>NC_071466.1:33086808-33389838 GCF_028500815.1 Rissa tridactyla
TGAAGTTTGTCGAACACCGGCTAGGCCTAGTTCCCTCCCGCCCATCCGCGCTTCGGCAGCGACACTTACCGCGGGCCGGCGGCAACCATCCACCCCGGTCCTCACAGCCCGGCCCGCTACAGCCACCACTTCCGCGATCGGTCGCCACCTCCTCCACCCCAGCCACTCTCCCGCGCGGAAGTGGGCGTGCCCAGCCGCCGCACCGAGCATGCTCAGTGGGCGCCCACCCGTCCGGCCTCCGCGTGCTGCACTCCCCCCGCGCCGCTGATTGGCTGCGGCTCCGGCGTAAAGGGTGGGAGGGGGAAGGGAGGCGCTGTTGGGTGTGCCGGGGTCGGGGAAGTCGAGTTCGATACCCGCGCCCGGCACTCCCGGTGGCCACCGTCGGGCGGCCATTTCCCAAAGGATTTTCCCACTGGGAAGGGGATATCTTGCATCCTCCCATCGCCCCCCATTCATTTTTGGACGTCCCTTAGTCAGGGCAGGGGGATGACGGGTGAGGGGCCCAATGTGATGGGGAGGTCGCCCTGGGTGCCCAATGTGGGGCTGGCAGGGTGACATCTGACCAAGCTGCTGATTTGAGAGATGAACTGGAAAGGCCAGGACAAGGCCGTGTATCTCCTGCAGCCATCAGGCCCTTCGTTCGATCGGTCCCTCGGCCATGGAGGAGGAGGCAGCTGCGGTGCCTTTTCTTCGTACCCAGCCATCATGGTGCTCATCCAGCACATGAAGGACCAGGCCATCCCAGTGCTGGTGGTCAGTGCTTTCCTTGGTCAGGAGGTCAAAGACAGGCTCGTCCTCAGGCAACCAGGGATGTAAATCTGTCTACTGTGACTTCTCTGCGGGGCTTCGGTGGTGCTTCCTTGCGCGTAAGGCTGATGGTTCATACCTAGGCTGGTCCCCTCCACCTGCCCCTGTAAACAGCTGACGAGAGCACACCAGCCACTGGCAAAGCGTAAGCAATACTGGGAGAAGATCATTGCTCTGCAGGTCCCAACACAACACACACCACAGAGAGATTTTCCTCTTCCTGCTTCACACGATGTTCTGTTGAGCATCATCAGTTTAGGGCAAAATCATGCCAGTGAGACCAAGGTTTAAGCCTACGTGAAGTTCCTCAGCTTTGCATGGAAGAATTAAACAAAGCCTAGATTTCCCCTCCCATACAGCTCACCAGCCACGCCATAACGGGCATGTTCCAGCCCATCGGGAGGCAACAGCAAGCACAACATGGAGTCCATTTAGATTAGTTCCCTTCACCAGCTAGAACAGCTTTGGCTTTTCAGCTTTGCTGGCGTTATTCCAGCTGCTTTCCCAAATCCCTTTGCGCTTGCCCAGACACAGCATTTCAGAGCTAAGGCCAGCCCCTGGGTCCAGGCTTGCAATTAAATTGTATCTATTAGCCAGATGCTGCCACAGAACACCAACCCCTGAATCTGTTATCTGCATGGTACTCAAATGAGTCAACTGGATTCAAGAATCCTCACAGGTGCGTAAGGCTTAAACTAGGAAAATTTTCATAACGCAAGTCTGTTCTTCAACACAGAAAAAATATTTTCTCTGTGGAGGAAAACCAACTGCAAAGCTCCTGTCATCTTCCTCTTCTTCCAAACCCCCACTCTACAGAACCATACAGTTCTGCCAAAATGGGCGGAGCTGGAAATTAGTGCTCAGTAATTTTCTGGCAAAAAAATAAATCAGTGTAATGTGCTCCAATCCAGTTCCTTTCATACCTATGCCATAGGTGATCTTCAGCTGTCTTTGCATTTGTATGCTCACTTTGGGCACTAATATTTATTTCCCGGTAGGTCATGCAGCCCCTACATGTCCTCACATCCCTACTGTCCCTCCGTTGGGACAGTCCTGCTCACTGTCCTGCTCACCAGGAGAATCAGCAATGTCCACACGGCATGGCTGGATGACACCATTTCACAGGAACAAGGTACCACCCTGAAAAAGCCCAAATTGGTTTCAGAATTCCCCCTTAATCTGCCAGTCCTCTATCAGCGCTGGAAAACCTTCGGTCCCCTGCAGGTCAATAGAAACTGTGATTTCAGGGCATCTCCATAGCTTTGCTTCACATCTAAATGCAACTAATTCCCATCATCTTCTCTTTTGGTACCCCTGACAGGCTGACAAGAAGTCCTGAACGCATCGCTCCACAGGTGCTTTTGAGTGCTTCACTTGGAACATAGAATGGTTCAGGTTCGAAGGGACCTTAAAGATCATCTAGTTCCACCTATTCTTCCATTTCATTTCCACCTATTCTTCCATCGGTGCTTGTGCTTGGTGCTTTTACATGACACTCTTCTAAAGCACGGGTGGCACGAGGGGCTATGTTCAGAAACACACCCATCTTTGAGATGTGTATCAGAGGAACTGAGAGCTGAGCAGAGAGCAAGTTTGGATGAGCACTCTCCCAATGTCTATCAAACTGGCACAGCAATTATCTGCAGAGGATACTTGCCAGCCACCTTCAGCAGAACCCATTCTAATAAAATTATAAAAACAGGCGGAAAACATACCTTGTAAGGTAGGTTTGCAAGAGGATATGTTACAATCTCTCATCTAGTATGTCAGATTCATGAGCAGTGAAAGCATCAGACTGCAAGGGGACCAGAAGCTGGGTTGCAACTGCTTTATCTCCTGTATCCTCACGTGGAGGACAATGAAGAAGCACCAGCCTGAAGACAGACCTGATAAACACAGCTAGCCAAAAAGCCCTGTCTCATACACATACCTACTGTAAAATCCACGCTGACAGCAGGCTCTCGGACAGTTGCAGACCACATGGAGCAAGTGAATGCTTTATCTTTTGAAACATCAGGTCTGTTTTCTGCAGCAAGAAACAGAGCATTTCCTCCCCACCTCAGCACCGTAATTCCTACCATCCATCTGGAAAATACAATTAACAGCAGTAAAATGTACTCCCCCCACCCCACCCCCGATGCTTTAATGACATTCCCATCTGCTTTTCCACATTCAAGTCGAGCTTAAGGATAGGTATTTTCCCCATCTCTACTTGTGTGAAAGGCTGTCACAGTTTGGTCTGGGCTGGCCTGGCCACCAAACAAACGACAGATGCTCTCTTTAATAACAGAGAGACACTTACGGGTTAAAAAGAAACTAAACTACTTTAATGAAATAGTAATAATAAAAAGAAAAGATAATAATATTAATAAGAAAATAATGAAATATATACAATATATACAAAACCAGTATCGATCTCCTGGGATGATGATCACGTCACTGGCAGGCACTGGGAAAGTCCCAGACTGGACTCAATGATGGACGGGAACTGGATTCCAGAACGCACAGATCAGAATCCAAGGCAGACGAACAGAGTGCTCCTTGGATGCTGGCCAGCGAAGAGCGAGCCTGATCCCTTTGATCCCTCAGCTTTTATACTGAGCATGATGCAGGTGGCACGGAATACCCTGTTGGTCAGTTTTAGGTCACCTCTCCTGCCCGATCCTCCCCACAGGTGCGACCCCTCGACGCTCTTCCGCTTCCGACCCTCCAATGGGGCAAATAAGAAAGTGCGCCGACATTGGCTGTTATAGCGATAAGCATAGGCAGGAGCCTCTCTGCATACCATGCCTTGGTATTCACTAGAAACATCAGACCTTATCTGCTAGATAAGATGTCTGAAAAGTACACTTAATTTCAGAGAGTTAGAAGAGGCTTAACTGAAAAGTAAAATTACTGAAAATTGGTTCCGTTCTACCTCAAGCCAGGACAAAGTCTTACACCACTGCTGGGTTACCAGTGGGCTTACCACACCATTCCGTATGTCTCTGGAGGTTTTTACACTGCACAATGTTATCCTAAGGCATATTATGTTCCCTCTGAGACAGATCTTCAATGAAGGAAGAAGCAATCAAGCTGAATGCTGACTGCTGATAACACGGTGGAGCTCCTCAGTGACAAAGGGGTGGAGGGGGATGGATCAGGACAAAAGTGTGTGGCTCTGACCTTTTGAAGCGGTATTGCACCAACATTGGGGGTAACATTGCTCTTCTGCATTTAGCCCTGACGATGCATGATGAAACCACACACAAGCCCGCAGTGCGACAACTGGGACAAAAACTAAGGAGAGGTTTGCTTGATGGATGTGCCAAGGTCTCAAACAAGGCGATGGGAGAGAAGAACTGAGGCTTCATTGCGAGCAGAACATTTCACAGGTCTGATACCTCTGTTAAAGGACCACTTTTAACAGGCGTAAATTCCTCACACATGCTGAGACTGCTGAGAAATGTGAGAGCATCGTCTGTTGCAGCATAACCCCATGTTTTTTAAGCTTGACACATCCAAACCAAACTCAAAAAACAGCTTAGAGCCACAGGTACCATGTTTGTCCACTACAGCTACACAGCAGAGATGAAACCCAATCAAAAGAGGGCTAACCCTAAGCCATGTGGACATAAGCCATCTGTTACCTCTTGGCCTCAGGGCTGAGGAACTGGTTCCTGCTCCTCTTTCATTTTGCAGTATAGCTGTAGGCTTGAAATCTCTACTCCGTGGCCACGGCAGTCTCTCACAGCATATGTTTCATTCCCATATATGATTACCTAAATCATCACTAACTCTTGCAAACAGTACTTCCCTCTGCTCTGTAAAATAGGAAATCCAATGACAAAATCTGCTAATGGCTGAGCAAATTACCAACAGACAATTCTGTATGATCTGCCATGCATGGCCTCCCACAAATTCAGGAAGTCAAGGTAAGGTGAAGTCAAGGTAAGGACCAGCTTTCAATCAGATGATCTTTAAGGTCCCTTCTAACCTGAACCATTCTATGATTCTATAAATCCATCTGTGATAGATACACTTGACTCCTTGACCAAACTAGCAGTAGTTTGATTCAGTCTCCAAAAGAAGCAAAGGCCTGGGCTATAACTGGGCCAAAAACTTCTCTAGTTCCAACCTGTTCTCTGAAAACCCTCACAGGAACAGGGTGACATGGTGAGCATTGATGCATATGGGCTTGGAAACTAGAACACCGACCATGCGATTAACATATG
Organism: Rissa tridactyla; assembly: GCF_028500815.1. Classification (NCBI taxonomy): domain Eukaryota; kingdom Metazoa; phylum Chordata; class Aves; order Charadriiformes; family Laridae; genus Rissa; species Rissa tridactyla. The sequence goes on from NC_071466.1 coordinate 33,091,830, forward strand.
AACAGTAGGTGGTTTTTCCAAGACTCATTTATCAAGGAATGAAGGAATTTGTGGGTACAAGGAGTCTCATGCTTACCTTTTCCAGCACAGGTAATTTGACAACATGCCAACCACTTTATTCCGTAAATATGACAGCCTGAGTGAGCCTTCTTTGAGTTCTGCCTGCTGGGCAGCATGGCTGCAGGGTGCTGATCTCCCCTTGAGCTGAGACACTTCTCAAGGTTACTCCTTGAGGCTGAGACCCCTGACCAACTGCAGGTCTTTGGTAAGTGACCGACATCACACATTATAACCTTGTATTAAAGTGCACTAAGATTTTGTGTTGGTAAGTTTAAATCAGTATCATATACTCTGCAGTAAGTAACAGTGAACCTTGCCATTGAACTCTGTTAAGTATCACTTTTACAACATCTTACTTCAATAAAACCACTTTTGTTGATACCTTTGGCGCTGGTTCTTCAAGAAGTCTAAATCACCTGTCCGTGACACCACCTTCTTTACAGAAGGCTCCAACACATTCAAAAGCCACACATCTGCACGCTCACCCCTCGCTCTATTTCAGAGCCGCCTCCTGCACCTACACTACTCAGTGTCACCTAGTGTAGCTTGTTTCTCCCTCACCAACAAACCACATGGCAAGGACTTCTGTGGCACAGCTGTCCCACACCACCCAACACGGCACTGAAATGAGGCACGCTGGATTTCTCAAGGATTTCTCTGTGTCACAAACATGGAGAGGGACACAACCCAACAAAAAACAGTCATTTCTCTCCTGCAGGAGCAGGACTTGCCCAGCTCACTTTGTAGCATGAACACAGCTCTGCAGAACTGTTCTAATTAATCTCATCTCTCTCCAAGATTATCTGTCCCGCTGGATTCATCATGCTTAGCTGTATTTTAATAATTCTTAGCTTCCAAACAGGCAGACTTGCATTCATAATGAGTTTCAGAAAACCGAGTTTTGCTAACTCAGCATTGTGGAAGGGCACAGAAAACATCAACTAACCACTGCTCTGCATCAGTCATGTCTCTGCTGCAGATGGCAGAACTTTATTCGTGAATGAAAAGGGGGGCAGGGGTGGAAGACTAGGAGCAGAGACATTATCTGGGAAGTTTGATGCCTGTTATGACAAACAGGTCTAACTCTGTAAACCACAAAAGTGGCATTTAAATGTAAATTTAAAAAATGATCAGGTGAAAGGCATTTTAGTTGAATAGAATTAGCACCACTGACTTAAGTGTACTGTTCGCTGTACAGAAGTCCATTCCAGCATATAAATCTCCAGGTACGTGATGTGTTGACAGCAGGAAAGCTTTGCCTATAAGGTTTTTTTCCTGCACTTCGGAACTCCACACTGACAGGAAATCTCTGTCTCTGGCATGCTTCCAGCTTCATAACCATAATCCCATGTGAGTTCAGTTCCAGCTTTCACATGCCTAAGAAATAAAACACTCGGTCAATTGGTTTGAACTACGTGAAACAGTACTGTGCTTATAATTTGTCACCAACGACTTGCATGCAAACCCCAAAATATTAGGGGGCAGGGAGTATCACACAGGCAGCTTGTTGGGAGAAAACCAAGAGATATAATGAGTCTCTGGCACGTGCATGCTGCTTTGCCTACCAGAGCTATGGAAAGTGTGAATACCCACACGCAGGAGAAAAGAACTTATCAAGCAGTGCAATAGGATCAGAGTCTAAGCAACCTGCTCTAACTTCGAGGCAAATTCTGGGAAAAAAACAAATCAAACAATAAAAAGGAAAAAACGCTTAGGTGAATACATCTAAATGAGAACACAGTTTTGTTATTTTTACTATGTACAGTGCATCACTGAGGTTTGAACAGATCTCTAGATACACTGGTGATGAAAACTATCGTCTTTGGTCTGACAAGCTACATTTTAATGCAATTGCACCATTTATGTGCACAAAGCCTAACACTCATAATTAAACACATGCTCCTCATGAACCAGCTGCTCTGGCAGTACATGAAAGAGAAGAAATTTCTAAGGTAGGAAATTCATTGCCCAAAATGAATGCTAAATTAAATACCCGAGACTAAGATGCTGAGGGACAACTGAGGGAAAATACAACAAAATGTGAGTACTACATAGAAGAGAGTAGTTCTCTGAAACTTCTCACTGGATACAGTATAAGAGACATCCAGTGAATTACCAGGCAGCAGGGTGAGAACAAACCAAATGAGGACATAATTGCAACCTGACATTTGCCACCTTAAGATGTTCTGGAGACCAAAAATATAAAACAGATAGAAAGGTGACTGGGCAAGTCCACGGAACCTATTCAATTAAGCTCGATGATCCAGATGCAGTCCTTAATGTAGAAAAGTTGTTAAAGGGTGACTGCCAGAAAGCAAGAGGGCCAGCCAGGGGAACATCCCTTCAACAATCTTCCTCCCTAAGTGTCTTCTGCTGACCACTAGCTCCTCCTCCACTGGCCTCAGTGCCCACTACACACTTCTTCACCGAGTACCAAAGCAAGAAAGACTCTAGCTAAAACAAAATCTTTTTTCTGACATATTTCAAGCCATTGTCTTCACAGTTCTTGGAAGCTCTCTTCACAGTGCAATTCACAGCACCTGTGTCAGTATGGACCAGGGCTGCAGGGCTCTGCAGAGGACTAGTGTTCCCTGGGGTTGATTTGTCTGGAATGAATCCTCTGCTCTCAATTGTAAGTTCTCACCCAGTACTCCCACTGTCACGTGCATCAGCTAGCTTCATTCATACAATTAATCTTTCCCCTCCTGGGTTTAGCTGCCACTTTCCTGTGTCTCGCTGGCACCAGCTCTCGGTACCTCCTGTACATCCCCTAAGGGAAGACCCACATCTTCTGCTTTCAGAGGAAGCTTTCATCTCTGAGTGTCCTAGTGCCACCTCGTGAGGACTGTGTGCAGTTTTGGACCCCTCACTACAGGAAAGAGTTTGAGATTTTGGAGTGATCCCAGAGAAGGGCAACAAAGCTGGTGAGGGGTCTGGAGCACAAGTCTTATGAGGAGCGGCTGAGGGAACTGGGGTTGTTTAGCCTGGAGAAAAGGAGGCTGAGGGCAGACCTTGTCGCTCCCTACAACTACCTGAAAGGAGGGCGTAGCGAGGTGGGAGTCGGTCTCTTCTCCCAAGTAACAGGCGATACGACAAGAGGAACCAGCCTCAAGTTGCACCAGGGGAGGTTTAGATTAGATATTAGGAAAAATTTTTACACTGAAAGGGTTATTAAGCATTGGAACAGGCTGCCCATGGAAGTGGTTGAGGCACCATCCCTGGAGGTATTTAAAAGACGGGTAGATGTAGTGCTTAGCGATACCGTCTAGTGATGGTTTTGGTCAGAGTTAGGTTGATGGTTGGACTCGATGATCTGAAAGGTCCCCAGGCAATTCTATGATTCTAAGATTATCACTGAAATGGATGCATCAAAATTAAGTTTCTTCACTTTACATTTCAGTGCAAAACTGAAAAAAACCCCTCATTAGTGATAATCAACAGCTCTATTTCTTCAGTCTTCAGTGCAAAATAAGAAGTCACCAATAAGAAGGTAGTTTTATGGTTTCATGATCTAAGCGTCTCCATCCCCTTAGCATAATTATTTCCTAATAACTGAGCACCCCTAGTACCTGGAATGAACGGCATTAAATTTCCAGAAATTCACCTGTTTGTGAAGAATGCCACCCATGGGAAACTTCTGTTGTGAGTCTCTACAAACACGCTTTGTGCAAAGAGATTTGGGCAGCAGCTGTGCTGTAAAACAGAATATTTGAATTAGAAACAGTGAAACACCTCATTGTTGAAGAATCTATTTTGTGTCAGATATCTGTCACTAGTAAAGGCAGTTTCTTCCTTCCCTTCTTCAGCACACACATAATTCCTATTACTCAGTTCCATTGCTGCTTATTTTTGCGGTAACTATGTCTCTTTAAAGTATTATTTCCATCATATTACGGAATTACTTTTGCCTAGGAAAACCAAGTTCTTTTATCAAGCTGTGCTCCAGAAATTTATGGTGAGAATTCATCTTTGATTCAGGATGCACCACAAATAATCAGTATGGGACAGATGTATCTCGCTGTCAGCCAGGGAAGCAGTGCTAGGGAGCAAGCAATAGATTAAATGATTGCATATGTTGGCAAAGAGATACAAAACATGAAAGGTCATTCAGGTGCACGCAGGAACATGTGTATGGTCATGGATGCAGATGAAAGGTTTCAGCAAGATGCACTACTAATCTTAACACCATATTACTTTTGCAATGAAGAACAGCTTAAACATATGCAAGGATTTTACTGTAGGACACATATTCATGCCAACAAAGAGAAGTACTTGCAGAGTACATGCAGACGCATCTATGAAACATTCGCCTTAGTTGGAGGTACTTAGTAATTCACTACTATTTCTTGGCGAGTCAAAATTGAGAGACTTTAGCAGATACATACACAGTATGACGGACCGTTTTCTGAACCTATGATTGAACGCTGCAGAAATTTCCTACAAGACCACAACACTTATCCTAAATCAGCACAAGCTAGAATTTACAGTGGTTGCGGAACAAAAAATGAGGTTGGGGGAAGGCTTGTGGTTCAACAAAATGGGACATTTGCTCTCTAGACCCCCAAAACAGGCTGTTCAAAAGTTCAGGAGAAAGATGTCTCTCCTTACTGGGGAATACTTCACTCAGGAACCTAGTGGTGCCAAAAACTACAGCTAGTACGCAGCATGCATCATTTTATGGAGGCACTAACAGACAGTGTGACCCAACTTGCTGTTCTGTCACTTCAGAGTGCAGGGAGCACCACATAGCCTGCCTTGTCATGCACCTACCACATATATAGTTTAAGCGCAAAAGCTTTCTAGTTTATGCAAACACATCATTTATTTATTTAAGTTAAGACAACTAAAAGAACGCATGCAAATTTTTACTTACGTTAAGAAAACGACCCACATTTCCTTCTTTTGTGGCATCTAGTACATAAATATTTTCTTCATCAGCATTCTTCAGAAGCATCCTGTCACCATCAGCCTCCTCACAAAATGCATCTTGTTTTGACTGCCTGTGATTCTCCTCTTTGCAGTCAGCTTTTAGGGCTATGTTTTTGGATGGCCCCACAACACACGTGTCACGCGGCACACCTGACTTGCCACAATCAACACCCTGCAGAGACAGACTCTTTTTTTTGCATTCTGCACTGTCCACGTCAGCAGGCTCAGTCCGTCTAATTTCCATCGGATGCTCTTCCTTCTGCTGATGAGTGGATTCTGTCAACAGACACATAAGTTATTCTTCAACGTCAGTTTAAGGCTAAAGCCTTTCCCTTCTTTGTCCCTGAACTCTTATCCACCCACTCTTTGCTCTCCAAAACGTACACAGCTTCCTTGCTATTTACAAGTCTGTAACACAACTGTCCTTTTCCACGTCTCATCAATCCTCCCACAAACGACTGTTCCCTGCTGTGGGGCTGAAAGCACTTGCTCAAGGGTCCTGTGAGTGACCTAGACTCTCCCTTCTTTTCAAATCCCGCTCCAAATTTATTCCTTCCACATAGCATTTTATCATCATTCTCCACATTAATTCCTGAGAGAATCACAAACTGTAATTAAGACAGAAACAAGATGCACGTGCAAATAGCATCAGTTTCACACTGCTTCTCCAGCTTGAGGTCCTCCCACCCCTGCGCTATATCCTGTTCCAGTTTCGTCGACTGGAACCTGTATTGGGTGTGACACAGTAAGATTTGCAAGACTTACTTTTCCACAATTGCACCGTATTTGAGAAGCTGCTGTCAGGACTGTTCAACATGTCCCAAGATCAACTTTGCAGGCAAAAGATTGCCCTGTACCAGTTAATGCACTGTATTATGCAAGGCAGCAATAACTTCTGTACCGCTGACCTCTCGTGGAGACAGCCTGAGCATGACGCGGGCAACACCATTCTACTCTGAGAACAGGCCTGCCCACGTCCAGAGGTCACTTGCTACATTTTAAATCTATTTAAATCACCTCATGGGGCACAAGTGTGCTAAGAGTGCAGTATTTATAGCTCTGCAAACCTACTTTCTTTTCCTTTCTTTGTTCCACTGGTTAGTTTTGTTTTGCTTGACTGATGAATCTGAGAACTATTATCTTCATCTGAGCTGGCAGTGCGCACCAGTGTATCAATTTCCTTTAAACAGAATAAAAGATAATGAAAAGGCTGTGATGTATTGTTGCTGTATGCAAATCTAGGTCAACACAGGATAGCAAGTGGCTTTTAGGACTCCAGGGGTGAAGTTTCAAACCTACTGTAATGCATAGTTTCATGCATTCATGGCTGAGTTTCAAAAGTTCATACATTTATACTGCAATGCAACATTTATCTTAGTTTCAAATTATCCTTCAGAATAACCTGGAAGGAGCTTCCCACTCAACAAATTATTTAAGCGCGTGCTTAAGTCCCAACAATTTCATCAGAATTTAAACACGTTTGTGTAAGTTGCTGAACCAAAGTCCAAACATGCTTTTTACACAGTTTCAATAAAATGAACACAAGTGGCAAGATTTCTCATCTCCCACCACAAAAAGGCAATTAGTTATGGGAGAATGGACGGCGCTGCCAAACATTAGCATGAAAATCCCATGTGCATTTCTTAAGTGCAATGAAACAGAGTAAGTTTACCCCAGTTTCCCTCCTTTGCATGCATTTGCAGGTAACACTTCACACCCAGGTCAGATCAAATTCTCCCAACTGCACCACTGCATGAGAAAACCGCATCCGACTCCTGAGATTTTCTTCTCTCCCTGCTATGTAATTTTTCGGGGAGACATTACAAAAATATTACCACAATGACCCCCTAACCCTGCAGTCAGTTACAACAGGGGGTGGGAGAGGAGAATGAGTTTTTAAGACTCTCAAGGCTGGAGTATAAGTGAAGGGTGGAGAAGGGAAGGCTGTGAGAGTAGTGGTCTCAGGGAACACCTTGAAGGACTGGAGATAATGGAGAAGGGATGGGGTATAGCTTCCAGCATGCCAGCTTAGCTCACAGTGTGACACAATCTCACGAAGGAAGATCATTAGCACTATTTAAAAGTAGAAGATGAAAAGGTCAAAATTAACATATATATATTCAGCACAGTGAAAAATTAACCTATTATTATTACCATTTTTAGCTGGTCATTATGAAAAACAGCTATTCTAGTTCCAGGTCTCCTCGCGGTTGCAATACTTGAATTCTTTGCACGAACTCTGTACAGAAAGGTCAGAAGGAAATTACAAAAGACAAAAAGACTTATAAATAACTCTCACAACGCACATTTCTTGAACAGTCTCTAGTTCATAAAGAACAGACTACACCAGAGCTTGCAGTCCGGCCTCATCCCAGGTTCTGTGAGTATTTTGCCTTTAAGAATGGAGGAGCTAGGTTAGTTTCTCAATAGTATTTGTAAAAAAAAAAAAAAGTTGTTCATACTTTTTTGAGAGATCAGCATCTGCTTTTACATCCTTTTGCAGTTCTCCTGCTGAAAACTGAATTCTCTGTTGTTTTATTATATCAGATCATCTCAAAATAGAGCACCTACAGACAGAGTTTTGCCTTTTTTCTGCTACCACTTTCAACATTTTTGACAGTGTAGCTTTCAAACAGGAAAGGACATTGCAGGGACAAAGGATAGAGGGGGAGGATAGAGAGGGAGACTGCGGGTGAGACGGTCAACATACGGCAGATACAGAAAATACTCTCCCACAAAAGAACCTCACTCCTTCACATCAGGAGAAGACTGAAGGATGGGTAGCACGGTTCTTCTGGCATATACAATATCAAAAACTGCATTCATTTGGATTACGTCCACTGTGCAGTAGAAAACACCAGTTTCAAAACTAATCTTAGTATCTGTACGAAGTCTAGCAATAAGTAACAGCTCTTATTGAAGAAAACTTACAACTTTAGTATGTATTTTCTTGCCACAAAACCCATCATGGTATTACTGATGATGGCAACAAATACTACTCTTTAAGGCTTTCTTAAGATTTAAACCCCTTTGTAAATTCAGAAGGTGCAGCAGCCACAAGAACTTATGACATTATTACGTGATTACATTGTTTGTCCTTATAAAGGCAATCTGTTTGGGTGGACGACATGTCAGGCTTAGCACACTGATGTCCTCTCAGATCAGCTGGATTGTCATTTCTTAAGAGGCACCTAACAAAGTCTTTTTGTCTGTCATATTTTTTACACAGCCCACATGTGAAACATTTTTATTCTCAGGAAAGAAAATGTACGAGATTTAAGGCAGAAGGACAGTAAATGCAACTTTAAATCTGTGGTTCCCTGCAATTTTTAGTAAAAGCACTTAGTAGAAGTAAAATCCAGTTGATTGCTGATAATTATGTAATTTAGACAATGAATAATTCATTAGGTTTCCAAGATACTGAAATGCAAGCAAGAATATATTGGCAGATATTTTAAAGAGTTTCCATTTGCAATTTCACGGTTCTTCTCAAAGATCCACAACAAGCTTCTACTAGGCAACGAGCAAGAATTTGCAATCATTTATGAGCAATGGAAAGTGTTCACAAAGCAGTGTGGCAGAGCAAGGAATAAAGTTTAAGAAAAAAGCTCCTGACTTCCTTCTGAAAGGACTACAGCATGATATTGACAAAGCCACAAGGCTATTTTGCAGCAATTTTATTTTAGGAATCCTGACAGGCTATGAGGCCCTGACTGTAAAATGTAAACAGGAACAGAACTTCTGCATAATTCACTGCAAAAGCAATGTGTTGTCAGACTCTTAACAGGAAAGGTTAAGACTCCTAGCAGAAACGATTACAAAGAACAAGAGGTTTAGAGACTGGGAGCAAAGGACAGGACAGTTAATGGCTGATTTGTTATCAAAACCTTCAGTGTCATCAAGTATCTTTATCTCAAGTATCTTTCATTAATTCTTTCAAATTAGCATAATGATTAATGCCCTGAACAGATCAAGTACAACCAGGAGATGAACTGGATTTCTAGAAAATGCCGAGTGGTACACAGAGGAAGTAAAATCAGTATAGAGGAAAAAATTCTCTCCCACTAGAAGAAATAATCAGGAACTAACAAAAAAGCTGTGAAAGAAAAAAATCCCACCCTCTGAAGACATGCAGTTCTACTCTAAGTTTTACAAAGGACTCTCTAGAATAGCAGAATATTAGCTTTGTTATGCTTCTGTTTGTTTTGGTAAACTTACGGGGTTAATTTATTTTCATTATCCACAGTCTGAGACAAAGACTGCTGCTTCTCAAGAATGTCAGTTTTGTCAGTCTGTACTAGTTCAATTACGGAGTCTGAACAATCAGTGTCAAGTTTTCTTTTTTTGGAAAAAAAGCCATTGCCTCTGTCATTCACAGCACTCTTCTCTTTCAGCCCTTGACCAGCATCCCCCAATACTTGAACTTCAGCTCTGCTCATTAATCTGCCTGGAAGAAAAAGAAAAGATTGTATTTTTTTTAAAATTGTTTGTTTGCCAAGATGGATCACACTCACTATTGCAGTGCAAACTTACATTAAAAAAAAATACAAGACCATTACTTGTGAAAGCAAAATACAAATGCATGTATACTCAAGGAAAACTAGCCGTGGCACACAATGCACAGGCCTGTGAGGGAAAAATACACAGTCTGAGATAGGCTTTGCTCCAGAATGCTTTGATTGTTTATCTGACACCACTGTATTGCAGAGCTCTCCAAGGTTCTTCCGTCTGTTTGATCATCTTGCAAGTTAAGATTATATTGACTCACTTCTCTTCCAACCCCCTATTTCCCTGTTTGTTTCACAAAGAAAATTCCAGGCCACAGGAAAGGGAGAATTATGCTATGCGTCTTCCACTGGTCACCTTCTGTTACCTGAGTAAGTGCAAACAAATGTCCCCTTGTCGATATCGTCTAGGCAGCGGACACCCCAGCCTTTCTTTTCTGTGTTGAACACTTGCAACCTGACTTGAATGCCATGCTGTACAACTCTATTCTGACACATCATCTTGTCACACCTGCACAACACACTACACTCATAAATTCTGTCAAGAGGAAGCAAAACAAAACACAATATAAAAGAATGCATTACTAAAACAAATTTGCTATTATTAATTTCCCTCCTGAACATTAATAAGGCAGTTAACTGAAAAAAATAAAGACTCCGGCTAAAACTGATTTTGCATCAGTGCTCTGATGCTCATGACTTTCTTGATTGCCGATTTATGAATTTTAAGAGTCTGTCAGGCAGATTTTGGTATAAGTAGACAAGAAAAATAAATCCTACCTTTTTATTTTATTGAAGTAAATCACACAGAAGCAGAAATCCCTATGAAGCACCTCATTCTATGCTGTAACAGATTTTATTGAAGACAACCTGTCTCCCTGGACCTCAGCACAGTTGTCATGAGTTTTAGGATTTAACAAAATATTTCTAAAAGAATTCACAATTGTGCTTTTTTTTGCATTTGTTTCTGGGTTTGCTGGCAGCTTTAATTCTGCACACCAACAATAAATTAACACCACACAGTACAAAGGACTGAAAGGGGCTCCTTAAGCCTGGGGTTTCAGCCCTTGGCTGCTGCAGAAAGCTACCTTGCACAATTCCTCTCCTAAACACCTGAGCTTTCTGGCACCTTCCCCAGGCCACATACTAATCCGCGGGAGCTAAATAAGAGAAAGGGTGAACACTTGCAGCTTTGGGATGGCTTTGGAGACTCTCAGAAGAGTCACGTGTAACAGAGTCTGGCAACATCAGCTGGCTGATACTTCCTTAGGACTCTGGTCAAATGGGTGGACAAGATACAGGACAAACCCAAGGGTGGCTACTGCTTCCCACTTCTTCCGCTGTTATACACTGTGATGGTCCTGTGATAGAACTCCTTCCTTTGTGGCAGGTTTCCTTCCCCTCTCCTTTCTTCTTTTGGCATGCCTGAATGAACCAGCTCATGGTCCAGCCATCGCCTGAGCTCCTGGACCAGTAACAGTGTGTTACTGTTTACACTTTTCTTGGACCTTGAACTAAGCTGTGAAAATTGCAGTATCTTCAGTACAAAAATGGTTTTTTCCCCATCCTATTACTCAAGTCACATTAATTATTTTTTGTCATCCTGATCTGGTGAGAAAAATTGAAGGTTTCAGTAATCCCGAAACTGCAGTTATTTTAGTCCTGCAGTACTTACAACTCCAGGAGTAAAATAAGAGCATACAAATAAAATAACAGTTAATAGTTCTGTCTTTCTTACCCACTAGGAACAGGTCCCTCCAGTCTTTTGTAACTGTATCCATGGCATGTTTTACTACGTGGAGACAGAGAAATTTTACTACAGCCTCTTGCAGTTAGCTGTAGGCATGCACATTTTGACCTAGAAGATAACAGTAAAACACCTCAGAATGTATTTGGGGCAGCGTAAATCAAACATAAATCCAGAAAATTTAAAAGGTACTTGACTATAGACACACAGTTTTATATATACCTATGTTTTTCCCCCCATCACTTTTCTCCACGAGGCCACTTCAGGCACCCTACCCTTCTCTTTGTCTCTTGCCTGGTTATGCAAGTTTACAATCATCGTGTTCTCTCCACTCCAGCCCAACCCCATTCTTCCACCAAGCTCTGTAAAAGGCGCATGCAAACAGCTCAAGTACGACAGAAATTTATCATAAATAGGACACTGCCAAATGGCTTGAATGAATGAATTAAAATCACCTGTTCTGGCACAGCATTCCAGCTTGTTAGCCACTCCTTCATTACCTTCCTCCCACCCTAGGCCCCAGGAAATGAAGAATTTCACACTGCGGAGTCGAGAACTCAAGCAATAATGCTGGTATTTACCTAGTCATGACAACACCAAAGACCCACAGCGTTTGAGCAAACAGCAACAGACCAAATCCTGAACCCCAAAACTGCACGTCAAAAGCACCTCAACTGTTGAGGCAGTTCAGTGCAAAGAAGCAGCAGGATATGTGCTTGCTGTTCCCCACCATTCAGATGAAACTAAATAACTTTAATTACTGAAGCTTCATTATACTAGGCTGTGATTTCAAGCTTTTGTTGGGTCATGGGCAATTATACTGCACACCAGCACATGCAACTGCCCTAGCTATCAACAGTACAAAATGGATTCAACACCAAATAACATCTACAGGCAGAGATCAGGTCAAAGACAAACACCCTTCAAGAAAGTGGACAAAATTATCACCAAACTCGCATATGTTAACCGTGGCAGGTTCCCACAGAGTAATACGTAGCCCAGAGTGACTGGGCTTTTTCTCAAGACAGCAATGAGCAACAGCATTTGAACTGCTCAGAGCACAAATGTCTTCTGTGACTACTTCTGTTTCTGTTGAGACAAGGGGAAGGATGGGATGTAGAGGTTGTGAACAGGGATGTTTCTTCCTCTGTCCTCAGCAACCTTCCAAGTTCCAAATGATCTGATCTCTCCAGGCTGTCCCATCCCCTCTCCAGGATATGATCCCAGAGCAGGAGCTGCAGCAGAAGCTGTCATGCAGGATCCTTCCCTGTCTGCCAGGAAAATGAGCCTTCCTCTGCTGGCACAAGATTCCCTTCCTCACTCCTTTCCCAAAGCTGAGAGATCTGCTTGCCAGCTTCACCTGGAGGAGAAGCATTGCCAATTTGGGAAGAAAGGGAAAAGAACACAATAATACACCTGTTGATCGCTTCCTTCCCTACAACAGGGGCTGGAGGGGTAGGAGCACCCAAGTTCTGGAGAAGATAAAGACACAGTGGTGTCAGTCAACACAAAGCACGGCACAAGACAACTACCACAGATATTCCAGCAGTGTTGGTCCCTCATTATTTGGTACTGTGCACCTTCACACTTACACCACCACCCTACTATTGCGGCATCACACATCGCTTGTCTGGGATTAGATTTTTATACCTACCTATCAATGCAGCCATCTGTGCAGTCACATGAATCAACAAACATGCTGGAGAAATTGTTGAGATAATAAGCACGTGGCCACGATGCCCTCCGATATTTGAAATAAGGTAATCTTGCGCGGTCAAGATCGTTACAGAAAGAAACAGGCACAGACTCGGCTCCATTGCTAATATCAAAATCGAACACAAGGGGTTCGGGATTTACAGTGTTCCTGCCCAACAGTACATATGTGTTGAAGGAGAAGTGATCAACAAATAAGAAGTTGCACTCCGTTTCAAACAAATAATTTTGCACATCTTGAAAGCTTCTCAGACTTCGACCGCAAGGAGCTTTATAATTCACATCCAGTGATTTCGAAAGGCAGTCCGCTTTTGCATGGCGCCTTTGAAAGTGAAACAGGATTGGTATCTTAAGAGGATTTTCACCCTTGAAGGAGCCCGCTGATCTGTTGGCAAGACAAGCACTAGAGCACTTGTGGTTCTTATACTGCAGGTTTAAGGGTAAATCTTGAATTTTACCAGATGCTTCTTTACTCCCTGAACCTGTTTTTTCCATCTCCTCTTTTTTTCTATTTGGAATAAAAAAGGAGAAAAAAAAAGAAAAGAAAAAAGAGCAGCATCTTAGGCAACCAGTAAAATGCTCATTTATTTAGTGGTTCAATGTTATTAACACAGGAAAGAAAAAGACCATTGCTAGAAGGCCAAGGGTTTCACTGAATCACTGCTCATATTGAGTTACTGTCCTAACATCATAGGAAGACATATTCAGGGGCATTAAAAACCAAAGACAACAGCTTCTTCACAGAAAGAACACTAAAAAAAACCACCAAACAAACAAAAAAAAAAGGAATTATATCATTACCCCCATCTTCCAAATCAGTACCTGAGACTAAAAACAGAGAGACTAAGTCATGTGTGTAACAATCTGCACAGTTTGTGAAAACCTGAGAACTGAACACAAAAATGGTTAAGTCCTAACCCTGATAATCCTGTTAATACTTGTGGATCTTTATTCATAATCTAATGACCTGTTTTACTCTGCAATGTTCTCACGTGGCAAATTAGACACATCTACTAAAAGCCTCAAGTTTTCCACGTAGGTCAAGTTAAAAATATTTTCACTTTGAAAACTGGCAGGATTCAAGACTGGGTTTAAAACATTGTATTTAGAAATACAAGAGAGAGATTAAAATACCTCTTGAATGCACTAAAGAATATGTCAAATAAGGAACTGGAATAAACTATTAAATACACTGACCTGTGAGAACCTTCTATGGAGTCTGCAGTGCTGTCATCTGTAAGACGTTGCAATTTGGGTTTGGTTTCCCGTACACCATCTCTATCAAACACATCACTTCCTGAAAAAATTTGTATGCAAGCAAAAACTTCAGCAATCCACATTTCAATTTATAATCAAACTTACTTTAGTTACGAAAGAGATAATTGCCAAAATACATTAAAAGCAATGCATTGCTATGACCTGCAGCTAACAAAGAGCATGGTAGCAAGTGCCCTACTGAAAAAAGCAGCTGTTTTTCATAACTTATACAAAATTCACATGTTTGCATATAGAATCATAGAATCATAGGGTTGGAAGGGACCTCTGGAGATCATCTAGTCCACCCCCCCTGCCAGAGCAGGGTCACCTTAGAGCAGGTTGCACCGGAACATGTCCAGGTGGGTTTTGAATGTCACCAGAGTTGGAGACTCCACCACCTCTCTGGGCAGCCTGTTCCAGTGCTCTGCCACCCTCAAAGAAGTTCCTCCTCATGTTTAGGTGGAACTTCCTATGTTCAAGTTTGTGCCCATTACCTCTTGTCCTGCCCCCGGGCACCACTAAAAAGAGCCTGGCCCCATCCTCCTGACACCCACCCTTTAAGTATTTATAAGTGTTGATAAGGTCCCCTCTCAGCCGTCTTTTTTCCAGACTGAAGAGACCCAAATCCCTCAGCCTTTCTTCCTAAGAGAGGTGTTCCAGTCCCCTAATCATCTTGGTAGCTCTCTGCTGCACCCTCTCCAGCAGTTCCCTGTCCTTCTTGAGCCGGGGAGCCCAGAACTGGACACAGTACTCCAAGTGCGGCCTCACCAGGGCAGAGTAGAGGGGGAGGATGACCTCCCTCGACCTGCTGGCCACACTCTTCTTGATGCACCCCAGGATGCCACTGGCCTTCTTGGCCACAAGGGCACATTGCTGGCTCATGGTCATCCTGTTGTCCACCAGGACTCCCAGGTCTCTTTCAGCTGAGCTGCTCTCCAGCAGGCCAGCCCCCAACCTGCACTGGTTCATGGGGTTATTCCTCCCCAGGTGCAGCACCCTACACTTGCTCTTCTTGAATTTCATAAGGTTCCTCTTTGCCCAACTCTCCAGCCTGTCCAGGGCTCTCTGTATGGCAGCACAGCCTTCCGGTGTGTCAGCCACTGCCCCCAGCTTTGTGTCATCAGCGAACTTGCTGAGGGTGCACTCTATCCCCTCGTCCAGGTCATTGATGAATATATTGAAGAAGACTGGACACAGTACTGACCCCTGGGGAACACCACTCGTCACTGACCTCCAACTAGACTCTGTGCCCCTAATCACTACCCTCTGAGCTCTGTCTTTCAGCCAGTTATCTATCCACCTTACTGTCCATTCATCAAGCCCACTCTTCCTAAGCTTCCCTATAAGGATGCTGTGAGAGACCATGTCGAAAGCCTTGCTTAAGTCAAGGTAGACCACATCTACTGCCCTCCCCTCATATATCCATCCAGTCATGCCATCATAGAAGGCTATCAGATTAGTCAGACATGATTTCCCCTTGGTGAATCCATGTTGAGTACTTCTGATAGCTTTCTTTTCCTCCACATGCCTTGAGATGACACCCAGAACAAGCTGTTCCATCATCTTTCCAGGGATGGAGGTGAGGCTGAGCAGCCTGTAGTTCCCCGGCTCCTCCTTCTTGCCTTTTTTGAAGACTGGAGTGACGTTGGCTTTCCTCCAGTCCTCAGGCACCTCGCCTGTTCTCCAGGACCTTTCAAAGATGATGGAGAGCGGCCCAGCAATGACTTCCTGGTGGAAGTCCCTCAGCACTCTCAGGTGCATCCCATCAGGGCCCATGGACTTGTGAATATCTAATTGATCTAAATGATCCCTCACTCGATCTTCTTCAACCCAAGGGAAGTCTTCTTCTTTCCCCATTACTTCCCCCAAAGCCTGGGACTCCTGAGGGCTGGGCTGAGCAGTAAAGACTGAAGCAAAGAAGGCATTCAGTAACGCCGCCTGCTCCACATCCTCCATCACCATGGCTCCTGTTTCATTCAACAGTGGGCCCACGACTTCTCTGGTCTTCCTTTTGCCTCCAGCATACTTGTAGAAACCCTTCCTGTTGAGCTTGACATCCCTAGCCAGGTTTAATTCCAAGGCGGCCTTGGCTTTCCTCGTTTCATCCCTGCACACTCTGGCAGCATTCTTGTAATCCTCCCAAGGGGTCAGTCCCTTCTTCCACTTATTGTAGACTTCCTTCTTCAAGGTATGCAAGTGAGCGACTAGCTGACACACGACACATGCTCCCACACCTTCTCTCCTGCTCCTCCTCTCCCTGCTTCCTTTTCCCCAAAAAGGAAAAACTTAGGTGTGCATTGACAAAGTTGAGGCAGAAATGCATCATGAAGATTTACCCTTTTTCACAGACCACCAGGTGATTTGTGCTTTAAAATCTTCCACATAGCTTTCAAAGCGCATGGAGGCAACACACATATGAAGCGCATATACAGATTTCTCTTTGTTATTTAAGGCAAAAGGATGCCAGGGTATTACAGTTAGTGGAGCCATGCACAAGATGACTCTGCTTGCAGCCAGCTCAGGTTCATCAGGGCTTACTGGTTCAAACTCTCTTCATTTGGTACAAGCCATATACACATACACACAAACCACAGAAGTATGAACCCAGGTGAGAGTCCACAGCCCAGAAACTGAGGAAACTAGTAATTATGTTTTTTACCTTGTAATGCTAACCGGCTTCTCAGATCTATTTTATTGATTTCAACAAAGGGAAATAAGCTTCTGGTGAGTAAAATAAGACAAAATAAATCCACATACCAAATAAATACAATCAAGATGCACATACCATTTGTCAAAGATAAGAGATCACCTAAATTAGCTTCATTCACCAGCATCCAAGCCTGCCAGCATTCTATGCAAAAACCAAAACAGATATGAAATGTAAATAACAGGGACAACGATAATAGGGAAAACAAGGTGTAAGGCCTCCAGAGACACTTGTTTCCTCACTATGCTAATCTAGAGCATTGCAAGACTGATATTATTAGAAACCTTTTGCACCACAGTCCTTAATAGTCACATCTTCGAATTACAATAGAATTACAGCTCATATTAGTAGTTGTGAATCAGCGTGCTTTTGGAAAGCTGCTGGAATATTTCCAAACACACAGAAACCAGCAGCCTCCAGCGGCAGTAACATACATAAAGACAATTTAGTCTAAGTTTCTCTCTTTACTTTGTCATCAGACTAGTCATCTTCCTGCTAAGAAGGGCTGGATCTTGGAAGACCGAATTAATGCTACTCCTAAATTGGTGGAAATGGCATTCAGATAGAATTGGCTTCTTGTTTGTGTTGTTACTATCTCAACCCCTAACCCCATGCAACAAATATTACAAGGTGGCGCCATATGTCAGCAAAATCCATGTTAATACTTTAGTTTGAAATTTTTACAGAACAAAGCATAGAAAAATTCAAATTCAACTATGTCACAGATTCATTGTGTCAACTGGGTATTCAACTTTTATCTATGCACTGCTGTAATATTTTGTCAAAAAAAACAAGATGTGGTAGTTCAAGCACACAAAAAATTGTGCTGCCAATTTAGAGCAAGTGGTACAATGCAGAGTGTGTGATTATACCAGTTTAGAAGCATCTTACACTACTGTACATTTTCTTGCACAAAAAAAGCGGTAAGATCCATAGATTACATTTAAATGGGCGACTTCATTAAAAAAAGTGATTTTTATGTATTAAATAAAGCAGTAAAAAAAACCAATCAGGAACAATCTTAAACATATTGCTGTCGCATTTTTCTACTAGTGTTACAAGTTATAATGGTGTCTCTGCCATGAAATAATACTTATAGTCCCACCCCAAACCATTCAGTTTACTGAGATCAGTTTACAGTTTACTGAGAACAGCTTGAAAGGCTAAAACTTCTGATGATAAACAAAACAGAAGGCACTGCAGACATTTCATTACTTCTCAAGAATAAACATTTCAGTTCCATGTGCTTAAGAGCCACGCATTGTTTGAAAAAGTACACAGGCAAAATGAGAAAATGGCAAAATGCACATGAAATGATTAGTCTTTTTTTAAAAGGGAATATATATTTTTAAAAGTGCTTAAAACCACCAACTACTAAGTAATTTAAATTCAGAGATATCTGAATTGTGGCACGTATCGCACAGCCCTATACAAAGCAGGCCACAGCTCCTCTGCAGCCCAGCTTAACTGTTACAATGGTTTCAAACCTTGGTTTGTGGCAGTTCCGTTCTTGATCTTTTGCTTCAGCAACAGCAGCACATTTTGCACTTGCTCAAATATGACATCCACTCTTCTACCTCCCAACTGTGTCCAAAACATCTTCAAGTCACCTGAAATGCAAATTTCCATTTACAAGTCTGTACAGCTCCCAGGAAGTCTAAAAACCTAAAACCACAAGTAGCTCCTAGTGGCCTGTTCAACGACTCCGACTCATTTGAGGATCGCTGCCTCCTTTTGTAGGCTTAAACTTTCAGAAGTCTATTCCTAAACCTAATAATGAAAGTGAAACAGAAGTGACGAACTGGAGTGACTTATGATGGTCCATGATGTTCAAGTAACTTTTCAAGCATCTCTACAAAGACTGTTGTGAAAGCCTTTCTCCACACACCAGCAAATTACTCCCACTATAAATTAGTCATGACTGAAACTCATAGAAGTGACACAGGAGAATATTTTCTACTGAATTAACTGAACATAGACATTTGGAAATTTTTTTATAGCTGTAACCTCCCTTAGCTACGCAAGCTGACTATGCTGTCTCACTGACATTTTTGGTATGTTTTCTAGGGAAAAAATGTTCAAGATATTTTCAGTTTGATAAATTTTGTTCACCAAGTGATATCAGTTGCAATAATTAATACACCCCTTATATCATGCCTCCTTCCTCCGCTAAAAATATTTATAAAGAACATTTTGTTTAAAGAAATGTTTTTTAGGCTAGTGGTTCAGAACCTCTTCTCTTCCAAGTCTATATACCTTGGAGGTATTAAGCCCACTCATGAAAGCTCTTGTTAAAAAACATTAGCAGTGCATCTTTGGCCAGGACTCTGAAAAGGGCATATGATTCAGCACGTCAACAGACAACACCAGAAAAGAGAACAGGCTCTCTCTCATGGTTAACATTTCTCTTCTTCGATGATCAAGCACAAAGGAACAAGTAAATCTGGTTTCCTACTCTCCTTCTAGAGGCAGAGTCCACTGTCACCATACTAGGTTTACATTCCACTTTCAGACAGCAAATCTCAGTTGGCATATGTGCTAAGGTGACACGTCCCCAGCAGTCATGAGATACTTTTTACTAGCCTTACAAGAATGCAGTGTTTCCTTAATTTTCGACTTAGCAGAGAATGACTTCTGTTGTCCAGGATACCAGAAGCTAAGCAATGCTATGGCAGTACAGAATCTATGGTTGCTTTCAAAAGCATCATGACAACAGTAAAGAAAGTAACAATCTTTTGCCACCACAGCCCCAGCTGCTTATGTTGCCAGCAGCTAAGAGCATCATATTTAATATCAACAGGCAATGTTGAAAGTACTTTATCTTGTAAAACAACTGATTTGGCACTAACTCTCAACATCATTTCATATTCACAGAAATTAAAAAAAGTGAAAAGGTCAAAGTCACAACACAAAAAACACCCACAACACTTTCTGGAAAACTAGACTACTGCTCCAAAAGACATCATCTGCCCTGTGCCATTCTCATCCTTTTGATGTGCATGACAGTATCACAAATTTAAAATACCAAGAAATAAGCATATTTAATATCTGTATTTATAAAAAAACATTCAGAAATTCTAGTAAGAAGTTCCACCACTGCAGATTAAAACTGCTGTCCTTACTTCTTATCTGTTTTCAGATATTTCAATGCATTTACTAAGTCTGGATAGCACTGGTGTATAGATTACTTCAGAGGATGGGCGACAGAACACCGTTTTTAATTTCTGGGTCATCAGTTATAATCTCGTGTAGGCCAAAAGGAAATAAACCCTATACTAGAATGTGCAGTGCTCAAACCACTCACTCACCTTGGAAACGCTTCCCCAACTCTCATGCTGGAGTGCCCTGAAACTCTAGCAGCAAAAACTCGGTTTTGCATGGAGAAGAAAAGATTTCATATGAAGTTCATAACATAATTTTCATTTCAAAAAAGACAGATTTCCACATCACTAATCTCTCCTCCATCCAGTGTTAATGCTGCTACTGTCAACCCCAGCCAGGAGGACAAGGAATGAACAAGACACAGGATGCATCTACTTCACCAGCATTCAAAATGATCTCACCAGCTGACAACTCAGGGTGCGGGCTGGCATCTGCTGGCAGTAGTTCTAAACCTGCCTGAGGCCATTACCTCTGCAGGGATTTTCTTTTCCCTCTACAGCATCCTTGTCACCATACATCTCTTTTTTCAGCATTGTGCAGGGGAACGATGCCAGCGCAAGAAACAAACAGCCAAGGCCAGGGCTACTTATGCCAGCTACCAGAAAAAATACGAACATCTTACACATACACCATAAAAGGCATTTTCACACCAGAAGTGGTGCCAAATATATACTACTTTTCCTTTTCCCTCCATAAATCCAAATTATACTACCTTCAGTCTTCTCCTCCCTGGAACTGGTAAGGTTCTCCACTTCAAAGCAGTCGCACAGCACTGCAAGAGGTGCAGAATGGACAAGTAAGTAAGAGATCAGGTGAGAAATTAAAGCGGTTGTAGCTACTTAATTTTTCAAAATTTATACAAGTAAATACTACAGTGGGTATCAGTGGCAGCACTGTATGAGAAAGCATTGTAGTGAAATAGTCATCCCACTTTCAAATAGTTATCCCCCGTCTTGTCAAGACCTAGCTGAAGAACGCTCAAATGAAACAACCTGTGTGAGGAATTTTTTTTACTGTTACATAGGTCGTTTCTTGTTATCTCTCAAGCACGAAGCTGTCACAAGATGACCCATACTTTCCAGCATATTCATTTAAGCCTACATAATCCCTGCTTCCTATTAGCTCCCATTTATCTTTTTTCTTTTTTTTTTTAAATCAATGCTGTCAGTACAGCAGCACTGCAACTAAACTGATTTATTCAGGAAAAAATTAAGGTTTTTTTAGGTAAAAAAAAAATACAGTGTCTGTTTCTCAACAGATGCAAGATAAAGCAAGACATGTCCCCTGTAACAACACTAAGTAAGGCAGCATTCTTCAACCACATTGAAGATAAAAAATTTCTGACTATCATCACTAATGATAGAGAAAAACATAAAAGACACCTTAGTTATAAGTTAGGTAGTTAATCTTTTCTATGCTGTAACTGAAAAAAACATTTCCATTCATTCTGGCACAGAAATTTAATTTGGTTGACTGGGTAAAGAGGTTAAGTGAAGACTGCTGATTCCTAGAAAATCTTTTCAAAAGATCTGCCTAACGACTGCTCAAAACACATTTTATGGGTGTTTTCTTGGTTTTTTTTAAGGCTTACTTTTTTTCCCTTCCATCTTCTGGGGCGGCTGCATGGAGGGCTGCTACGCTCACTGGGCTACCGCCAGCACCAAGCTCAGGCAGGTTGATCTTGCTGTCCCCGGGCGGGGTGCGGGGCCTGGGGACAGGAGCCCGGCCGCCTGTCGGGTTGGGAGCCCACGGCTGACATGGGGTCACCCGGCCTGTGGCGGGGGACAACCTCCCTCCTGGGGGCTCGACTCTCTCTGGTCAGGGGCCACCCTGGGCCACCCGCGGCCTGGCCCCAGCACCTTCCTCCGGCCCAACTCCTCTCAGCTTATCTGGGGAATGAAGGAGAGATAAGGATTAAAGCCGCGCGGCGCCGACCCAAGGACAGGCCGCCGCGCTGAGGCGCGGGGGAAGTGGGGGTGTGCGTGTCACCCGGTCCCACCCCTCTGCATTCCATCAGGCGTGCGGGGACCCCGGAGGAGGCCGGGCCCATCCCGCCCCAAGCCGGGTGACAGCCCCCACAGGGCCCCTCCTGCCGCACCCGGCGCTACTCACCGCCGCCACGGAGCTCGTAGGGGCAGCCTACCCCGCGCCCAGGGGGCTTTCCTAAGGGCCGGGCCCCGACCAGTCGCCCTTCCTCCTCGCTCGCCCCCGCCCCCGAGCCCGCCCCCGCTTAACGGTACCTGCGGGCCGGGCCGCGCCGCGCCGCGCTCCCCCGCGCCGCCCGGGCACGCTCCGCCGGCGCCGGCCGCCAGGGGGCGCCGCCCCGCCAAGGAGGCGAGCACCCGTCACTGCGCCTGCGCACTAAGGCCCACGCTCCCGCCGCCGGGCTGGGGGAAGGGAGTGCGCATGCGCAGAGGCCATATCTCCCCCTCCCCCCCGCGGCGCAAGTCCTTTGGTGATTGGACGCCGGGCCTTACGGGTTTATGGGTTTATGGCTCTGCGCCGGCGTCTCCGCGCTGATACGCATGCGCGAGGCGAGGCCGGGCCGCACAAACGAATGGCCGCGCGTAGGAGGTGGGCCTTTCTTCGTTACTATTGGGCGCGGTGCGGGCCAATGGGGCGGCGCTGGAGGGGGAGAAGGGAGGGGCCATGTGGCCGCGGAGAGGAGGGGGAAGAGCCGAGAGGCAGCAGGTGCGTCCGCCATTTTGGGGGCGGGGCGATGGTAGGGGGCGGGGTCTCCCCGGGGTGTGGGCGGGGCCTGTGGGGGCGCTGCCATCTTGTCAGAGCAGCGGCCGGCCGCGGAGGGCGAGAGGGAAAGGGCTAGGTCAGGCGGTCGGTCCGCGGCGTGAGCGTTAGGCTGCGGGGGTGACTCTGGCCGTTGTTTTGGGCCATGTGGGGCCCGCCTGGCCTGAGGTGCTGGGTGATGTGGTGGCTCTCTCAGCGTGTGGGGCGGGGGTGGTGTGGGGAGAGGCGAGGCGGCCTGCTGTGCCCACTCTTGTGTGTGGGGCTTCCCACAGCTGGCATGGATCCTGGCAGTTGCTAGGCCCCTGTGGGAAGTTGTCTTGGCCAAAGGGGTGCTGCTGGCTGGCTGAATGCAGTGGGGCTGCCGGCACATGGCTGGGAGAATAAAAGCAAGTTACTGGAGGGGTATTGGGGCCTTTGATTGCCGTCCACCAAATTAAAATATTTGGTAAGTGAATGAGTTGCTGAACTCCACTGCTGGCCCCTGCTATTTGCCTTTTCTGGTTGCAGCTGTACCCTATGAAGTGCTAAGTTATTACCACTTCTTTGATTCACAGTGTGAAAATAAAAAAAAAAAAGTTTACGTTGCCCTTAAAATTTTCAGCAGTGTTACTTTACAAGTGTTTGCGTTGTGGCTATGTAAAGGGACTTTTCAGAGAGGCAAACATTAACCCACGCTTAAAAGGTGGTGGGGGTGGTTTGTCATCACTTTTTTGCCACTTCTTTTTTTACCACCACTTTAAACTGGAGAGATAAACATAATATGCTCAAATATTTGTCAAAACATTTCCAATCTTGGGGATACTATTAAAAGTATTTCTTTAGTTGGGGGAGGGGGATAAGGTTAAAATTTAATTTGTCTGTGGGGGGATGCTGAGTTTACATGCCTTGGAGCTCTGGTCAGACCCAGGATCCTCCAGAAGATTTTGATGTCCAGTATCTGCTTTGTACTTTTATAAAACCTTTTAAATGTTTATATAGGCATGCCTACATCTGTGCCTGTGTTTGAAGTTCACTGATTAGTCCATGAGTACTGCCTAACTCTACAGTGAGAAATGAGACAACTAACAATAACATTGTTGGGAACAGGGTGGCTCAGCATTACTAATGTGCTGACAAATCTCCCAATAAAACCAGTAGTTTATGTTTTAAAAAGAGAGATTTCTCTCCTGTAGTTGTAAATTATGTACAAGCTTTTCTTGCTGTTGGAATATACAGCATTATGAGCTGATGATTGCAGATTAAGTAGTTTCATTTTACTGAATTATTAATACATGTGCACGTGCAAGTGAATACCGAGTGTTAAGAAACACTTGTGGTGCTACAAATTGTATATAAGGTATATATCAAACACAGAGAAGATGGAGCCAAATCATCATAATGATTGTATTAATTAGAATTTATTTTAAAAGATGATTTCCTCATACATTTTTATTTCCTTAAATGCCTTCTAAATGGCCTCCTGTGTTTGCCTGCACGCTTTGAAACTATGTGGTAAGCATTAGTCAGCAATATGGAGACGGTATAGCAATCTCATAAATAATGAGTTGTTAAATAATCATATTTACGTTTGGGTAACAGGTTTGCATATATCTGCTTGCCTGATATGGTTAGGAAATGATTGGAGTTTTGAGATGATAATGTTGTCATATGCTGTGGAGGGGTCTTTCTTTTGACAGCGAACACGCATCGTGCTGGTCATTTGGGGTGAGGCCAGGCTCCCGAAAAGAGAGCAGGGAAGTGCTGAGGCTGACCCTGGAGGCTAATGCAAGGAATCCACTAAAATGGGTTTTAAGACCAGTTGAAATCAGACTTTTGCATTATTCATGTATCTATAAGTGTTTTATGTCAGTGTGATTGGAAAGGCAGTTTTCTGCATCTTAGGAAGGGAATGCAGAGGACATGTAGTGAAGAGGTGACACTGGTGTAATCTGTGTTATTCCCTATAAAGTGTCAGTAGCACTCAAAAGTGCTTTTATTAGCAACTGGGAGTGATGGAAGAAGCTGGAAGCATGTGACTGCATGCCTCAGACAAAACCAATATAATTTGCTTGTTATTTGAAGGAAAAGGAATGGGGAATACATCTTTCTTAAAACAAAGATTAATGACTCTGAATCAGTTTTGAAACATATCTGAGTTTGCTTGGTTTTGCTTTTATCTAGAACTGTAAGATAGGCTTTCTGCAGCATCGCAGCGGATTCTGCCGGTGAGCCAGTAAGCTCAGTTCTTCCCAAACTTGTTAGGTGGCAGAAGCTCACAAGCAATGCTGATCTGACGTCCCAGTAACCTGCCTGCAGCACTGCTCTAGCAGCCGTGTCAGCTTCGTGGGGCTCTGCTGTCTAGACCTGGACTGAGTAACAGCATCCAGAGGTGAGGACAGCTCGTTCCATGTGCTTACACGTTTGTGAGCACCTTTGTTCGGGTGGCAATGAAAGGGCTGACTGTCCTGATGAATGGTGCTGTTGATTGAGTCGCTGAATTATGCTTTTGTGTTGCATAGTTCTGGTCATATTTAGGGACTTTAGATGAACGATTGCATAGACAGGGAGAATGCAAATGGCTCCTTTGAGTGGGAAGAGATGAAGCTGGTACAAAAGGAACTATCTCAACCAGTTCTCTAGGGAGGTTTTATCATCTTGAATGTGGTGGGGATTTGGGTCTGTCCTCATATGGCCAAATAGGCTTGGGTGAGGTAGACAGACATCGGTCAGATTCCAGAAAATAGCAAAGCAGTCAAAGCCATGGACCTTGGAAAGCTGTGGGCATTCGGAAAATGTTTTATAATTCTCATTTACCTTTTTGTCCTTTTCTGACTGGATTGGTTCTTTGTTTTATTGAGTCTTTTCTTCTTAAAGTATCTTTATCTTCTTAAAGTATGAGTACTCTTACCTGGTCTGTCACATCCTCCCTGTTATCCTTCTTGGTGATTTAACTTGATCCCTCATAGATAAGCATCCACACCTCATTATTTCAAAATGCAAGTTTAACATAATGTTTTATTACAATTAAGTATAGTTTATAAGTAGTCCCTTGTTTTTCACTCATCTCGTCTGTCTTAACTAAGATAACAGACAGATCAGAGAACAGATAGATTTAAACAGATCATTGCTTCTTTACAAAACTTGTTCAGTGGGGCATCCTTTGGCTTATCATGGAAGTTTTGCTGTAACCCATCATTATTTATGAAGATACATACTAATATTTATTCCCTGTAGGTATGTTGCTTACTAATTAGACTTGTCACAGACTATTTACAGGTCCCCAGTGCTGTGTGTTGTAATGCTGTTGCTATTGTAGATATGTTAGGGTTTAGGTATTATTAGGTTATTTGGATACTAATTTTCCCAGCTATTAAATCAAAGAAAGGGGGGATTTGGGATCTCTGAGAAGCCACTCAGCCTGTAAAATGATTTTGTTCTACCTGTGATGTAAGCACATTTGCATTCCTGGCAACTAAAAGTCAAACAAATTGTCTGTTTGAGAAGTGGAGCTTCTAAAATCATACACTGTTGTGGTCCTAAGGGAATCTTAAAACACAGGCAGAGACTGGCTATGAAAAGAAAAGGAAAAATTTGTGTCACTGTTTCAACAATAGACTTCTTTCATGTGGAGGACCTAGATGTCTGTTAATTACCAACTGGCTTGAGGGTTTTGGAGTCTGGCCCAACATGCTGAAACTCTTAACCATCCACTAGCTGGCATATCCTTCAAGGTCTACATTTGGAGACTGGTAATGTAATGGATTTCATCTTTATAGACTGTTTATGTAGTAGAAACGTTTTAATTTTTAGCTATATTTCTGTCTTACAGTCTCAGCATTCATTGCCAACACAGATTCCAGACAGTTGCATGAACACAGAAAGAAAGGACTGGTTTAAATGTTAGATAATGCTGGACTAGGTCAAGCAGCATGTGTTGTCTCTGCTGTGCCACAGCCCCCACCGCCCCACCCCCACCCCCTGCAAGGCACTGATCAAGACCTAAAACTATGTCCTCTAATTTTGGGTGACTCAGATGAATTAACAAGATCTGAAAGCCTGTGATTATAGTTGCACTTGAAAGGGCCTGAGATCTCTGGAGACCAGGCAGTAGATGTATATGATGAAAGGAACCCAAAATAAATGCATGTCTAAAAACCTTTTTATCTTAATTTCTCCATGTGAACGTAACTATATATTTATCTGAAACAAATTTTCACTGGTATTTTCTGAAGTAAAGCTAGTGGTTGTAAAGTATTCTGACCCTTTTGATGGGCTCTGTTTGTGGGTTTTCATGCAGATTGAAGTATGTGAACCAAGTATTTTCATCAAATGAAGATGCAGCAGACAAAAATTTCTAAGCAGTCTTCAAGATTTGTTGAATTTGTGGTGTTCCCACTCTTAAGAGATGTTCTGTGGAGTGCTCCACAATTTCTTTTTGATTTGCCTTTTATTTTTCAAATGGAAGTGTGGAGGAAGCTGCTCTTGTGATGCCGGCTTATGTAGGGCTGATGGTCTTGGTAGTAGCTGTACAAAGGCGAGGGAGTGAGTGCCTGGCATAGAATTGGACGGGACCTAATAAAAGCCATCAAAAGGAGGCATACGGGAAAAACTTGAAGTCATTATTGCCTATAGATGGAATAACCGCTTTCAAATAAAATTGAAGCCTATAAGTTTTCAAGTGTACTAAAAGGAATTTGACTGCAACAACAGAAAACAGGTAAATACATGTCGTGGTGTAGAGGCTCAACAACGGGGCTCTTAAAAAGAACATTCTGGACTTAGTTGCAGCCTCCTGTGGGGAAAACTAATTTAGCTGAAGAAAACCCTATTTTTTGAGTTGATTGTTTTTTCCTGACCCAGTTCACTGTGCTGCATCAGTGGTTGTTTTGGCCTAACTTTGTAGAGGTGTGGAAACTGGCACTAAGGTGTGGAGAATAGGAGGAGCAAGGATGGGAAGCAGTGTTGCCCTATTAATATTTATTGCATTTGGTTTTGTTGGTGAGCATTACGAAGGATCAGGGAATCCACAGTCCCCTGAACATTTTAAATTGACACTGGCAAAGAGAGAAAGAATTTTTTTCTCCCTGTGCTTCTCAGCCCTCCCCTGTTCGTTTGTCATTGCTCAAGGAACTGATTGGGGTTTAAAAAAAAAATAAAAATACGTATTTGGCTCAGCTAATTTTATCTAAATAACTTTCCACATCTAATTTGCTGTGCTGCTGCTTGGTATTTCTACTTCTCTCAGGGAATTGGGTTCTACTTCTCTCAGGGTGCTAGGGGCAAAATGAGCACCTGGAGATAGATGTATTGATTTCTAATTTTATTGTCAGTGTCATTTATCCCAGTTTAAAGTGTTTGGGCAACTGCTTCTTTGTATGAGCAAAGTGCTGATATGGGCAGAACACTTACTGTATCTGAGTTATTGCGGACGGTCGTCAGCGCAGAGCAGAGCTGTCCTCAGCCTGGATCTCTCTGTGTTCTCAATTGTGCCAGACTAAAAAGCTCTCCTGCTTTTTCAGACAGTGGAGATGAATGGGCTTCTTTTTGGAGAGACTGAATTTAACTTTGTTGTTGTTATTTTTCTGTAAAATTCTTGAATGACTGGAACCAAAGAAGTGATGTTGAAAATGTGTGAGACATCCTTTTAGCAGCACTGAATAAGCAAAGAGAAGTGTGGGCCAAAACCTTTGCAACGCTTTTCCTAAGAAATGTTACTTAAGTGACTCTAATGTATGAGTTTGGCACTCCTTTCATGGAAGTAGATAGGTATGCTATTGTTACAAAGTAATACCAAAGCTAATTCAGACTGCATGCAGACTGACATTAAAAAAAAAAAAAAAAAAAAGAAGAAAAAAGCTTTAGTAAGATTGAGTGCTGTTAGACAAATAGGTTTCATGTGTATCTGCCAAAAAAAAAAAAAAGTCCACTAAATACTGCTGGTTAGCTTAGTTTAGTGTGCAGATATGATTTCGGTCAAGTTTCTGACAAACCAGGTGAGTGAGTTGTGGTTTGGTAACATAAGTTTTAAGTGAAGGATTATTTTTAAGATGAATTGATTTTGTTAATGAATTCATAGCAAGGTGCTGCAACCCTTGCGTCAGCAGATCAAGATGTGTGGTTGCAGCCTAGGTATAGGAACGAGGAAGAAGGAACAGGATCTCTCTCTTTTTTAAAAAAATAATAAAAAAAACCAAACCAAAACCTGTTTTTGCTACCACACGTTGTAGAAATATTTTAAAACTGCATCCCCCCTCCTCCAAAAAAGTGTTCATGATTAGATGGATTTTTTTCTTTTTTTTGTTCTTTTAGTATTGTAGCTGGGATTATCCATTTTAGAAATGACTGACAAAAGTAGTTCCAAAACTTTCACACAAGTTGTTGTCCCTAAATGAGGGTTCTTCACCTGGTGTGCGAGAGCCAGGCAACACACTGAGTCGCGATATTTGTTTTTATTTCAATTCTGCAGAATCAGGTGCCGGGCATTTAACAACAGCCAGCACACAACACACTTCTGACAGTCCAGTATTCATAGTGATAAGATACAGCTGACTGGTGAGTCAGTACAGTTCCTTTGCCATCCCTCATCATACATATGCATTCAAGTTAATGTTTTAAACATTTTGGGAGATCCCTTTAATTAACGTGCTCACGATTTACAAGAGGGTGTACATTTTGGTATTCTAATCTCCTAAGGCTCCTCTCGGACACGCTCTTATCTCAACTCCATTCCAGAGACTACGTCTTGTCATCCTACACTTAGATCGGAGACCGGGAGCATACTTCCTCCGTGGGCCTTCAGTAAGCTCTCGATATGGTAGTCCTTCAACAATTCAGTTTCTTTGATTTAAGTTTCAGTTAACTGTTTCTACATCTAGTGCAGGTGCAAAAGGGCCAATTAAGTTTTAATTTTGGGAGTTCAGCTGAAGTTCAGTCAAAGTTCTGTTACAATTTTATACAAAGCGCTTGTGTAACTTTTTAACCATATTCTTTTGACATCAAAGTTACACTTAGGAAGTTCCTTCCACAGTTCCTCTCACTTCTCCAGAAGCTGTATTTTTAGGGAAAGTAAGAGGAGTTTGGTTTTTTCCAGCTGTTAAATTTTCAGGGTGCCTGGCAGGCTGGTCTGTCTCCCTCTGCAGTCATGCCATTCCTAGAATTGGTGCAAGGGAGGTGATGGCAGGCAGGGCACAGCTTCCCTTTTTGGCAGCAATCTAATCTTAGAGCAATTCAGTCAATTGTGAAACAACATCTTGAAATTATTTTACAGCGTGAGTTTAAAAAAACCTCCTGATATCTCAGTAATGTTTATGCCTTATGTTTCCTCTTGCAAGAGACGATAATTAGGATGGAAGAAAGTACTGCTGCGTAACCAGACTTTGAAATGTGGGGACAGTTGAGTGACAACTATTGGATTGGGTGATCTTTGTAAAAGACCCCATGTCAATCTAGTACAAAGGCACTTGTACAAATTTATACGTACAAATTTATTGCAGCAAAGAATGCAGTTCGCTTGCTCTTAAGTTCGGGAAGGGAGTTGTGTGGGGCTTTTTAAGGGCAGGCACTGATGACTACTGAATAGGGAAAGATTAAAATTACGTGGAAAGAGAGTTTGCTTCCAGCAGCTCTAGTGTTCTGGGCAACATGTAACATTCCGCTATTTGTTACACTTTTTTTCATATGTCAGCGGGGAGGCATGGCTGTATCAACTTTCCCTCCTCAAGTGTACCTTTTAATTGTATGCTTTCACTTTATGCAGTTCATTGGCAGTCAGGCAGCTGTCTTTAACTTCTGCAAATAAGCAAAAGACTACCAATTCATGGTGGGCATTGACTACCTGTTGCTTTTGGATACAGGAGAAGCATCTGCAATATATGATTTATTTGTTGTTAAAATAAGACATGGAATTTAAGTTTATAGGCGAGGGCAGGATTGCAGGCTGGTTGTAGTCCTGTGTTATAGCAAATATTGTCTATATCACATAATGCCTGGGAAGAGTCTATGGGTTTGAGGGGTTTTTTTTATCGTTTTTGTTTTGTTTGCTTTGTGGTGGGGTTTTTTTGACAAATTGTTTTAAGCAAATGAGTTAAGTAAGGCTGAACCTTTTAAACACGAGCTTATTACATAGAAATTTTGTTGGCCTTTGGTCCTCCTCCTTCTCATCTGCAGGTCATAGGTCTTGTCTTTTACATTACAATGCATGTTCAGGTCTGTAACTGCCTGCGACATCTGTACTCCTCTATTGCAAGCGTTGCGCACAGCCTTGTCAAAATATGAAAGTAAAAGACAAAGTGCTTTTGGTCAAAGGCAGTTTGAATGAAGGCAGGTTTGTGTGCACTCTGAGGTCAGGTTGGCTTGGTAGTCTTTAGGATATGTGCTGTTTGGAAAAGGTTTTTCCCTTCAAAAAAACCCAACACTAATGTAAGGAGATATGTGACCCTACAATTCATCTATGTTCCACCCTCTTTTGTCAGGGAAATGAAGATGTTGCCAGAGGATTTCCCAAGATATCCTCATGCTATTCTAGTTTCTTGTGCAGCAGTTAAATGTGTAGAAAACATGCAGAGAGATGTTGCCCATTGTTTTTCCTCTCACTGAACTATCTCTACCCTGTAATCTGAGTATCACCGCAGTGCAGTTCATAAGGTCATGGGAGAAGATGGCTGCAAAAGTATGTG
This sequence comes from Rissa tridactyla, assembly GCF_028500815.1. Classification (NCBI taxonomy): domain Eukaryota; kingdom Metazoa; phylum Chordata; class Aves; order Charadriiformes; family Laridae; genus Rissa; species Rissa tridactyla. Next base: position 33,123,309 of record NC_071466.1, read on the forward strand.
ACATTTCTGTCTTTGAGGACGGAAAACATGGGGGACTAAGCAAATCTTTAGTTCTGCATTATGTGACGTGCTGTTATATTTCTAACATCATTTACACGAGTCTCTCAAAGTTGGGGCAGGGAAAGTGTGAGAACATCTGGCTATCTAGAATGTGCAGAGCCAAATACTAAGAAATAATTTAAGCAAAGGAAGAGTCCCATCTTGATTTAGAAGAGGTTCGAGAGCACCAGACAATATATAGGAATAAGTATAAGTAATTTTTTATAAAGATGATTAAATAAAACCCTTCAGATTTTCTTTAGGGTCTAGGGCTAATGAGAAGTTCTAAAAATACCAGGAACAAAAAGAACAGTGATATACATCTGATGGTTGCTCTAAAGTTGTCAACAACGATGCTGAAAAGACAGAACTGTTATGTACATCAGTAGTGAGAACAAAGCTGAGTATTACAAATAATCATATAATGGTGAACAAATCCATCATATTAGATCAATAAATAAAGACCGAAAGAAGACTTTTGAAATTTTGTGTTACAAATTTAGGGAGACGGAGGAGTACTTTTTTTTTTAACGGCTAATGTAAAACTGTCTAAAATCTTAAGGACTGACATGTAGCAAGTGCTATTCAATATGATTAATACAAAACAGGTATTATAAAATGTCTATTTTATCAGTTAGATTAAGTGTTTGAGCTCGTCTGTCTAAGAAACTGACTTCTGAAAATGTTACACTCAACGAAGAATCATTGAATTAAGATAAAATTTTCTGATCTTTGGTTGTTGCATGTTTGTTTGCAAAAAAACCCCAACCCTAAATGAACACACAGTTGGAAGAAAATGCAAAATCCTTCCTGACAGTTTTATCTAGGCCATGTAGAGTAGAAAAATGACAAATGGTGTCATGGTATTTGATTGAATTAAAGAGCACATTAGCCGACTCTTTTGAAAGATGGACACAAACCTTTGGGAAGTTAATCACAATGAAAGAAGGCTGGATGCACCCTAAGGATGAGGAACACTATTCTAAAAAACAGCACTGCAAGGTATTGAGGCTCACGGTCAACAGTCAGTGGACAAGACACTCCCTGTAGATAAGCAGCAGCCAAGAGCTGATAGTAGTTGAGCATGCTGGACACAGAATGGGAGATTTCCTTTCCAATTTTATTGATCTCACTTCTGGAATATGATCAGGTTTGATGGATTCCCTTCAAGACATGTTCTTAAATCGAAGACAGTACTGGTTGTAGGTGTTGGAAAAACGTATCTATACACTTAATGTAGATCGCGATGAAGAAGTGGATTCTGAGTTTACGGAAGTTATTTGATCATGTGCCTATCCATAAGGAAAATGGAGAGCCTTCAAAGAGCACGCATTTGCAAATACAGGAGTCACAGCAGCAAGAAGCAGTAGGTAAAAAAGAATATGAACTTGTATAAAATGAAAAAATATTTTAAGCAATAACTAGTTAACTGTTGCACTAGTTTGTTGATGGACTTCATAGATTCTCCAACACTTGAAATTAATGTCAAGATCCAAGATCTCTTAAAAACCTGCTCTTCAAGAAGCTGTTGAGCTACGTCAGACAATAATTCATGCTTTGTGAGAACTGCAGTAGATCTTTGCAATTTTTAAATTCTTTTGTTGGTAGCAGCAATATTAATTTTTTGTTTTGAGAAGAGGAAAAAATCTGTTTCAAACTTTTTTTTCCAAAAAAGGTCTTAATTCTATAGGAAGCAGTGGAGCTCTCTGCAATTTCAGTTCTGTGTAAATTATCACAGGTCCTCATTATGTGTTATTTTTAAACTTCTTAATCATGTCATCTATATTCTTTTTAAATAGAAAAATGTAAAAACAGGTAGCGTGGTTGTTGGGTTAAATGACAAGGTATTAAATAGCTTTGGTTTACGTCTTTAGTTACTTGGCTAATATGCAGCTGTTTGGATCTTTAGTTACTTGGCTAATATGCAGCTGTTTGGATACAGATCTTTCTCTTTGGATACAGGTCTTTGTGTGCCGAAATCTTTCAGTGGAAGGTCTTGTACTTGTGAAAGTAATGTCATTCCGTGATGACAGCTAGTAGGGACTGTCTTGCTGTGGTCATGGAAAGTTAAACTAGTATGATTCTTATTAGGTGACCTTCTCACAGGATTCTGCCTGCTCTCAGAAAACAAGCCATTTCTTTTCCCTGGTGCTTGGGTGGAAACTCCAAAACTGTCAATAATACCAGACATAATTTTATGTCCTTATGAGCACTGCTGTTGTGAAAGAAATGTTTCTGTGACTTGTTTCTCTCAGTTCCTCTGTCAGGCCTACAACTCTGACTTCTTGGGTTTGGGAATCTCTGCTCAATTTAGTAGATATGAAATGTTGTCTCCTTGTGATGCTACGCTTGGACATGACATTGAGCAATGTCATACAAGAAAGAGAATTAAGGTCTTGAATGCATATTTGATATTAGAAAATGTGTTCTGCCAGTGTTCAGACTCCGATAGCTTCTGACTATGACACAAGCATTATTTTTTTGCAAAGATACTGAATAACTTCTCGTCTCTGGGCTGATACAGCTTGAGACTCCTTTTTTATTTGTGAGGGGGTACACCTTATACATTTTCAGTGCTAATCACGACTTTTTTTTTTATTGGACAGTAGCAGTCTTTTACCCTTCAGAAGTGTAGATTTTGATGGCAGATAAAGTTGTTTTGTGAATGCACACTGCAGAAACACACACAGAGGAGAAAAACTATCCATTGCTTCTGTAGGAAGAGAGCAGATATGTAAACTACCATTAGCAGGAGAAAACTGTCATTTCTTAAACTATTTCCAGAGGGCGTGACAATGTTTGTAAGTACAGATCTGTATGCTGTGTAATAAAGGAGCTGTCAGATTTCATTGAGAAATGTGTAGAGGAGCGATGTTTGCCAAGAACATTTCCAGGAGTACATTTGACCTGATACAACCTATATATCTAGAGCTTGCCATTTATGTCATGTGGCGAGTCATTTTCTTCCAGATATCCAGAGCCTGTCAGGGATCCTCACTGTTGAGGCTGCCAAGGAGGAGAGTTGAATCAAAGCACACCCAGGTGCCTCAGCTGTGCTCCCTCCAAAACAGAAATCGTCCTGAAGACGAGCACACTGCTGCATGTTGGTCCTTGTTCAGGGCAGGCTTCCCACGCTAAAAAATGCCAGCCTGCAGCGTGTCTGCTGCCATTTAAGGAATTCCAGGAGTGACCCTGGTTTACTAATTAAAACTGAAGGAACTCAGCCCTTAGTTGGACACTTAGTGGTTGTGTGTGTCTGACATAACATTTAATTTGTAATGTCAGTTGTTGGGCGACACAGATGGGGAGAACAGTGGATGGATTTTTGGTAGGGTGGGAATGTGCATGGTTTGGTTTGCCCCAATGGGGCGTAACAGTATTGAACTTCATAGAATACTGTATAGGTTAATTGGCTCAACATCGTCAACTTTTGGTGAGAATGGACTACATAGCTCTTTAGGGAGGCACTGGAGGCTCTGTCCTGGGACCAGAAGAATATGTGACTAAAATCTGCGACAGAGGATTTGTGAAAATGGGGACCATTCATCACCTAACAGGTAGGATCATCCCATTATAGTCATGTTATAGTCATGGCTTGAGAGCAGCCGTGAGGAGAAGGACTTGGGGGTGCTGGTGGACGAGAAGCTCAACATGAGCCGACAATGCACGCTTGCAGCCCAGAGAGCCAACCGCATCCTGGGCTGCATTAGAAGAAGCATGGCCAGCAGATCGAGGGAGGTCGTTCTGCCCCTCTACTCTGCTCTGGTGAGACCCCACCTGGAGTACTGTGTCCAGCTCTGGAGTCCTCAGCACAAGAAGGACATGGACCTGTTGGAGCGGGTCCAGCGGAGGGCCGTGAAGATGATCAGAGGGCTGGAGCACCTCTGCTATGAGGACAGGGGTTGTTCAGCCTGGAGAAGAGAAGGCTTCAAGGAGACCTTATAGCGGCCTTCCAGTACCTAAAGGGGGCCTATAAGAAAGCTGGGGAGGGACTCTTTATCAGGGAGTGTTATGATAGGACATGGGGTAACGGCTTCAAGTTGAGAGAGGGTAGATTTAGATTGCATATCAGGAAAAAATTGTTTACTGTAAGGGTAGTGAGGCACTGGAACAGGTTGCCCAGAGAAGCTGTGGATGCCCCATCCCTGGAAGTGTTCAAGGCCAGGCTGGATGGGGCTTTGAGCAGCCTGGTCTAGTGGGAGGTGTCCCTGCCCAGGGCAGGGGGTTGGAACTAGATGATCTTTAAGGTCCCTTCCAACCCAAACCATTCTGTGATTCTGTGATGTTACAATCCTTATTGTGGGACAGAAAGTACAAGCATCCAGTGTTGCATGACGGACCGTGTATCTGTCACACGAAGGCAAATGTATTTGCAATCTGACAAGTGATGAATATACTTAATTGTTTGTCAGGAGGAATGACTTTGGGGTACTTGTGAAGACAATGTCTCCCTGTGCAATTTGAGATTGATGAATTCTCAAGGTTCCCTATCCTGATCGAATATTTTAAACTAACATAGTACTAGACAAAAACTGGTAAAGAATAAAACAGGAAAAAGAACTGCATTCTCTTCTCCAGGGCAACAGTGTTGACTGATGGAGATTTTCTTGTGTGACTTCGGGCAAGTCAGTTTAGAGCAACACTTGCTTAAAAATAACAGATGTTTTTCATGAATTATAATAATGCTTAGATTTCATTATTTGACACTGGAAAAAAAAATTAATTCTTCATCTGAAAGCAGCGGTTTAGACTCTTTTAGCCTAGTAGTATTCTGGTTTTGGTTCAACAGTTCTGCTTTAGTAGGATTCTTAACTTGCATGAGAAGAGACTCAGAAATTTGTTCTGTCTTGGGGTATGGTTTCTGGAGATGTGCAAGATTGTTATCCCAGGCTACAACAAAAGGATGCAGCAAGCTGGGAACTGCCTGGTATGTTTGTTTGGGTTCCAACACTATAGTGTCAAAGCATCTTATGGTCTTGAATGCATTCGTTTTCCCATGGGGAGACTAAGTGGCTTTTCCAAGATCACATAGAAATGTGTGACACAAATAGGAACTGACTCTTGGTTTCTTTGGTCTGAACTCATTTTGTCATCGGTACAACACACTGCTTCTGTGTGGGACTTTCTGGTAGTAGTTGTTCTCTTGTCTGGGACAAGCACTTGAAAAATACAGTGTTCTGCAGGTAAGTCCTGGCCTTTGCTGCCCCGAAGATGTTACTAACTGCAGTTCAGTAAATCATTGATGGTGCTGATTTCTTGTTCGATCTCTCATCTAGAGAAAATATCAGTCTCTGAGCTCTCTTGGCTGCTCAGTCTTGAGAGTCAGAAGCAATCTGGAGCAATCTGTTGTATCTAACTATTGCAGGTATGATTTCAGACTCCCCCAAGAAGAGGAATAGTTGCTCTTTTAGGGTCTTTAAAGTGAACAGGCATGGAGCCATTTGTAGCTATTTAGCATGGTGATTTTGGAGTGACACTTCAGCAAACCTCTAAGGGGCTAATTGCCAGAAGCAGAAGAGTAGAGTCATCATTCTTTTGGTATATATTTCTTTTTCTACTTTGCACTTGGTGTCAGCTGCTCATGGAGGTGGGATTTGATGGATCTTTGTCTGATCTGGAATGATGGTTCCTATCTATTGACGTTCTTTAACAGTACATTTTAGAGTGTACATCTTTGAGCGTTTGCATAGTGCCACCTCAGTTTCCTCATGCTAAAGTGGGTGTTATTCAGTGCCTCACAGGAGCCTTTAACTTGTGTTTCAAATAAAGCCTTTGTTTGTTTGCAAGTCATCTTGAGACCATCTGATGAAAAATGCCTTAGACTTCTATAGGAGGGGTCAATAGAGGAAAAGTCTTAATCCCAAACTGCCTTCCACCTTGTCAGAAACGGAGCCACGCATTATGTATACAGGAATTACTGTCATCAAAAGTCAATTGATCTGCGTGGTATTTTCATTGCATGTCACCGTTAGTGAGATGAATATGCAGTAATACACCTTTCAGCTTCGGGCACTATTAGGAAGTGTAGAGCTCTAGTTAGGGATGCTCCATTGACTTTCGCCACCAGGGAAGTTGCAGGAAACATAGATGTGTTTTTTGCACACGTGAGCATGCTGTCTGACTAACTCATGCCTAACATTAAGAAAATTGCTCGCTAAAGTCATGTGGAAACCAGCAACCAAATTTCAGTATTTGCAAGACGACTAAACAGTATTAATATTGTTTGAATGTTTGAGAAATGGGAGATGGCACATAAATGCTCATATACACACGAAAGAATTTTGCAATCTAGTGAAGAAAAATGCCAGCAGTGATGCAAGGACCATCTTTCAGCATACTAGACAGCGAGGGCTTATTTGGCCATGTATAACTATTTGTTGCTACTGTAAATAACTTTTTTTTTTACAGTATGCTGCGATACACACTGTAAGATTGAGCCTCTCATGGTACACGTATGATGAGAAGCTAAATTTTAGATCTTTGGCAAAGCTCTTTTTCTTGTTTCTTCTGAAATGAGCTTTCCTTTTCCCATTTTTAATTCTGTGAACAGATTGTAAACAAACAAACATGGCCACTGAAGCCATTGACTGTACAGAGCTGGCGTAGAAGCAGTTTGGAGAGGTGAAGGCTTTAATTGTATTAAAACCACCTGCTTAGCTCTTTAGGGAGTTAATGGTTTTGGGGACTACTTTCTGTTTGCATATGTCCGCAGGTAAAAAGCCCGATATTGTCATGAGTTCACTGTTCCTCCACTCATAAAAGTGGGAGGGCAGGTATGGTTCTTAATTGTGTTTTATTTTGAGACACAGTAGATAAGGGACATGATTAACATTTTATAAGTGACCCTTTAAAACACACATAAAATTTTAATCTGTTTTGTTTTTCAGCTGTTGGGCTTTAGTAACCTCCTGTTTAGATGTAATTCCTGTTTGGTGTGGGAACGTACGGGGAAACAGATTCATTTCATCTGAATTTCTCTAAGCTGATGGATGCCTTTAAAATGAGTAAAATTTTAAATATGCTGGCCCGTATGTAAAGTATTTAATGCATAAAGGTTTCTGGTAGAAAGGCCAGTGTCAGTGTGTGATTGCTGGAGTGATGTACATGTGAATAATATGTTCAGAAAACACTCACGAGCAGTTTATAAGAGTTGGTGCAGCTCTTTAAAAAAAAAAAATCTTACCAACTGTTTATATTTGTATTAAATAAAACAGGAAGGAGAAGGCAGTATGTGCTTAAAAGCACTAGAGGGAGCCAGGAGGAAGAAGAGGGGAAAATCATAGAAGACGTGTTTGCATTTTCAGGCATAGCTTATACAAAGCATTCATTTAAATCCCCCTGCTTACTTCAGCTCAAATGCAGCTACAGATCTGCTGCTGCCTCTGGCTTCTTTCTGTTCCCCCACGCTTCACTAAAGAAATTTCAGTTTCCCAGTCGTGAGAGAGGCCAGAAGCTTTGTGGCTTTTTTTTTTTAATGACCGTAGGGAAAGCCACCTGCCCCTCTGTACCCCTGTAGCCTGTATCCCTTTTTTTGGTCTTGTTTTGTAGTGGGATGAGCAGCCAAATGTTAATTTGCCTTTTGGTGCTGGTGGCTGTTTTGGGGGGATTGGTATATGGTCTCAGGTCTGAGCTTGTCTGCCTCCGAGATTGTCTGAAGGAGAAAGAATGAAAGTGGGGGTGTTGGTGTATGTCTGTATTGGGGATCAATTAGATGAAGAAGAGTTTTAATGGCATTAATTTGGAGTGGCCACACTGCTTTTGCAGGGGATATGTGGAAAATGAGTATCTGCGAACTTGTAGAAGAACATGCAAGCGCGAAGTTACTGTAAAGTCTCTCCTCTTATTTTATGAGGTTTTAGAAGTGTTGTTGGGCACACTTTTTATATTGCTTTATCGTAAAGCGAAATGCCTTGAGTTAAAGTGTAACAGCTTTATGATGTAGATAATGTAAGTAACTTGTTTTTAGTTCCCTCCACCCTGATAAATTGCCATAATGTTGATATCTTGGGATCTGTAAGGGTAGGACAAAATCCCTTGTTAGGGGGTTTTTCTTTAGTTTTCAGGTTTTGGAGGGCGGGGGAATCTTTTTAGAACCCTAAAGTTTCTCTTCTTGATAATCCAGTATTACACAACTAAACCTGTCACTGTAGAGAATTGAATTTTGATGGCCTGGGGCCTTGGCATAGAGCAGTTTTGGGGGAAAAGAAGGAAATTTTTTGTTGTTACTATCTGAGACTGCTTAGGGCTTTGGAATGCTGGAAGTCATCTCGGAGGAGGTAGACAGACTGGAAGTGGATGATTAAATGAGAAGAATTAATATATATGTACTGTATGTTTATCATCCGTCTCTGTAATTTATTGCGAAATTGCTTGAACTCATTGTTCAAGCTCCCTAATTTCTCTCTTCCACTTTAGAAAACAAATGGAAAGAGCAGGAATAATGGACTGGGGTTTTCTTCCTCTGGTCTTTATTAGATGGCATGATTTTAAGTTACGAAAACAAGGACAAACATTTCTCAAAAGTACTCTAACCATGCTTTAGCCTGAGGACTGTGCTCACTTTAAAGGAAATAAATATAATGGAATTTAAATATGTGGAGCCTGGAGTCCTTTAGCAGTCCACAGAGATTTTTTTTTCAGTGTACTTTGAGACTATAAAGAATTGTTGGCTGTTCATAATTACGTCATTCCACGTTTGAAATGGTGACAAATTATGAATTGAAGAAAACATTTCCTTTGAAATATTTAATAACCTCTTGGCAACAAAAAAAACCAAACAGGTAAGAGCACTAAGTAATTACGGTTTAATTCCTGTTGGACAGTTCAAAGCCTTTTCCTGTCATCTGAGAATTAACTGCACTGAAGATGAAACAGAGTATTGGAAAAGCTGAGATTTTTTTTTTTCCCTGCCCCTTTAGCTACTCTGCTTTGCACCGTTTTTCCTGCTGCAATGCAGGGATGGGGACAGGCATGTTTCTTGCTCGCCCAGTGCATAGAGGGCTCCTAGAATCATAGAATCTTCATGGTTGGAAAGGACCTTTGAGATCGAGTCCCACCATACACACACCAAAAAAACCCCCTACAGTCTCTGCCACTAGAGCGTGCCCTGAAGTGCCACATCTAGACGTTTCTTAAACACCTCTAGGGATGGTGACTCAACCACCTCCCTGGGCAGGCTGTTCCAGTGCCTGACCACTCTTTCAGTAAAGCAATTCTTCCTAATATCTGATCTAAACCTCCCCTGCCACAACTTCAGACCATTTCCTCTGGTCCTGTCATTATTCACTTGGGAGAAGAGGCCAACACCCACCTCTCTCCAACCTCCTTTCAGGTAGTTGTAGAGGGCAATGAGGTCTCCCCTCAGCCTCCTCTTCTCCAAGCTAAACATGCCCAGCTCCCTCAGCCTCTCCTCGTATGACCTGGTCTCCAGACCCCTCACCAGCCTGGTAGCTCTCCTCTGGACACGCTCCAGCACCTCAATGTCCCTCTTGTACAGAGGGGCCCAGAACTGAACACAGGACTCGAGGTGAGGCCTCCCCAGTGCCGAGTACAGAGGCACCATCACTTCCCTGCTCCCGCTGGCCACGCTATTCCTGATACAAGCCAGAATGCTGTTGGCCTTCTTGGCCACCTGGGCACACTGCTGGCTCATGTTAAGCTGGCCGTCCACCAGCACCCCCAGGTCCTTTTCTGCTGGGCAGCTTTCCAGCCACTCTTCCCCAAGCCTGTAGCGTTGCTTGGGGTTGTTGTGACCAAAATGCAGGACCCGGCACTTGGCTTTATTAAACCTCATAGAGTTGGCCTTGGCCCATCGATCCAGCCTGTCCAGGTCCCTCTGTAGAGCCTTCCTACCCTCAAGCAGATCAACACTCCCTCCTAGTTTGGTGTCGTCTGCGAACTTACTGAGGGTGCACTCAATCCCCTATTAAAAGTCCAGAAGTATTTCCTAAGGTAGAAGATTGCAGAATTGAACTGTAAAGTGCGTGCATATTACATTTACTCCTCAGAACCAGGAAAGCAGGCATATTTATTCTGAAACAGAGGGCAGTAATTTTTTAGATAAAAGTTCTTATGCTTCCAAAGGGCTGCTTACTCAGAATGTGCGGTGAATACTTCAGGGAACCCGGTGACACACAGATTATCCTGTGGGGCCTCTTAATGTGCAACTAAAACAGCTTTTTTTGTAATCATTCAATCATTTCTGTGATTATTCAACTGCAGGGTAGCACGTGCCAATGTTTAAATCTGTGGGGTGACAGAGGGATGTCTTTTTACCTGTTGAAGTAGTAGTGGATGCACTACGGAAAGGATGTGATTTCCCTCAGGAGAGGAAAAAAAGGAGTTAGTCTCTTAAAAACACACGGTGAAGATTAATGACATAACATGCCTAGATTTTTGTGTTGCCTTAGGAAAAGCTGGTACCTTCAGTAGCAGCCCAAGAGCAGAGTTTTTATCGTTTCACTTTCACTATGGCATTTACCTGACAGCCACGGTATCCAATAAAAAAGAAAGGGCCAACCCTGGAGTGGGTGGAAGGTGCTGCAGGGCAGATTGCCCCTTCCCTTGCCTGCCCACCCACAAATCAGTGCCCAGCGCTGGTTTCCCCCCCACCAAGTCCTTCATGTTGTGAAACGTCAGCCTGTGCTGGTTGTCCCCATGCTTGCTAAGCTTCATGGAGAAAGATGCCACTTTGGAGGGTTGCTCGTCCCACTCCAAGCTTGGTGTCCACAGCATCCCTCGCTCTCTCTGGAGAGAGAGAGAGGAGAGAGAGAGCTCTCTGGAGCTCTCTCTGGAGGTGGCCTGGAGAGGAAACCTGGCCCGGGTGTCTCATGTGAAGCCTTTAATTCTGTGCTGGAACAATATCTCACTACAGGTTTGGAGCAGAGATTGCCACTTGGTGTCACTTGTTGCAGCGCTTTTGGGTGCAGCGGGGGCAGCACCAGTGCCTGTTCCCAGCACTGTTCAGGGCAGCCTGAAAACATGGGTCTGAGGTATCCTGATGGTCTGCTAGGTAAAGTGTAAGCACAGACGGTGGCACGCTTTGCAGATAAGTTGAGAGCACAAATCTGCTGATCTGAGGTGGGCTCGGCACCTCCTGTGCAAAGGCAGGAGGAAATGCGGGGAGGTTAAGGGAGCAGGGACTGCTGCTGGCTCCCTGAGTCTGGGAGGGACAGGGAGTGACTGAAGTTGGCCAGATCCATGGCTTTTCCCACTGAGGATTTGAGATACTCCTGCTTACCTCGGTTAGGAACTGGGATCGCTAGCAAAGGATGTTAGCCCTTTAAAAGGTGTCTGTTTCGTCTGTATTCCTCAGAAATGAGATTTCTTGTGCTTTTTTAGTTGCCTCCAATGTAGAGCTGTGCACAGCTACTGCAGGTGAGCCGTAAATTAAGATCTGATGCGACTGTAGCGCTGGTATGCGGCAAGGGCTGAGATTAGCTCCCCAAGCAAATGTAGTATACAGAATTATGTTTAATAATATGGGACTTTGGCTGGGCTTTGCCCCAAGGAAGAGGGAATGGGAGGTGAAATCTTGCCCCGACCTGGTGAGCTCAGCATAGTTACGTGCTGGGCTCTCATCCCTGCTGGGGCTTGGCCGAGATCCGTGTGAGGATGGGATTTAAATCCCCATCCTGCAGTGCCCACGGTGGATGGTAAAGCATCCTCCTTTCCTTGCTTTCAACGCCTGTTAGACAGCTGGGGGGAGCAGGGGGGAAGGCATTCACAGTTCCCTTTGGGAATATGTGGTGCTTGCTGAGCAATAGCTGCCGAGAGAGAAGAGTGAAGCATTAAAAAATTCTTTTAATTGAATTTTGCTGTCTTGATAATAGCTGGTAGCACTTGTTTCAGAATATTTTAATTGCATGATTTTATTTTTTCCCCCCCTTCACATTAGCCTTTGAAAAAATACTTTAGGCTAATGCGTTTCTTCAGTGGGATTTAAATTTTGCTTAGGCTATACTGCAGTGTTTTTTTCCGACCCCCCAGTATTATTGTGAAAAAAGTATTATCTTTATGTTATAATTTATAGTCAGGCAGGAAGGAGCTTAACTTTGGCTTCTCTGGGCAGGACTGTGCTGAAAGATGTGGTGCGTGAGCATGTTGATTTTATTATTATCTTGTAACAGCAGCCGGCTGTTGGGCTCCCTTATTTGCATTCCCAGCAGGACGGCAAGGTGAATAATTTAATTCCAGCAGTCTCCGCCACGTGATGGTGTGAGGACCCGGCAGCGGTGCCTCCCCTACACCCACAGACTTCGGTGGGGAATGGAAACTTACAGAAGCGATGCGAAATCGTCGCATCTCCTCCCTTAACCCTGGAGAAAACTCTCGGCGGAGCGATCGCTTCTTCTTTCCTTTGCTTTTCCAGGCATTCCTCTGACGTGGAGTTTAGGGGGGGTGTGTGCGGGGTGGGTGTGAGCCTGCCAGCCAGACGAGGAGCGAGGGAGTGGGAAGCGGGGAGGGCAGTGGGGAAAAACTGCACACCCAGCCACGGAGCTGGCGGGAGCGGGGAACAGCGAGGAGCTCCGGAGCGAGGCCGGGAGACCGGGGAGTGGAAATTTACAGCTGCTTGTGAGCGCCTGTGCGTGTTCCAGCCATCCTTTCTGCTAACGCTTTCCCAGAGGCTGACGGTCGCCCGGCAGAAGAAGAGCGGGAGGCCGAGTCCGTGGGATCCCTTGTCTCTGCCACGTGTCGGTGATCAGCCAGGGAGAAGGGGGAATAAGGCGGAATTAAATGGAAGACCACTGACAGCAGCAGCGGGGAGGCGGCAGAGCCAGGTCTTCAGCCCCTGGCCATGGGGCTGCGCGGAGCTGCCTAGGACCCCCCACCTTTCTCCACGCAGTAAGTGTCAGCTGAGATGATGTCCTTCCGAGTGACGGGAAGTTAAGTGATTTAACACAACTTTTTTTTTTTTTTTTTTTTTTTTTCCAGCGAGCACCAGCCTTTTTCGTAACAAGCCGCTTGTCTGCCTGTTCTCAATAGTTAACGCTGGTAGCTTTTTATAGCTTTGTAAACTGTGTTACCAGGAGTGGCTTTTTAAAGCAGGCGACCCTAAACAATGCTCCTCCTGTTACATAAGGCGCTGGCTCCACGACCCAGCGCTCGGTGTCCATGGAATATCTCTGGAAATGGCTTTATTTACAGTGCCGTTTCCAAAAATAAAATATCTGCAATATATCATTTCACTTGCTGCTCTCCACTGACTGCCTGCAGCTGTGGGCTGGCTCTCGAGATGCAGAGGAATGAGAGCGTGGCCACTTGCATAAGACAGCGGGAAATGGTTAGAGACGAAGGGAAGATGAGCGCGCGCGTGAACCGTCACCAGAAACGGTGCATGGAAATTAACCATCTCGTTATTTGGAATCAATTGGTCTCTGTCAACTTGGAATGCTAATTCTGTGCAATGGGCTATTCCTGAAGTTGTTATCAGGCACAACTTCCATTGAGCCAAAGGGGAGTTTTATTTCTGAGCAAAGAGTCTTTCTTGGGTTAATATTAGTAGTAAAGTGAAATTACTGCTATAGCAAATTATTTTAATGTGGTATGAAGCTGTTGAAAGTAACACAGCAGGCTTGCTAAGGACATGGTCAAATGAATGCTGTGTAGAGAGGTAACTTTCAGTAATATTGAACAAAAAGCAAAAATAGTAGTCACGTTCCTCGCTAATGGGTTTAGGGGAAGGCCTATTCCCTCTTGGCTGCTGCCTGTGTTATTTAAATTGTATTACCAGTTTCCATTATTTCTGCTGTTGTTATTACTACTAGAAATGGAGATTTAACTTGATTTCTCTTTTACTTAAGTAAGTGAAAAGCTGTTAAGGGCTGTTACCTTAGAATTGTGTGTACTTAGGAGACATTAGTTAAGAGACCTCTTTCTGCACGACTGAGCTCGTGGGAGTTTTGATATGGATTACAGTTAGGCGTGGAATTGAGTTCTTTAATTTTTTTAGGTTTAAAAGACCTCCATGGTGACAAATGGAAATAAGAATCCCAAATATTCTTGACTCATCAATCCTGCATATTTCGTGGCTGTAAAATCTGCTGGTTTCATATCTTTCTAGTTTTATTCAACATAAAGTAATAATCTACTACTTGTATTCAATTTGTTAGCATGAGTGGGAGCATCTCTGTAGCACATAATCCAGAGGTGACTGATGAAGGTGTGAGTATGGTGCTACGGGACGCTGCTTCTGCGTGGGTTTAGAATCTGAATATTACCTGGCATTGCGGTGTGCAAATATTATTTTATAGTAAATATTTTATAATAATAATAGATGTGGTAGCACAGGACTTGCTGCAATAAAAGGATACTAGGCAGCAGAGTCAAACACTCAAAAAGTTCCTAACTTTAATTCTGGCATTTACCTGTGCCAATGTAGGCTGTGCTCTGTACCCCACCTAGGCTACTTATATTAACTTTCTGTCTGGTTTTGTATCATCGCACATTTATACCCCTTTTCCCATCATCTCTGCCCCCTTCTGGGTTTGGCTGGTGAACATTTGAGCTGTAGCATCTGCTCCAGCAGCCCCATCTCTCCACTCTCCTTCCACCCCCTTCATCCCCTCTTGTGCTGGTACGGCTCCTTGTAAGGCTGTGTGGAGAACTGGACTGGAAACCTGTGTGACCGTTTTTTCCCCACCAGGCTGTTTTTTGTTAACCTGGGTCGGTTCCCTGACCTGGCTCGCCATGTGGCCCTGCGAACAGCGGTACTGCCCCAACAGAGCCTGTAGGGATGTGAACAGATGTGGGGCAGGGTGGTATCATCACGGAACAAAGCACTTATCAAACTGCAGCCCCTGTGACCAGATAGCTATTCGGTGTTTCATTTTATTCCCCGTGTTTGCTGAGAGACTATATAGGCTTTTTGGGTTTTTTTTAATGAATGAGCATTCAAGCACTCAATTAAAACCAGAATTATTAATTTCTTTGAGTGCTTCCATAGAGGTACACCACAACGCTTGAGTGGAGCATCACCATGAGTGCCTTCAGTTCCATAACACTATCAAACAACTACATGATATTATTATTATTCTCATTCTGAAGAGGTGGTCAGGTGCCTACTTATTTTACATGTCTGATCTTCAGGATGCTTGCCACTTATTAAAAAAAGGCGTTTGTGGTGGTGGTAGACATTACTGGAATTACTGCATTGTTTTGTGTGTTCCTGGTGAAGCTTCAGCCAGTATCCATCTTCATTCCAGGTAATGCAACACATAGCCAACAGCAAGGCTTATGATGGGTAAATGGTTGGTATATGGTTGGACTAGATGATCTAAAAGGTCTCTTCCAACTAGGCGATTCTATGATTGTAAATTCTTGAGTTTTTGGAATAATTTTGTTGCCAAGCAGAGACAGCATTCATTCACCTTGACCATAAAACCGTCCTCTCTCTTGGTAATCTCTTTTCTCGTTTGCAACGTGCATTCCAAAATCTGCAACTCGTTGAGGATTTGCAGAGAAGTTATGTGTTGTGTAGCCCTGATTCCTTCTGTGTACTGAATGAAATGTGGGTTGTGTGAGTGGACAGCATGGGGGAAGACGGATTGGACTTCTCCAGGTGATCAGATGGCTTCCATCCTCTGGTTTGAGTACGTGACTCTGTAGTAATTGCAACAGCTTTCCCAAATATTGTGGGAGGGGGAAATGAGGGAATAAGGCATCTCTTTTATTATTTAGGCAATATTACGAAGAAAGTGTGCTCATTCAGGCCCAAAATATGAGTCTTAAGCGCGCTGGGGTGAATAGAAAATGAAGGGTTTTTTTCCCTTAGAGAAGCTCTCACCCAATACAAGTTACTGAAATGTTTTGATCCTGATCAATAAGTAGATGAAGGTTAGGAACTAAGACAAGACAGATGTCTGATACTTGAAGGGAAGGAAATTTTTTGCTCATTCATGTTTTGAAGAGCAAATGGCTTGTCTGGAGGAACATCTGCGAAGAGTGCATGGGTGGGCTCACGTGCCCTCTGTCATTGTTGCCTTCGTGGGCAGGAGGAAGTGTTTGTTGCTGAGCTGCTTAATTGAGTCACTTCACAGTGGGATGGGCCGGTGAATAGAGTGACGTTGCCATCTGCATTTTTCCTTCATCGTGCTTACAAGCTCAGTTGCGCTGTAATCTTTTGAGAAATTATATGATTAAGAGCAAAGAAATAGGTGAGAGTGCCTATAAACAGAACTAGATCTTAGTGTACTTTATAGTTGTATTAAAGAGCTTAAGTTACACTAATTATCTTTTTTTTAGTGCATTCCCCTTATGAGCAAATAAACTGTCAGAAGAGATACTTTGAAGACTGATAAAGCATAGGCTTTGGTGTTGAATGACCTAGCTTTCATTCCTGACACAGCCACTGTTTTTTTTTTTGTTGTGTGGTCTTGGGTGAGTCTTTCTATCTTTCTATGCTTCAGCTTCTCCCTTTGGAGAGGAGGCAGAATAACAGCAAGTATATATAGGGGTTTTCTTGAAGTGTGTTTTCCATCTTGGTTAAATGTTTGCAGAGTTGGAGGCCTCTGAGGGAAGGCATGCCCTGAGTACGAAGGGATGTTATGTTATGTTTGACAGGCTACTGAATACCCTAAAACTCACATCTTGTAAACCTCATCCACCTTTGGATTCAACTTGCTGCTTTAGTCTGTGTGATTTTATTTTTTTTCTTTTTTTCTGACTTGGACAGAAACAGCCAAACATTTAGAAAGTGGTGCTTTAAAATTGCCTTTTGGTGTTTCTGTCAGTTACCTTAAATAAAATCAGTGCCATTTTTTTTTTCTCTCAAATAAAAACGGAATTATATTCCCTGAAAGTATTTTTGTAAAAGTATGGCTCGTAAAATGCACTGGACTCTCCAGCTCTGGCGCCTGAAATGTCCTGTTAATACTGATGGCAACGGCAGGCTTTGGAAACCACCGTTCCTTCTACAGCGTTGCTGGGGCGTTCACCCCACGACAACCTCCCAGGCCAGGAGAGTTGGTCTGGTGAGATACAGCTGTTTCTTTCCTTGGTCTCATAAGCTCCTCACGAGAGCACCAGTGAAATATCATCACAACTAAATGTTTCAGAACTTGGCTGGTCCCCCATTATGAATTCAGGAGTGTCCACAGTGCGTTTCTGATGTTATAAAAACATATGCTGTTGAATAACCATTAGATGGAAAAAGTTTTCCTAGAAAGTAGGAAAGAAAGGGGCTCATTCAGCCCTGTCCCTTGCTGCCAGACAGCAGTGTCAAAAATTTATGAACAGATGCTCTGTAGTGTGCCTGGTAGAGGAGGTCATTTCAAAATCTTAACTCTCCAAAGGTTGGAAACGTTTATATTTTCATTTTATATTTTCAGCTTAAGTTTATTCATCGGCAGTTTATAGCCATTTGTTTCTGCATAAATAAAGTGTTATTGTTATTTAACCTGAAGTAACTTCTTTTTTTTCTTGTATTTTTAGAAGAAAACTTGTATTTTTCTTCTAAGCTTACCAAGGCAAGCAGTTTTAGCCTCCTAGAGATGCTGGTTTTCCCATTTGTCTGGACAGTCTAGGGTCCTTCTCTGTACCCGCTCTAATCTCTGTTGATTTTACTTGACTGTGGGTGTTCAGGATTGTGTACAATGTTCCATATGAAGTTCCATCAAGACTTTGTACGAAGACATGCATACCTTTGTATTTCTACTGGTTACTTTCTTAATTCATCAGGGATTTGTGTCTGTCTGTCTTCTGTCTGTAAAACACCAGTGTAGTCATTGGGTGAGTATATGTCTTTGTCATTTCTCGTTGGTAAGTCCTCAGCTTGAAGCAGATATTCATAGAATAGTTTGGGTTGGAAGGGACATTTAAAGGTCATCTAGTCCAACACCCCTGCAGTAAGGAGGGACATCTTCAACTAGATCAGGTTGGTCAGAGCCCGGTCCAACCTGACCTTGAACGTTTCCAGGGATGGGCCATGTACATCTTCTCCCGTTCAGCATTATCTGATACTCGTTACTCTTAATTTTTATCCCATTTTTATTATCTCCATCCTTGAGGCCATCCAGTTTCTCAGGTAATGATATTCCAGTCCTCTTCTGTGTTGATAATATCTTCCTATTTTGAGTCACCACAATTTTTGGGTAGGCTCTTAATTCCCATTCCTCTCTAAATAAGATCCCATCTCCAAATTGCTCTAACCTTCTCAGATGATCGGTCTCCCTTTGCATGGTTATTTTCCTTCAACTATTTAATTTTCTATTATATTCAGTTTAGTGTATTTCCATTCAGATGCATGGATTCTACAGTGTTTTCTCTGTCTAAAAATATATTAACAAGGGATTGTAGTATGAGCCTGTGGTTGTATTCTTTTCAGTTGTCATTCATCTTTGTATTTCAGTTATTTTTAGAGCGGTTTCTTGAGGAAATGAAGCTTATCTGGTCATGCTGTCCATCTCATCCTACTTCTCTTTGTGTGGTAACTTCTGAACAAAGTCCTACTGGATGATTTCAAGCAACCTTGACAGAGGGCTAGATGCCCGGAAAATACCGAGTTCCAAAAACCAAACTGAAAATAGGTGATGAAAGGAGTAGGGAATTTAAACCAAATGAGTGCCTCTACTGACGAGACCTTCCAAGTAGAGCTTAGAGAGCAGAGAGCTGATGTAAAGAGAGGACACAGCAGAAACGCCCCAGCTGTGCTATGAATTTTAGCAAGAGCTTGTGCTTTTTTTGATGCTAGAGAATCCAATCATGAGGAGCAAAGCTGGAGGAGAAGAGTCCTTGTTCTGCCATGTGCCTTATGGAATAGCCATCCAAAAGACATCACATCCTAAATCTCAGCAAAGCGACTTTACCCCCATTTACTTCTCCCTGTAATTGTGAATAGCACATCCTCCCTAGGGGATTCCTGCATGGAGAAGCAAAAGGGACCATAACCTGCAGCTGCCAGTATAGATTTTCTGGATGCATCATCTTTTGTCAGCTGCTGATGGGTTAAAAACTGTGTCGTGGAAAGGGGTAAATACATAAATGTTCTTCGATGCACATCTGGGGCTCTTCCCCTTTTTCTCTCTGTCTCCCTCCACTTGCATACAGTGGATGCTTTGCTTTGTATGTAAGACTGATAAATGAAGTGAAGCAGAGACTTGGCTCTGTTCAGCGGAGGGATGAACTAAACAGTCTCTTGAGTCCCTTCCTGCCCTATTATCAGTGATTTTGCTGTTGCGATTAGGAGACTTGGTAGGGTGTGAAGTGAAGAGGAATGGTATTTTATCGCTGAGCAGTGCTGTGGTGGCTTGGCGGTGAGACTGGAAGTATACGGTGGAAAAGTGCTAGCCTGGCTCTTGGAGTTTTATGGCAAAATGAGTGATTATTTAAATACAGACACCATACTCTAGACAGCTATGTAAGTTACTTTTTGGGAGGAAAATGTGTTTATAATTTATAGTCAACATTTAAGTTAGAAATGTAGACTTCAGGTTTTTTTTAAATCTCAGAACCTCTAGCTCATGAGTATTTCAATTTAAAAATCAATTTTTCTCCACCTTTGCTTTTCCTTGTGTGGAGACTTCTAAAAGGGGAAGATGAAGGGATATGTTCAGCAATCTGAATAAGCCTACCCCACCTTGGATGAAAATACTGCTTTTCTGAAACGCAACGTGCCTGTTAAGCTGCTGCTCTCAGACTCTGTCTCTCTTTTGCACGTTCACGTCCTCATGCAGTGTCTTCACAGATAATGAAAACTTGCAGAATCAGGTCCTTCTCAAAGTGTGTTGTGAATTAGTAATCTTCTAATTGCAGCACGTGTGGGATTATGGGGTGCTTGGTGCTTGCTAGCAGTGTTTAAACAAATGTATTGTATAATACTGGCATCCCAGTCTTTTGCAGTGCTTGTATGTAGCTGAACATGCCCAAAGCAGTTAGTTGTTAGCATACCCAGTCTTCAGTCTTGCACGTTGGCAAGTTGAGGTGTGACTCTGCTCGGTTGCTGGTCGGATGGTGCTGCCAAAGCTCGCAGTTGTGAGCTCCATGGGAGCAGGAGTCCTCAGCTCAGAGCTCAGCCAAGTAATGAAGGTTACGTAGCCAAAAATGCAGAAATAAAAATGAGTTTGAACTGAACCGTGAGAAGCTTGAAAATGGAAATCCGAAAGAGGTGAGCTTTCAGATGTTGGATGGGAAAATATTTCTGTAAAACTGACCTAGCAACAAATGAGAAGCTATACACAAATTCCCCTGCTCTGGACACTATAAAGAAACTTTTGGTTTAAATAAGACATTTAAAACTATTTCCTGCGTGTCATAGAAACTGTTCTCGTAAAGATAATCTGCAAAAATATTTTGAAATGTTTTTAATAAGATGTTAGGACACAGTCCGTTTAGGTTTTTTTTTAAATTTCTTTTTTAAAGTACTCCTCTATGGTTTGAATTTTATACTTGGCTGTTTTATATGGTTGCTATTTATAGTTGTAATAGAATGTATATCTAATCTGGGTATTAATTCCATAGGATATTTGGGGATTAGTAACACATGGATGTATGGCACAAATGGGGTCATACTTCATGGTGGACTCTGTAATGTGTGAGTAGTAACAAGGAAGCCTGAAGGGAGTGGGTGCTTTGGGACAACTGGGAAACCGTTACACCATTGTTTTCTTCTTTGTACGATGTGTATTGTGCTCATTTAGTTCTCTCCTTTAAAACCTCTTCTATAAAGCTTTTTTTTTTAAATTGTAAAAGTTGAAGAAGAATAAGGAGATTGAAGTGGTTTGTGTATATAGTTATGTTTTCACAGCTTACCTTGCAAATGTGTGTGTGGCGGGATGGTGATGGTTGTCTTTTGTTGTGGAAAGAGATGGAAGTTTGACATTATTTTTGCCTTTTTTTTTTTTTTTAACCTCTTCTTTGTTACTGTACAAACTGGAATACAGTCCAGAACGGTGCTCTTCTCTCCCTGGAAAGTGGTATTGCCTGAACCAGAGCATGTTCCCATCTGTAGTCTGTCTATTGACTTCATTTGTATCAGACCCTCAGCAAAACCCATGGGAATTCAGAACTTAATGCTATGTAGGATCAGAAACTAAGCTACTTGGTTTCTTTCATGTATAAATACAGTGATGTGGTATTTGCCTTTTTAACCATATAGAGGAAGAATGTTTTAAATGTAACAAACAACCCCATTTTTGTTCAAATGCTCAGTTTTTCATTTAAATGTCATGAAAACACTTGTGTCCATATTTGGGCCTGACCTTCTATTCCTTATTTAATTCAGGCAATGTTTTACACAAGTGAGATCTGACCCACAGATTCTTGAAGTCTGTCAGACTTAGGGGGTAGCTTCTACTGCTGCTTCTCGAGAAGCTTTAGGCTGAGAAAGAAAAGCAGCTGAAGAACAAGGAGCGATGGTGGAGAAGCTGGGACCTTATCTTGCAATGCTCTAAACAAAGGACGCTTTTGGTATGCTGGCGTCTACAGTTGGTTATCTGCATCGTGATGAAGCCGGTGAAGTTTGGCAGAAACCCCTATCAGAAATCTAGTGGAGCCTGCCAGATATGCAGTGTCCAAAAAAACATTGGGCCATAGACATAGACTCGCTGGAGCACCGACCTGTAGGTCAGGGGCCTTTAGGAAGCATCCAGCTCCTGCGCAGGTGCTGAGTAGCTGCTTTCCACATGCTAATGGTGGCTTGTGACTGTACGTGAGAACTTTTACTGCCCTACTGAGTAGCCGAAGCAAAATATAGTGCCTGAGGCATAACCTTTTCTTATTCATAATGTCTTTGTGTGTTTTTGTTGCATTTTCTTATAAACCTTAAGAGCTATTTTTGTTTCTTGTTTCTTTTAAGGCAGTCCTCTTCTATCCTGAAGGAAGAAATCCAGGTGAAGAAAAACCATGCCTTTGTTTAGTAAATCACACAAAAACCCTGCTGAGATTGTGAAAATTCTGAAAGAAAACATGGCCATATTGGAAAAACAAGAAAAAAAGACAGACAAGGTATGAGGTAATGTTGGGGAAGACAAATAAGGTTTTTATGCTGGGGAAACAGTAGAATAAGGGGAATAAAATAGCATTCACTTACTGCCCTGATTCTGCAAGTGCTTGCACATGTCGGTAGCTTTGTGTTTGAACGGTCCTGCTGAAATGAGGGGCTTTTGCATAAGTGAAGTACAACAGATCTGGGGGTCAAACAGAAAGTGTTAAGATCTAGGAGCCTCAGCCAAAACAAAGGGTGATGTCCTACTACTTCAAATAGTAATGCCTCTAACAAAACAGCTTGGAAGGCTATTTGAAAACTATTATACCGTTAATTGGTTTAGCAGGATAACAAATGAGACTGCAAATTAATGTGTAGGTACCCACAGAGCAAAACTTACTTCTGATGAATGTTGTTTGCATAAAACAGCGAACCTGTTTGTATTCAGATGTACATAAGAGAGTCTCACTCTCTTGATCCTTTCCTATCTTCTGGGTGCTAGTGAGCTAAATGAGCTGCACTACTCGTATTCTAATTATAGCACTAGGTTTTTGCTAATGCTATTGCTCTCCTCTAACTCTGTGACACAGACCTGAGTTACTTTTGCCACTCTTCCGATGAGCAGTGGAGAAGATGAACCCCAGCGTGCAAAGTGCTCCCAGTTAGGAATTTATGCTTACATAAAATCAAATAATTTAATTTTTTTTTTTTGCACCTGAGGCTCTGGCCCTTTATATTATTACTGTAGTAGAAGTGTATGATTTTAATTAACAACAAACTTTTTAGGTTAAAACTGAAGGTCAGTGCAAACAGAAATAGCTAATAAGTGACATGAATGCAGTTTTCGTGCAGCTGATGTTTGTGTGCGCATGTTGCGCTTCCCCCACCTTGTGCAGAAGTCTGTATTAGAATGAACCCACCCAAAAGGTAAGCATGGAGCCCTTTGTGCCCTCAGTGAAACCCTCTTGAAATTTTCTGGTTCAAAGCAAGTAGCTCAGTGTGTGTTAATTATGTAAGATCAGTCACAGGGATTTCAGGGAGGCCTCTGGTATTTGACGTCTCATGCTGAAATGCCTTCAATTAACTGAAGAGCACTGAGAGAATCTGACTCTGAACTAAAACTTAAAATAAGTAACTAAATAAACCAGCAGTGTCTGCCCTCCTCTGCTGAATTCATCCTTCAGAGCCTCATTAAAGAAGACATTCAAAGCAGAAGCTCTGGACTCAGATTTCTTTTCGATTTGCTTTGCAGCATGACTCCTCTGGGTTGTGGTTTTGAGGATTTTTGGCTTTGAGCTGGTTTGTTTATTTGGGTGTCGGTGACAAAGGAGGAGAAATTTGGACTTCTTAGAAAATCAAGAACCCAATGTAAATTTTTCATAAATGTCAGAACAGCTGGCGTGTGTTTTCCTCACAAAGTGAAAGAGCGTTACCCCAGTGTATTAGGATGGAAACAGCTCACGAATTTAGCGACGATGTTTATTTTACAGGAGGAGTTTGGTTTTCAGTATTTTCTGCTGTACTTTTTATCACTATGGGACGGAGACTGTTCTGGGTTCAATGTTGGGTGACTGGGGGAGAGGAGGGAGGGAGGGGACAAGGCAGTCGCTTCAGTGGCAAGGCAGAAAGTGAAGAAAGCGGCCTTTTTTGGACAGTATTTACACATAGGCTTTACGTGGCTTGTTGACTCAGGACTTTGCACTCCGATGTAGAGGCAGCTTCTCCCTTGAGAAGGGAAGATGTGAGACTCCTTGGTAAGGCTACCTTTCATCTAAAGTGTTGCACTGAGGTGTCCTGAAATAAATCCCTATTAAAGAAAATAGCCAGATTCGTGGTCCTGAGTTTAGGGAAGTAAATCATAAGGAATATCTTTAGTACTGTGACAACGATAAACTTTAAAAAATGGCAGGAAAATTAACTCTTGCAAAAACAATCACCCCATCACATCTCTTACTATCCATACAGGTTTGTGGGCTTAGTAAAACCATTTTTAAGTGTTGTTGTTTGCCTTTTGAATTGGAGAAGAAAAGATGATGGGCAGACTTCCAGTGGCACACAGATTTTCAAAACTTACTCCCTTAGTAGTACTCATGAATAACATCTTGTCTTTTCATGAGTATGATTAGAGAAATTTAACTGAAAACAAAGGCAAACAAAACCAAAGCACAGTGCTGTACTCTGTGCTCTTCAAAACCTGGCAAGGTTTTTAAATTTACCTGATTTGATTTCCAAAGGGAGATGAAACATGTCAAACTTCCATAAAAGGGCACAGAGATCTGGTTGCTGCAAGAGCCAGAGACCCTGGATATCCCAGAACTGGTTTTGGACCCTGTGGGCCTGTGAACGCAGAAGTTTGGGAATCAGGGCTCTCTGATTTTTCAGATTCCTGTCTTGTCTCCTTGTCTGCTGCGAGAATTGGAAGGGTGCTGTTGTGCCTCACTATAAAACCAAGGTTCCCAGTATTTCTGGGGTACAACTCCACGGCATTCCTGATGTTGCTCGCGTGCAGAATAGCTTCCAACTAGGACTTGCCTCACATGCGTAAACAAGAAGATTTACCCTCTGACAATTGAGCTGTTATTGTAGTACAGTCAATGTGGTATGTGGGCTGAGACAGCTAAAAGCTGCTAATACAGCCGGAATTGTCAGAGAAGTGTGGCAAAGCCTAAATTAACTGCAGGGCTAGTGGAGAACCTTCTTGTTTCCTTTCCCAGTTAAGAAATAGTAAGTACGAGGTGAAGATGCCCTGGGCAGCTTTGGGGGAGGTGGCATGAGGTTGGACAAGGAGAGGCTTGACGCTTCTAATGCAACTTTGTGCAACTTTCAGCAGGAACCATCCATGCCTCGAAGGGGCCGTTTTTAAATAATGCAAAAATGACCGTTCCTACCAAGTTGTGCAGGATGCAGGTAGAGGGAGCCTTCCAGCTCAGTTAAAACTTTCTGAGTAATGGTAAGGGGTGGGGGGGACGACACAAATTGATACACAGGATGCAGAGAAGCCACTTGTAAGTGTAAAGATGTATTATACATTTTTTCTGAGACACATTTCCATGTATACACGTAATATACAGAAGTTTGCACTCTTTCTTAATGATGCTTTTTGTTAGTCATAGAACAGGGCTCAGTCAGACTTTGAACTCTGTGGACTGCACCAGCATCTGTCGTCTTAGATAAGGATTGAATTTGACCCAGTTCCTCCCTGTGTCTTTTTCTTTTTTTTAAAAAAACATATTAATGTGTATACTGTTGCCATAATGCTTTTTAAACACTCTCAACTGAAAAATAGGCTAAGTTTGAATATTTGGTTCTTACTTTTATTTTATGGGTGGGATTTTTTTGTTTGTTTGTTTGCATGGATATATGCAAACAAACATATCCATATGCATGGATATGGCTATCTACCTGAAGTCATGGCTAACTGGGGAGGTCCCAATGGACTGGAGGGTAGCAAATGTAGCGCCCATCTACAAAAAAGGCAGAAAGGAGGATCTGGGAAACTATAGGCCTGTCTGACCTCGGTAGCAGGGAAGGTCATGGAGCAGATCATCTTGAGTGTCATTACAACTCATATAATGGACAAGCAGGGGATCAGGCCTAGTCAGCATGGGTTTATGAAAGGCAGGTCCTGCCTGATGAACCTGATCTCCTTCTATGACAAGATGACCCGATTATCGGATGAGGGAAACGCTGTGGACATTGTCTACCTAGACTTTCGAAAAGCATTTGACACTGTCCCCCATAGAATTCTCACAGAAAAACTGGCGGCTCATGGTCTGGAAGAGCGTACGATCTGCTGGATCAAGCACTGGCTGGATGGGCGGTCCCAAAGAGTGATGGTCAATGGAGTTAAATCCAGCTGGCGGCCGGTCACAAGTGGTGTCCCTCAGGGCTCAGTGTTGGGACCATTTCTGTTTAACATCTTCATTGACGACCTTGATAAGGACATAGAGTGTACCATCAGCAAGTTTGCAGATGACACGAAGCTAAGCAGGAGTGTTGATCTACATGAGGATAGGGAGGGTCTACAGAAAGACTTGGATAGATTGGACCGATGGGCCAATGTTAATGGAATGTGCTTCAACAAGGCCAAGTGCCGGGTCCTGCACTTGGGCCACAACAACCCCATGCATCGCTACAGGCTTGGGGAAGTGTGGCTGGAGAGCTGCCTGGCAGAAAGGGACCTGGGGGTTCTAATTGACAAGCGGCTGAACATGAGCCAGCAGTGTGCCCAGGTGGCCAAGAGGGCCAATGGCATCCTGGCTTGTATTAGAAATAGTGTGACCAGCAGAAGGAGGGAGGTGATTGTCCCCCTGTACTCAGCACTGCTGAGGCCACACCTTGAGTATTGTGTCCAGTTCTGGGCTCCTCAATATGAGAGAGATATCGAGGTGCTGGAGCAAGTGCAGAGGAGGGCAACGAAGCTGGTGAAGGGCCTGGAGAATAAATCTTATGAGGAGCGATTGAAGGAGCTGGGACTGTTTAGTTTGAGGAAGAGGAGGCTGAGGGGAGACCTCATCACTCTCTACAACTACTTGAAAGGACATTGTAGAGAGGTTGGTGCTGGTCTCTTCTCACAGCTAATTAGGGATAGAACAAGAGGGAATGGGTTCAAGCTGCAGCAGGGTAGGTTTAGGCTGGACATTAGGAAACAATTCTTCACAGAAAGCGTGGTCAGACACTGGAATAGGCTGCCCAGGCAGGTGGTGGAGTCACCATCCCTGAATATGTTTGGGTCGTTTAGATGTGGTGTTAGGGGATATGGTGTAAGGGAGAACTTTGTAGAGTGGAGTTGATGGTTGGACTCGATGATCCCAAGGGTCTTTTCCAACCTAAATGATTCTATGTGTGCATGAAGCTTTGCCATTTTCTCAGCTACATTCTGATGGTTGATGGACCACAGGTTGAGAAGTGCTATCATACGTGGCTCCTCCTCCTCTGAAGTGCTTTTTCTAATACCTCATTTTTAATTTTTTTAAAATAACATTTATTTTAAAGAAGGTATTGCAGCACTGGCAAATCTAATGTAACAATTGGGAGATTAAGTAGGCTAAAACAGAGCTGGAAAAGTGGACTAAGCCTTCTTCATCAACCATCCTCCTCTCTTCTAACAGCTGAAATAAATAAGGTGTTCTTGTGGCACGTACAATTGCTGACATCCTGTTCTGGCTTTGATGAGGTGAAGAACAATTAATTATGTTTTATTACAGAATTCTATAAATGCTATAAAAAGTTAATCTCAGCCATGCAGAACCAAACTGTGCTTGGATTTAATGAGAAATATCCATTCTGGAATTAACTAGAAAAACAAGGAAGTATTTAAATACCTAGGAAATGAAGCCTTCAGAGCTTAGACTCTCTTCCTTCTTTCTGGCACAAACTTCTGGAGCGTTCAGAGGATACATGTAAATAGGGAGCAGAGGAGGAACAACCCTGATACCAGGTGGACAGATCTGTTGAACCTGAGGAAGAATGGACAGCATATGACACGCTGGTCATACTGCTTCATTTATGACTGATATGCTGCCATGTCTTTTGTTGATGGATGTTGTAAAAGAATATAGAATCATAGAATTGTCTAGGTTGGGATGGACCTTTAAAATTGATTCCAACCATCAGCCTAAGACTGTCAAAGGCACCGCTAAACCACGTCCCTAAGCACCACATCTGCTCGTCTTTTAAATACCTCCAGGGATGGTGATTTACACCACTTCCCTGGGCAGGCTGTTTCAATGTTTGATAACCCTCCCATCTCACAAAAAAAGGGGAGTGACATCCCGACTTCTCAAAGTCTTGTGTTCAGCCACAAGCCCGGTCAGCACAAAGCAGTGCAGGTGGCCTCCAGTATGTCACCGAAGGACATGGATGTCCTTGAACACATCACCCTCTCACTGCTAACCAAACACCTTCGGGTGCGGCACCCATGACTCAGTGCCATCTGCTGTGCCTACAGGTTTGGTAACATTTTCTGAACCTGCCCTGCAGCAAAAGCCTTCAAAGTGTCCCAGGCTGGTAATTTAGTGAAGCAAACGGATCTGGGGTCGGTTGAAACTTGGCCTAGATGGGCTGAAAGACTTGCAGTTTCTAGCACAGCTGATCCAAGACCTGGGTTTTTTCGTGAAAGATGACCCCAAGCGAGTTAGAGCTGGTTCCAGGTGCCATGCTGAGTGTCACTGTTCAGGAACGTAGCGAGGTTAGCTGTAAAATAACCTGAAGTGTGTAGCTTCTTCCCCTTTCACTCAAATATATCTAACAAGACTGCTTGTTCGAGCAGGTCACTGTAATCTGTCCTCTGTTTCATCTCTGTGTATTGTAACAAATTTGGTATTGTTCAGAAGGGTCAGGAGAGCAGCATTTCATTAAGGCTGCAGTTAAAAGGCTTTAAGATTTCCAGAACAAACATTTATATCAATAAATCCAGCTTTTTTGCATAGCAACAGTGAAGCCATTATCAGCTCCTGTTCATCTTGCTGGCTGCTGTGCTGATAAAGCGGCTGGGGACCGGGGTGCGAGATGAGGTGCGTGTGGAGGACATGCTGTGCATTTGCATGGAAGAACGGTTGCGTGACTGCTGCGGACGCCGATACCCATAGATCTGATTCTGCAGCTGCCAAAGTCAGCTGCAAAATTGCCTTCTACTTCATTGCCATGCACTGAAACCAAGGGAATGAGATAAGAAGGGCTTGGCACCCCTTCCTTCCAGCTCTGCATGTCCTGGGGTTTCGTGGAACGTTTCATGTTTCAGCTTCCCTGTTCTGCTAAGGCTTGTTATTGCTCTAGAGATGGGAGAAACTCCAGATACTATCAGGTGCTGGTGCCAGGAGTTTAAAGCCTGTCTTTTCTGGTTGCTTTTTTCTTATTTTTGAGGACCTTACAGCCTTTGGTTCTGCCTTAAGTGCAGGATTAACAGTGGGAAAAGAATTTTATGTCCAGGTGCGGCAAACCCGTCTCTTCCGTTTAATCATATGTCCTTTTAAAAGGCGTTTCCCTGTCATGCCTGCTTGGCCAAATTGTCTTTGCCAGCTTCCTTGAATACTAGGCCATAATATTTTGCTAAATGACAGAGTTCATGCCTCCTGATCCAAAATGTCCACAATTTGTTCCTGTATATCTGTTTATCATGAAATTGTACCAAGAATAAGTCTGTTGGGATGATCCTGAAGCTACATAGATGTTGGATTCACATTCTGCTAATGGCTCTTCTTGGGAGTCCTTGCAGTTGCATATAGAGAAAGTTCTTTTAGGAGAAAAATTGGTTTGAATCACACAGTGTAAATATTTTTAAGCGTGACTGTAAACTAAAACAAGACAAAGCCAGACCAAGGAGCATTATGTTTTTTGTTGTAATGTATAGCGTGGAGTACTGGCCGTTCACTGAGTCACACATTGGAGTATTTAACATCACGCTGGCAGGCATCTGTGTGTGTTACTGTCTGCTGCTGTGCAAGATAGCAACAGTTTAGAAAGATATTTTTTCACTGGAAGTTTGCTAGTACACTAGCAGAAGCTGTAGAATCCTACTCACCATATTCTTATGAAGAATTGAGGATTTTCTGATCTCTATGCAGAAGCCAGATGTCAGGCATCCTGTGTTTTTCTTATGTATATTTGGTATCTGGGTTGGGAAAGGTGGAAAAAGTTAATGCAATCTGTTTTTTCTTCACTGTTACAGTTGGTCATAAATGTTATATTAATTCCCTGGATGAATAAAAGTAAGAATAAGCCCTTCTGACCTGTAACATACGTACGCATGTGTGAAACCACTAACCTTTTGGTGAAACAGAGGTAAAATAGAGACAAGCCACTGAAAGCTTTGAAAAGTTGTAGTTCAGGTGTAGCAGCTCGGACTGTTGATTATTCAAGGCTTGATACTTTTCCCCTTATGGTTTGTGTAGTCATCCTTGGAGAGGAGTAAAAAGGAGCGGTGAATCTACATTGCGTAGCAGGAGATCCACCTCTCTGCCTCTCTGGCAAGCATAACAGGTCTGAATCATGAGCACTTAATATTGGCACTTTTAAGATAAACGTGAAATTGTCATAAGTAGCTAAGGAGAGGGGAAGGGCAAGGTTTGTAAGTAGAGGTGACTTTTATTAAGCCAGTTGGAATATGTAAAAATTTAAGTTGCTGAAATTGGGGACTCTTGGTAAAGCATCTCTGTGGTGTGCTAATAGGATTTTTCAAAAATGCCTTTTTATGAAGTTTTGATTTCTGAAGCAGAAGATCTGCTTTGTTTATTTTGCTATATCACGCACAAGCAGTGCTGGAGATAAAAAAGCTTAGCTTTTGAGTATGGAAAGCCACAACTCATGTAATTATGGAAATAAAAATTCAGTTTTCTGCGTGAACAAAGATCAGACCTTTGTTTTAGCCTTCCATGCTATTCTCTAAAATCTCTGGAAGATTTTAGAAGAACAGAAAAATTTTAACATTTGGAGGATTTATTTATAATCCCTTAATGAAAAAAACAAGAAACTCCTTATTGAACTGTCTTGTATAATTGTGGAATATAGAGAAAAAATTAACTGTTTTGTAGCATTCCTTAATAATGTTAAATTACTGCCCTAAGAACATTGTCATCCTCTTGGGCCTCCTGTAGAGATCAGTCAAAAAAACCCATAGATGAAACTCAGAAATTGTCTTCTAGACCTGGCAAAGTTAAACCAAAGAACCCAATATTAGCACTGTGGGCAAGGAAGATCAACACTGAAGTACGGAAATATTTCAGTATATGCATAGTAGTGTTACCTATTCTTTAATAAAGACTGGACCTTTGCAACAAAATTGGCTGGTCTTCACATGTGCATTACGCTGCGGAGAGGAGAGTCTTGAGGTCTTTCAAGGAAGAATTTTTTTTTCCATGTAGAATTTCAGGGAATAATGTCTTCATAAACTCCTTTCTTTGTGTTATGAACCTCTTAAGTCAACAATGACAAGACTTTGATCTATGATGAAAACAAGCTTGGGAACAAATATCTTCGACTTAAGTTTCCAGCTCTCATTGTGGAATCTGTTGGTAGGTTTGGAGAGACACATTAACGCTGACAAACTCCTGACTTCGTAAGCAGTGGTGACTGAGCACTTTTATAATTTAACTTGGATAAGTTATATAAGTTTATCTATGCTGTCACTTCTCAAATTCCAAAGCTATTGTACGTCATCGAGTCCAGTAGGGTTAGCAAAGTAGTCCAAGAATTGTTAGACTTCAACATTTACACAAGATGTTATGGTTCAAAATGGACCCAGAAACCTCTTGTGGGTTGCCGGTCACTATAAACTATACTCTGTCGATAAAGAGTTATTTCCTGTTGGAAATAACTTGTTGTTAGTCCTGCATTAGTCCAAAGTAGAGAAGAAATGGCCATCATTATAAAAACTGCCTTCATTGCACAGGTCGGTATGGGTTGTGTTCTCCTTCACTCCCCTTACACAGCTATTGCAAGTCAGCCTTGGAACTCATTTGTGACTTACCCAGGTACCCACCCTGAATTTCAGTGTTCTGTGGTGGAATTGGATCCTCTCAAGTTTGGACGTTGTGAACTGACATGCCTGTAGATTAGAAACCTGTGAGTTGCTTCAGGAGGTCAAGATCCTGATGCCTGTGCAGTTCAGTGACAGCAGCACAAACGTTAAATTGATGTGTGTGCTGGGAATCAGCTTGCATTTCATCTTGTGCTTTGTAGTCCTTGTCCCTTTAATTGCCCAAAGTTCAGTGTATCCCACTTTTGACATTTGTATGTAATATACGTAAGCTGTTCTGTTTGGGATTCTGTGTACAGTTCTCTCCTCTCCCTCTTTTTTGTCCTCTGCTCACATCGACTTCTCCAAATATAACGGCATAAATTCAGTCATGATGTAAAGGACTCATAGCTAGAGGATAGAAGGAAAATTCTGGAAAGCAGATTGTACATAACTGCAAGAACAAGGCAAATGACTTAAAGTGCTTAGGTATTTCATGAAACCTTTTCTTTTGATCTCTAGCTTCTGCTGAAGTGAGAGTTGCAGCGCTTTGCTTTTGTGGCTGTTGCCACTGATGGAGAATAAATAGTAGTACGGAAGTCATAATAGACTTTGGCATTTCTATCAAATCTCTCTCTTTTTGTCATTGAAATTGTGTTAGTTTTTGCAAATTTTCCTAAGGCGAGTCAGGACCAGTCTGGTTTCTTACGACAAGCTGTTCTGCAGCTACATTTCTGTTGTCTCGTATTTTCCATGTATTTGAGTGAATATACTTGCTTTGTTGTTTGTTTTGGATAGATCTTGCATCTTTAGATCTTGGAATGTCTTTTTTTTTTTTTTTTTCCCCCTGAGTCTTGAGCAAGTTTCCATCCCAGAAACAGTGCTTATGTACTTAGGGTATTATGCTAAAACTGCTGTAAGATTAAGTGGAAATGTCAAAGTGGAGGCTAGAAGTGGCTGTTAAATTTAAGAATCTGTGTTTGGGATTATGCTTTTTCTCCAGATAGTTTATAAGGGATAGGCACAGAAGGGCAGTCCTTAGACTTGACCAGGAATAGTTTTCGGTGGCATGTTGAATGTCAAACCACAGACTATCCAGAGGACATGAAGGGGGAGGAAGTTAAACACAAAATGCAAATTGCATGTAGAAAAGCCGAGAAGATGAGTGTATGGGATGGCAGGTGATTAGAGAGATACAGCTGTGGTGCCCAGTTGTGCCCATCAACACCACAGTGTTCTGTATTTTCTTTTTCTCCTGCAGCACTTTACTTTTTGGCCTCCTTTTTGAGAATTAAATCTAAAGCTGTGTCTTGCAGATATTTTTCTACATATCAGGAAGGAATACTTATACTTGAAAGGAACAGTATTAATTTTTTATTTTTTTTACCCACAGAATGCC
The DNA here is from genome assembly GCF_028500815.1 of Rissa tridactyla. Taxonomy (NCBI): domain Eukaryota; kingdom Metazoa; phylum Chordata; class Aves; order Charadriiformes; family Laridae; genus Rissa; species Rissa tridactyla. The sequence goes on from NC_071466.1 coordinate 33,156,120, forward strand.
AGAGGTATTCACACCCTGCCCAGCAGAATGGGTGAAAAGCCAAAAATGTATGGGTTTTTCCTTTGATATGAAAATATTTGCACAGCTCTTATAAAGATTGATTGCTTTAGTTTCCAAGATAGCACCCCTGTTGTTAATCCCATCTGTACTCTGTGGGATATCTCTAGTGACATACCACTAACATTTGAGGTAAAAATAGGCTCTCTTGCTGAGCGATGGTAAGGAACAAGACTTCTGCTGTGGTTAAAGTTATCACATAGTCATATGCATTTATATGCTGCTCATGCTGACCTATCTCAACTAGCAGAAAACTGAGAGTAGGTACAAACAGATTGGGGAAGAAAATTTCTTGATGCTGTGCAAAATCAATCCTTGAATCTTCCGGGTAGATGCAATGTGAAAGTGGGTTTTTAATGTTTTGGGGTTTTTTTAGGATTTCTAGGCTTTTTCTAGGCTTTTTATTCACTAACATGAATAAAATCTGTGATTTAAATCAGTATTAAAGTGTTGGGCGTCCGGCAGCAGTTGAGAGATGTCTCTCCTGAGCACTCTGGGGTTATTTTTGCAGATTGATGGGGTGGTATTTGAAACTGATTTTTCCTGTCAGTTTATGTGAGAGATGTATTGAAATTATTGATCTGGCTTTGAACACCCATTAATGTCCAGTTAGCTTTTACAAATGACTCTTGGGTTTTCTGTGTGTGTCTTGATTATTTATTTTTTTTTTCTCCTGCTAAGTTAATGAAACACTCATTTCAAATAAACGTTTTGCAATAGAGATGTGAAATGCTGTCCTATCTTCAGCATCTTTAACGATCTCGCCTGGCACTTTCCTGTCATTCCCAGCTTTGCTTTCAAACTCCCTTACTTCCTTCCCACTCCCTGCCAAAAAATCCAACCAGCCTTGCTGCGGGTCACGTGGATATAAAATATGCCCTGACCCAGAAAGAGCTATTGCCTCCATAGCCCCATGGCTAGAGCAGGTGGGATTTAAAGCACACACGCATGTGAAAAAATAATGCTTTTGCTCCGTGGAGTCTTTATTTATACGAAGTGGAGCAAACCTGGGAGCAGAATGTGAGCCAGTGCTGCTGTGCAGTGGCCAGCGGTCGTTTCCCTTGGGAGGTGGGACGCTATCGTTCACATCTGATTTAAAGCCACTGACTGCCATGAATGCCAAGCTGTTACCTGTTTATACGTGTTTCTCTTTCATTTGCCTGTTTTAAGCTTTCTAGTCAAGATATTTGGTAAGGTAATTCCTGATTTGTCTTCTACATTAGGTACCTGAAATATTGCATGGAATTAGTATACAGCAGGTGGGAGAAAAAAGATGAAAGCTCCTTTTAGTTTGCTTGGTGGGAGCTGTGGAGCTTTACTAGAGCAAGTTGTTTAATTTAATTAATTTCCCAACCTGAGACTGAAGCGCCTGTGCGCTCAGTAGGCAAATCCCTTGCAGAAGATGCTGGCTCAAACCACACATGAGGAGGAGAAATACATAGGTGGTGGCAATGCAGAGCTGGCATGGATACAAGGATTTATTTGGGCTACCAGTAGAGGAGCCAGGAGTCATCAGCAAGCAGTTGATGGGGAAGCGGCCACCAGTTTGGTACCTCCGTCTGGCACCTCTCGCACCACGTGTGTTGATGGAGCCCATGGGGCAGCGATGGTGAAAGTGCTGCCCCTTCTGCGGGGCAGCGCCTGTCTCCAAACCCATAAAGGATCTTGCTGATGCCAGTTGGTAATTGCACTCCTGCCCTTATTTTATGTCTGTGGTCTGTAAGTGTTTAAATTGAATATATTTGTGTGCGTGTGTAGGACCTGCAGGATCCAGTGTGGACACTCCAACCTCAGTGAATATGTAAAATTATTAAACCATTTTACAATAGATAATGATCATTGTAAGTACGATTAGAAGCTTTTGTTTTGAACTGCTTGTCTTCTAAAATAAAACAGGTTTTTTTTTCTTTTTTTCTTTTTTTTTTTAAACAAACCCCTTATCCGCTGGCAAACAGGCATCGGAGGAAGTGTCAAAATCTCTGCAAGCGATGAAGGAAATTCTGTGTGGGACCACAGACAAGGAGCCGCCTACAGAAATTGTGGCTCAGCTGGCACAAGAGCTATACAACAGTGGCCTTCTAGTGACCCTTATTGCTAACCTGCAGCTGATAGATTTTGAGGTAGGTAGCATCCATAAGCCTTTTCATATCCTTGGTCTCAGTGTTGTCAATGAGTATAGCTGTATTTTTATGAAATCTAAATAATTTTATTCTATTCAAAACTGTTTTCTGCATGCTGAAGAATGTAGCCGCTGTAGGTTGGTCAGTGTCCTGATAGATGTGCTCATATACTGGAAGTAAATGGAACACATCTGATTTAAATCTCTTGATTTTCTTAAAACAAAACTGAGACAGAAATATTGCTATGTATATCTAAACAAGATAGGAAATGATGCTGAGAATACTGTCTATGACTGACCTTGTAATCCGCAGTGATTAACCTCTTGCTTTGGGATAGTACAACTAGAGTCAGCCACCAACTCTGACGAGTGTGTCCGATTTAGAAGGGGTCCAGGGACATGTAATAAAATTAATTGGAAGCATGGGAAAATCTCATGTGAAAAAGCTTGAAACAAATTGGGATGGTTTATTTGAGAGGAAAGGAGTTGAAAAAGGTGTTAAAAACTGAGGGCAGGTGGCAAGGTAAATTGGGTTGCCCCCACTTAGTTCTTTGGATTAAAAGAAGAAAGGAATATCACTTTTTTTGCTAGCAGAAAGATTAATATGGAAAAAAATGAATATGTGTATATATAAAAATAATTATATATTCCATGGATCTCTTTGCCAGTTTTGTTGCTAAAGCCAAGAACTTAGTAGGTAACTACTAAGACAACTTAGTTACTTGTAATTAAGGAGAAGAAGAGTTATGGGAGAAGAGATTGCAGTAATTCAGGATAAATATAAACCCTTTTAATTGACCTTTGACTGGCAGGGACTGGGAATAAACTTCGTCACTGGCAGGTCATTATAGTATTCCTGTGGTCTACGGTCAGCTGGGATAGTGGTTCCACAGGGACTGCCGTTATGAGTCCTATGACTTCTATGACTCCTGGGTGCTGGTGAATCATCACAAGTGTCCGAGCGTCTCCAAGCAGGCAGAAATCCCCAGCTCTCGGGAACCAAACCTCCACTGCCGAGGTCTGCAGCAGGGGCAGTACCCAATGTGTAGAACAGGGCAACCACTGAATTTAAAAATCAGTTCCCAGAGAGATCGTCTGATGCTCTCAGGGCCACCTTTTGTGGGAGTTACTTTCTTATGGAAGATTTTTCATGATACTGAAGTCATTTGTTGTTACTTTACTTTTCTTTCCATTTTGTAAATGAATGAAAGGGAGGAACAATAGGAGATTCTCCCCCCTCCCCCTTCCCCCCACCTCCAGCAAAGCCAGCATTCAAGGGACTGCTTTATTTTGTATTAAGTTTTGAAAATGTTGTTAGTGGAGTTCTCTCACTCTTCCTCAGGTCTTAAATTCAGGAGATTATTTTTTTTAATGCTAGAATTTTTTCAGATCCTTTCTTCAGATCCTTTCAGTCTTCTCCCTGCCACACCTGGTTACTGTTAAATGTCTTCATTACAAAAAAAACGAACCCCAACAACCCAAACGCCTAAAAATCCAGTAATTTATTTATTTGTTGTTAAGAAAAAAGAAGGGGGGGCAGGGGGAGAAGACACTGTTAGCAAATACACCACAGAAGGGAAACTACTGCCTTATTTTAGTTGCCTGACACTCTGTATTGCTTTTGTCAGACAAAAAATTCTGGACATATTAAACCCACAGTCAAATGCAACCACTGGATGAAATATCAAATCTGTTGCTGAATTACTGTTATTATGAACAATTCTAATAACTTTTGTTGCAAAATAGATTTTTCCATGCTAAAACCTTTTCAATCATTTAGCAAAACTGTTTTACATACTCTTTTTAGCAAACAGTAGAAACACAATGTCGTTGAACAAGAGGACAGTAAGAGCATGTGCTGCTTGGTCTTCATATTCCCATTGGCTTTTTCAGTTTATCAGCTTTTTTGCTTCCATTTTGTTACATCGCTGTCCATAGTTGGCATTTAGGTTTTTTTGTTGAACAAGCAATTTCATCACTTTGTAACACACAAATTAATTTTTTGATCCGCATGTAATGGTAGAAAGCAAGGTCAGAAATTACTTGAAAATCTGATTTGTGTAGGGAATAATGTTTATGTCAGTTACTTCATTTTGTCCTGACTCCCTGTCTCCTCCTCACCAACCCTGCTGCCCACTTTTATCCCAATTTTGCACAGCTGTATTTAACTTTTGAAGATGTGTTTTCAAAGACTTCAGGAAACTTGATTGCTCTGTTTATCAGCGTGAGACCAGAGCAAATTGCCCCAACAAGAAAAAGGCAGAAGCTGAGACTCGAGTCTCATTGTTGAACTTTGAAGAACTGAAGAAAGTGTGTATAGACGAAAAGTCAATTAAAATAAACGATGTTACTAAGTGTCTGTAAGCCTTTAGGTTCACAAACTGTAAAGCCACTCAAAGAGGTAGTAAATAGCCATAAGCCCAGGACTGGTCACATTAGAAGCTTTCCCTTACTTTGTCTTGAAATAGGAGCTAAGTTATGGTATAGGAATCACACAATTTTTTATTTATATAATGGCATTCTTTGCAGGTTTTTTGTTCTTGTCTAGCCACTTTCTCTCCATGCTGCCTTATCTTGTGCTTCAACGGCCATATGTATTTTATTATAAGGCAAAAATCAAATTGCAGATCCAAAAGTGTTGCAAAAGTATTCCAACAATTTTTATGGATGTCTGGTGGTGAGGGAAGTCTGCCTTGGTTCTCTCCATTCCCTCGAGGAGAACCCAGAGAGACCAGTTTCTTTGGCTTTCACCGTTGCCAGTCTCTAGAACATTGGATATAATTGGATATATCTGTGAGATATATACCTATGTATATATATCTCCTCTCTGCTATTGGATATAATGCTGCAGTGCACCTAATATTAAGTAACTAATGTAAAATTTGGCATAGCAGAGAGGATCACTTAATTTTTGGCCATTTTTACCTCACCCTTTCAATAGCTTTTCTCTGTCTGGATTGTTTTTGTCTTGGAGTAACTGCTGAAGCCGCTGGGGATCACAGGATTCCAGACATATGTTACGGGTGTTGTAAAGATGGAGAAGAATGGGATGGCTTTATAAAGAATTAGCCTAATGAAGAGAATGTCCAAGGGTCAAAAGTGTTGCAGACAAAGGTGGATGGACTGGCCTGCTCTGATTTGATTTTCTTATTTAATTCCCTGAGTCTCCAAGCCAGCTGGGTTGGAATGAGTAGGAAAGCAGAATATTTTGTGTTTCTCAGCAGTGATTTATTTGTAGAGGTGAAACCAGGGAATTTCTCTCTGTGTGAAACTATCTGCTCCTTGGCTTCAAGCGTTCAATAAGTTCTCCGCCAAGGAATGTTTGTCCTCTCGAGACAGATCAACGGGCACGTACAGATTATAAGTAACCTTTGCTTCAGCCTGCCCTGTGCATAGTGACCCGCTGTTGACTCAGTGCCTTGGTTACTGGTCATTAGTGCAGCAGTCTCCCGTGGCCTTGGGAGAAAGCGGTCTCTATTTGTCTCCTGTGGCCAGAGGAGAAAGCGGTGGGGGGAGGATGAGGACTTCTAATGCAAGATGTATTGGCAAACCCTGTGGCTCAATAGGACATAAATTGGAAGGGCCTTCTGAAAAGCTGTTTGCATGGGGAAGCATTCAAAGACAAAATGTGATTGTGCACATGTGTGTATATAGGAGAAAATTAGGATGAAGTGAAGGATCTTAGTTGTGACTGAAGCAGAGACATGTATGTGATGCAGCCTTTCTATCAGTAGCAATTATTTCACTCTTCGTGGTAAAATAATGGACGCAGTTTTAAATTTAACCCTGATTCTCAAAAATGCAGTCACACTTGTCATTGATTACATTTGAATAGTGAAAAGCTTTAGCTTTGTAAGTCTAGGCTGTGGGGCAGTGTACTTGGTACTACCTTGACAACTTAAATTTGGAGGCGGTGGGAGCAATAGTACACGCTGCAAAAACTTGTTTGGCTCAGGGTAGTGGCTTGCTTTTTTGGTGCTTTAATGTTGCTATTTAAGATAGCCAGGGATTTGCTTGACAGAATAAGGGGGATGCACATCTTCATTTAGAAAGAGAGAGGTGTAAATGCGAGTGGGGAGATGGGTAGTCTTCAGAGCCACCCGACGGAGGAAGCCTTCTTGTGGCGTTGAAGAAACAGCAAGTATGAGGTGGTGGGACTGTGGAGAGCCCGGAAAAAGAGACTGACTTGTTTTGTTTTCAATTTCATTTCCACTTTAAGTAAAGATTATAGTGAATGGTCATTTGTTCATGTTTTTTTCTTGTTGAAGATATGTTTTGCTTCTTTAACAGGGCAAAAAGGATGTTTCCCAGATATTTAACAACATCTTGAGAAGACAAATTGGCACACGCAGCCCTACTGTGGAATACATTAGTGCCCATCCGCATATCCTATTCATGCTTCTAAAAGGGTGGGTGCTTTAATTTGATTTTCATTAAAGAGCGTTGCCTGGAACATGCTGGCATTGCAGTTGATATACTTCCTCACTTTTATTTTTTAAAAAAAAGGATTTTCAGATTTTATTCCAGATTTCTTATTTTGTTTCTCTCATATTAACTTTTGTTTTACTTATCTGTATACTTTTTAATGACTGGATTATTTTATTTGGCTGTCATTTCTTCACCAAACTTCATGTTGGAATAATTATGTGCTGGTTGTTTTTGACTGCTCCCCACATGACATGTACTTCAGTTCTTGCCTTAAACACTTGTGTAGTATTGTTGATGACTGCTGAGTTTCATTTAGACCTTTTTGCATTGCAGGAGTGACTTATAATGGTGTCTGTAAATAACTGGAGTCAAATGCTGGACCACCATGTGGTGGAATGGAGAGAAGGCAAAATGCATAAAAAGAATATTTGTGTCTGTGGGGCAGACTTCTCCAATGCTTGTAGCCACGTGTGAACAACTTTAAATTAATTCTGTAATGAACTCCACAACCTTCACAACCTTCAGCATTAAATCTTTTTTTTTTTTTTTTTTTTTGGCTTTTAACCTTTGAGGGGGAGTCAGTGCTCAGCTGTAACCTGGTAGTTCCCAAGGTAAGTTGGCCAAGGAGGAGGGAGTAGACTGCCATGTGGAGAGGACTGTATAGTTGTGGAGAGGACTGTATAGTTGCATTCAGCAGTGCAAAGTGTTGACCTAAAACTCTTGAGGTTTCTGTCCCCTTTGCTTTTGGCCAAAGGCACCTTCCATTCAGCAAGAAGGTTTGCTTTTCCAACCCCTGCAATCTACTGTTTTCTGCTCAGTTTTCTGTGGTTTTCTAAACCACAGAAGCCAAAGAATCCAAAGAAGCCAAAACTTTAGGATTTTGTTTATTTTTCCCTAAGGAAAGGAGAATATATGTGATCGGGATTAAAGAACTGATGTAGAAATAAGTACATTTATTAGCTGATGGGTATGAAACAACATGGACTCTTATAGTAGTTGTATGATCACACTAGTAACAGCCATTGAAAAACATGACATAAGCCTTTTAAACTAATGGTTCTTAAAAGAATGAATTTTTTTTAAATGTCCTTCTTGCTCTTGAGGCTTAAGATTTGCATTTTTACCATGCGCTTCACAGCCAGAGTTAGGAAAATACTTAAGCACCATCTAAGATTTGTGCATGACGAGGCTGCAGCCCCAAGGGTAAAATTCCCTTCAGCCTCCCGCCTCTCCCAGGGGGAGACCCGAGCCAGGAGAGAGAGAGAGAGGCACCAGGGTCCTCTAAAATAGTTATTTCCTTCAAAATTGGACACATTCCAGCACAGCTGAGCAGGGAAAAAAGTAACCGAGAGAACTAGTCCAGCGATTTCAAGAACAAGTACCAGGGATTTCAAGAACCGTGAGCTTGTAATTGACAGTGGTGGCAAAGCTCTTGGTTGATGCAGTGGGAGGAGGTCTGGACCTGCTGCCTTCCTCGCAGGGAGGGCCGTGGGGAGCCCGGGCAGGTGGCTGGGCTGAGCTACGTCTTGCTCTTACAAGTATAGTGTTTTGTTGTGATTTAGCTTTAATTTTGAAACTCTTGACTTGTTTTGTGTTACTAAACGCCAGCTTCCTTGGAAAGGAAACCGGTAAGCTAGTTAAATATATTTTGGTTTCGTTTGTTCATTAAAACTCACCAGTTAGATAAACCTCAAACTAGTTTTTTCAGGACAGTGATGATAATTCTCTCAGTCATCGTTAAGTTGTACAACTGTTTTCAATTTCATGTATAGATAGAATAATTTTCTTCCCTTTTCTCTGTCTTTACTTTTTCAATTTTCCACTCATTTTTCTTTTTGCACGTTGCACGTGTATCGCTACCATATGTCTGGGCTTTATTTAAAGTTAAAAAATATTTTTGGATCATGTCCCAGATATTCTTTGTCATCTGTAACAACCAAGAATATTAAGATGATAGTAAGAATTTTATGTTATGTGTATGTGCTGCTGCCAGACATTTTACTGTAGGTGACCCGCCATTTAAATGGTATTACTTAGATGCCTTTTGGAGACTACTGCTGCGTGCAGCGGCGCGTCTGTGTTAGTTTGGTCCTCAGGCTCCTTGTTCTTGATTTCTTGCTATCTCTCTGCAGCACTGCACTGTATCAGAGTTGCTGTTTCTGGAGTTCCTTATTAGAAAGTGCTGTTGAATTCATCAGCAATAGTCCAGACGATAGTCCTGTCCAGCCCTCATGGTACCTGAGCAGTTGCTGCAGGACAGTGTAATGATGTCAGACAGGATGCCTTCTTACCTGCCTATGTCCTGCTGCCAGGACTGTCAAAAAAATGATACTTAAAATATGTGCCTAAAGCAAAGGTAGGGCCCCGAACACACGGCTTGCTGGGTGCAGGCAATGTGCGGTGCTCGTGTGCAATCAGCCATGGGACTGGGAAACACACACTTCATGTTGGACATCACCACTTGAAAACGTGACTTGAGGATGAAGTTAAATGAAATATAATAATACCAAAATCTGCTTAAAGGAAAAGACAGTAGATTTGGCTGGCTTGTACCATTCAGTGTTTGTTATGACATTATTTGGAGAGAAAAAAATACTTTTCAACCGTGACTGTAGAAGAAACAGCCCATGACTACTGTGAAGACTTGTCGTTGTTTCACTTGTACTAGAGGCAAAATTTCCTCTGCCCCCTGACAGTCAGTTCATAACAGCATCAACAAAAGGTTGCTTTTTCGTTGCATAATGTGAGCTCTGTTGAGTGGGAAGGATCCTGAATCAGAGCTCCCGCCCAGTGTTTCCTGCCTAATACTCCAGCGGCACTGCCAGCTTGAGATAACTGTTCTTACCTTTTAGGCTTCGTTTTACTTGCTGGCTACTTCCTTCCAGCTTCCCAGCTTCAGAAAAATATACAGCACATCGTTCACTACCTTTTTTTTCTTTTTTTTTTTTTTTTTTGGTAGGTTAATTGACCTTCCTGCTGCATGAGGACTTGCTCTAATAGTATCTTCTTTTCTGTGTGTGCAGGCTTTGTGTATGAATAGGTTTTCAGATGAATACAATATTGGGTGTATATAGAGTACTGGGTATATTTGGGCCAAATTTTTCTCCGGTGTCAGCATATTGCATTAGCCCAGAAATAACTTTGGTCCTTTGTAATTTAAAATATTTTCCCTCTAGTACCGTGACTGTAGAGGACTTGAAGTTTGTGGCACTTGCATCGTTTCTCACAAGTGACAAATTTATAAGCTCCTTTTTCAATATATATCATACCACATGCTATCTAATGTACCTAGTCACTTGCCTCAGTCGGTTTTGTGATGATCTCTTTGTATCACAGTGCAGTTAAAGCTTTAATGATATATTGGCTAAAGTTGCAGAATTCCCCTTGAGTTTATCTAAGGATAAACTCCTTTTCTGAGGATAAACTCAAGCTATAGAAGTTAGTGTAAAGTCAGATCAGAATATAGCTGTTTGTCATGACCTTGTGTCTCCCAGGCTCGATGCCTTCCTAATCTGCCTGTGCTCCTTACCTTGTACCATCTTCTGCACTAGCTACACAAGTATGATTCCCTTCGCGCTGAGATGCGTCTCTGCTCTCAGTCTCGCCTCTTTCAGCCTCCACAAGAAGTACTTTGAAATATTTCAAGTCCACTATTGCCTTTTCTGGTTGCCCCTGGTCGTCAGTGTGCAGGGCTTTCTTGAGGTTGTAAGTTCATCCGAACAAAGAAGTAGTCTGTATTTTTTTCTGCTGCAGGAGTATGTCTGCATAGAGCACTAATTGCTCATTAGAAGGGATTTTGAAGCACATATCTATCATTCCCGCCTGATGGTTTTGCATGTGAGTGTGGGTGCAGAGAACATCCCAGTTATGCCCAGGCAGAATGTAAACTTCTTCCAGGCATATTCCAGGAGCCAAACCCAACTTCCCTCACTTATGTGAACAGCCAAACGTCCTTACCCACTTCCAGATAATGGAGCATTTGACTAAGAATGATTCTGTTGATACTTGTGTTTTAAAAAGTTATTGTGCTGGAAACAATGTAATTTGCTTTTATTCCAACCAAAATATTCCGTAGCCAGCTATTAAATATTTTCCTGGCTGCACGCCTAGGAGCAGCTCCGCCTCTTTTTGCTTGAAAATTAGTATTCCTGTTAATGGAGTCAAGGAGAGGGTACGCCTCAACAGAAAACATCAGTGAATCTCTGTTGTCTAAAGAGTTATAAATTCATGTTTGCAAATGTTTCCCAAAAGGAAACAAATATAGGGGCCTGAGTGCCTGCATTTCCTTGAGGGTGGGAAGTTTCGTTTGCCTGTTTGGAATAGCAATTCATTTTTCATTAAACCAAGTATTGTTGACATCAGGTTGAAGTATGCAGCTCTGGTATGCTCACAAAACACTACCATTCTTTTAAACTGCAAGCTGGTGGTAAATTTGAAGGCCCACTCACTTACAGCACAGATGGCGTTTTGTGTTTTTCTTTGGGTTTTTTTTTTGTTTTTTTGTTTTTTTGTTTTTTTTTTCTCTTTTGGCCTAGTGATAGGAATTAATTGTGCAAAGGAAACATGATGCTGATAAGCTCTGGGTGATAATACACAGTTCTGATATAGTATAACCAGCTTATTGAAACAGAGCGTGCTCTCTGTCCCTTTGGACTTCTCTGCTTGCACATGACTGAAGATTGCTGGAAGGAGTTCATTTTAAGTCTTCCTGGCTGTTGGATTTCATCCTTTCTTTCTTTTTTTTTTTTTTTTAAAGTTATGTTTCTAACAGTTTTGCTTCAGATTAATTTCAGCTTTAAAGAAATCAAAACTTTATAGAAATAGAAGATGATCCGAATTGCCTCTCCGCTCCCTCAGTCTCCAGGGTCGAGTGCTGGCTCCTGGCTATGGCAGTGCGTGTGCCATAACAGGATTGTAATTTGAGGAATGAATTCTTGTCTCCTGAACAGTCGTAGCCTCTGCAGAGGAGGGATTGAGCAGAACTCCTCCTAAACTGCAAAAAAATGATCTTCAGAGCTACAGAAAGCTTAATTCTGTGTAGACTGCCTGGATAGACCCTTTCTACCTTCATCATTACGCATTAATATTCTAGAGCGATGCTCTCTAGAAGAGGAGTGGGAGGTGATGGATGGTCATAAGATGTTATAGTCTTCTTGGATAAACTGAGGAGCTCAGAAATAAATCTGAAAAGTAAGATTATTATATTGTATGCGCTTTGCTTTCTCAGAAATCTAAAAAGGTGAAAGAGCTCTGTTGAAACATTATGCACTGCCCACGGTCTTTCTGCAGAGAGGAGGTGTAAGGCACATTTACACCAAAATGTGTTTTGGTTTGCAAAGGCAGAGATTTGCGATGGGAAGCGCTGTCAGCCTTATCTGTGCAACTGCTCCTTAGCTTTGAGCGGAGGTCCTGAAGCTGGGTACAGTGCTCCGGCTAGAAGCTGCTGTCCGTGTGTCGTGTTGCCTCTGGCACACAAGTTTCCTATGCTACAAAGTTCCCCGTTGCTAGAAAAGTGCCCGTTTATCTTTGTTCTTCTACAATTTGACCTTTTCTGTTTCTTTTCATTCTTCAGATATGAATCCCCAAATATTGCCTTACGCTGTGGAATTATGCTGAGAGAGTGTATCCGGCATGAACCCTTGGCCAAAATCATACTTTTTTCGGAACAGTTCAGAGACTTTTTTAAATATGTGGAAATGTCAACATTTGATATAGCTTCTGATGCCTTTGCTACATTCAAGGTAAATTACTCGATACCTGTGTCATAGCATTGTGTCAAAAACGGCAGCCCCTCAGTAGTCATCGCTTAATGTTGTGTTGCCTTTAAGTTGCGTGGCTTTTTTACTGTTCAGTAAAGGATATGATTAATCCTTGGTCTGTTTGTAATAGGATTCATAACAATGATCAAGTCTGCAAAGAATCTTTAATTCGATACAGATTTACATTTCACTAATGTTCTTCATCTTGATAACCCAAGGCCTTTTATGCAACCATTTAAAACTCAAATTAATCACGTATTATGTATAGTTCTTGTAAAATGCATAACCTTTTTCTCTCCCTACCTTCCCCCAGAGACAAAACCACTACCCATCATGACCACAACCAGTAAATAGAAGGAATCATTCAAAATTCACTTTTAAAGTCCTCTAATTTTTGCTGACCCTTCTGAGTTTGGCAGTCAAGTTTAGACTAATGCCGTGCTTGCTGATTATTTTACGAATTATTTGTATGCTTACTTTTGTGAGCTATTGTTCAGTGTGAAAGCACCACATAGACCCTGTATAGAGTCTCTGTATTGCATTAAAAATGAAGTTGGGTGAAGCTTGCCAAATTTCTTGGAGTTACTATGTGGCCATCATCTTGCCTTCAAGGTGCTCTAGTCTTCTATAGACCTTCAAGGTCAATGGTCTTTGAGCAAAATTTGGTGCTTATGAGCTTAATATACAGGGAAGATTAGTCTATTTATGAAAAATTATTTAAGAAAGCTGGGGAAAATTCTTTTCAGGTAAAGATTCTTCTAAATATAGACATAACTCCTCTTTTCTTCTATCAGTGGGTTGCTTGCTGTCATAGAAACACGTTGTTCATTCTTTCCTCTCAAAGCTAATTAGAAACATGAGTAGATAGACCTTAGGAATAACTGTAAGGAATATTAAGAGTTCAGCTCAGAGATTCAATGCATACTGAAACCCGGCCTCAGTTTTTACTAATCTACTGAATGGGGTAAAGATTTGCATAATGGAGATAATGAGTTGAGCAGGATTACCAATTCAAACACCCGTTAATCAATAGCAGCATCTTTCAGTTATTTTAAGTTGCACTGTCATTGTGTTCATTAGGTAAATGTTATGAAGGTGGAAGTAGCACAGAAATACTGACAAGTAAACACACATGTGTAGGACTGTATAAAAATGCAACTGAGGTATTAAAATCCTCCGTCTCTGGCATTTTACCCTGTGCTCAGAAGAGTACTTGTCTCTGGTCAGAAAAAGTGCTCCTGAACTCTGTTCCCAGCTTGGCAGAAGAGCTTTTCAGCTTTTGCCCAGGTCACAATGTGTTGTGGGTGATGGACAGTCTTCACCCCAACCAAGGGTCCGGATGGGGACAAAGGGCAGTTAAGCTGTGGCAAGGACCACAGACTACTCCAACCCTCCCCAAAAAAGAGGGATTGATGCTGTTCATGGATCTACAGCTGTGGAACTTACTTCTGTCCCCTGTGATCCGAGTGTATTTTTAGCAGGATTTAAAAATAGGATTCTACATCTTCACATGCACTGGAAAGACAGGAGTATGAGGGCAGTTCAGATATAGGTCAGAAATCACCTTTTAAAGTGTGTGGGGAAAATCTATAAACAGCATTTTTATGAAATTGCCTCTTATTTTAAATTGCCTGACTTGATACATGGTCAGTTCTGGAAATAAACCAGCTGTTCATCTCACCTCCTATTTGTCTGTTGCTCTGAATAGCTCGAACAGCAAGAAGTGATTTGGAAGGAACTGAATCGTGAAATATGGAGCTACCTTGTTTCTAGTACCGTAAAAATAAGTGCTATGATTGCTCGCTGTCTGGATTACTGAACTCGTGTTTTCAGTTCTGTTTCCCCCTTGTTGGGTTTGTAGTGTTGCCACCAGGGTGTCTGGTTCAGAGCTGAAAGCCTTGGGATAGTCTGTGCGCCAGAGGAGGGCTTAATTAAATGTGCATTAAAGTCTGAGGATATTTATAGTAGGGAAGTATTGGAATTTTTGACGATCTGGAGATGTACTTCTTAATTAAATTCAGCCAGGTGCACTGCAGAGAGGAAACAGAGCTGCTAAAAATGCTGAGGAAAATGGCTTGTATTTAGAGATGCAGTCGGCTGTAGGAGGGTACCAGCAGCAGCTGGAAAGAGTGCTGATTGAATACTGCTGCTCCACGCTCTCTCGTGATTTTGTATGAAAAACTCATTTTGGATTATATTCCATTTGTGCCCCCTATTGAAAAATGTTGTACTTGCCTCCTAAGTGCCCTGCATAAAAGCTCGTGAATCACATTTGTTGCACTGAGCCTTTTAAACTGCTGTCATTGCAGTCCTGCTAAATAAAGGCATGTATTAAAAACACATACTTGGATTTTATAGCACTCTGCTTTCCTCTTATAATTGATGGTAAAAATAAATTAAAGGATTAGTATGTAAAGGATTTCTTTTATTTGTGATGCTGTAGAGGATGTGTCTGCGCATCTGCTTCAGCTACTCATCAGCTTCGGTCTCTGACTGTGGGTAAGGAAACCAAGGAAAAGATGATGAAAAAGATAGCAACCCATTCACCGGAAAAATATCAACTTGAATAGAATTAATCAGGCATTTATTGTGATCAGTGTTATGTTTTAAAGGAGGCAATAAGATAGAAATTAAACTTAAAGGCCTCAAACTGGACACTTCATTTCGTGGCTGTTCATCCAGTAAAGAGACTTGATTTCTTCTGGAGCTGAACATTTGCATCTCTGTCGCTGAGCACCATGTTCCCACTCCGTGGGAGAGGTTGCTTTAATTTAAATTTGAATTGGTTGGCCTTTTAGGATGGGATGCCTCCTAGGAAGCTTCAGCTGTCTTGAAGGTCTGCTACTGCTTGTGTCAATAAGTCCACCTTGGGCAGAAAAGCAGCCACAGAAGAAATTCATCACACCTACCTGAGGCCCCTTTCTGGGGATGCAGTGGCTGTGGAGGGAACCTGGGTGGTTAGCTTAGATTGGTGCCTAACTTTTAGGCTTTAAAGAAATAAATGTATATATACAGTGGTTGAATTTGAGTCTGCCTTGTTGTATTCACTGGAGATGAGCAATAGCAATTGATTAAACTTAGCATAATTTTCCAGCTGCAAGGTAGCATGGAGATCACTTTTGGCTTTGGGACCATAGCTGATCCCTCCATAAGGGTTAATTTACTTTCTTCCTTTCCCCCACCCCAGTTTATCATAAATACTGTGCACGATGACCTTAAGAAAAGGTGGGAGTGGAAAGGAATATAAAAAGCGAGTGTTAGAATACTTTTATATTGGTTCTGTGAGCATTCACTGAATTCTCCTTAAAATCCTGATAAATGCAGAATGCAGTTTTGTTTTTAAATGCTTTCAATCTATAGAAATCATGTTGTAAATACCTTCTAAATGACAACCTGGTAAAAAATGCTAAAATACATTGGAGAATCAAGGGACAATCAAATGAGCACGCTCTCTCAGGTAACCTTTCTCTGTTCTTCACCAGGACCTGTTAACGCGACACAAATTGTTGGTAGCAGAATTTCTGGAACAGAATTATGATGCGGTAAGTGTAAATGATAGAGCAATTTTTTTTTTTAAAATCTGTTCGTGCTTAGCTGGCAAAAGCACGCTTTCGATAGCGGAGGGTTTAAGTGATCCACACGAAATAGTCACACAGGACTGCAAAACTAAGCATTGCTTTTACTAAAGCAGAATCCTTGTGTGGCATTTGAAATACAGATACCTCCTCTGCACACACATGGGGACACACACCAAGGTTTCAGGAGCACCCACGGTTTAAAGGCAAGTTGTGTTCCCCTCTGCGTGCATCGTATCTCCTCGGATGTGAACACAACTATCAACTTTGTATGTAAATAGATCATGGGGAAAAAAGCGTGCACATTTTTAAAGGGTTTTGTGATATTCCAGCACCACTGGTGTCACATATCATAGGGGCCACACTGGTGTTATATATAATACTTTGGGACAGAGAAGAGTTACCTCAAGAACTTTTAGCATTTCTGGAAATTACATGTACCTAACTGGGGACTGAGCTCTTACCATCCTAAGGCAATTACCTCTTACCATCCTAAGGCAGTTAGTCCCTTGGTTTCCTGCCATTTTTCACTTTGATTTTTTGGCTCGGTTTTGAACAAAATGTAGGTCAGAAAAATTCCATTGGAATCAACTAAAATTGGACTGATATGGATCACAGAATTAGACTACGGGTTATGTTCTTACGTTACCTGAAGCGTTCTTTATTTCATTGCCAAAGTGAAAAGGCCGAAGACTATTTCTTTCACCAAGAAGGTTATATAAAGATATTGCTGAGTCACAAATGCAACTTAACTGGAGCAAAATTAGCGTCTCTGCTAATCTTTTCTCTTAGTCCTGAAGCACTGCATTGGAACAATCCCACTTTACCTTTATTTAACATTTAAAATTTTAAGTATAAATTGTGGAAGTGAGCATTCTGTTAGATGATTCTTGGGCAGCAGTGTTGGGGTTTTTTGCTTGCTTGGTAGATGGTTTGAACATATGGTAGCCTTCTCTCTCAGTATTCTTGACCACAAGATTCCCTTGGCCCGATCCCACAAAAAGCCAGCATGTGTTGTACTCCTAGTGACCCTCGTTGGGCAAACAGCTTTAATGAGCTGCTCAAGGCAGGTGGCACCTGACAAAAGGAGGTTTTGGCATACACCAGTGTGGGATGCACCATCACCAGTTTGGGGTATTGTGTTGAATCAAAAAGCAAGTCATGACCACGAAATGAGTGAGTTGGATGAGTTACATGCTGGACCCGTGTGTCCTGGCAGCAGATTCACCCTCCTGTAAGAGAAGGTGGTAGAGGCACTGGCTTGCTTCTGTCCTAGTTGGCTCACACTGGCTCCTGTTATATCCAGTCCATATGTGGTATCCCTCTTTACAGTATTTGGAAGAGGAGTGTTCCTGGGCATTAATACACTGTGTGATAACCAGCCAAGAAAAAAGGCCATGAGAGCTGTGCCTGGTGTGTCAGTGAAGCGTTAGAGGTCGGCACTGCTGCAGCCTCTGCTGCTCCTCTGGGGTGGGAAGGACCGGGAGGAGGAAGGATGGACATGAATTGGATGCATTTTGTGTTTTCTTGTTACTTTAGATCTTTGAGGATTATGAAAAACTCCTTCACTCTGAGAATTATGTAACAAAGAGACAATCTTTGAAGGTAAAGTGAAGATTCTCAGCACTTTTCTTCTAAATTTGAACTGTGAGTTATGCAGAATATCAAGAGGCATGTGTGGCAATGGAGCAGCCGTGTATTTCGAATAAAAAAGAGCTTAGTGCTTGAGGATGCTGCTCCTACAGTGCTCAAGTGTGACTTTTCTTTCTGGGATCTCTAGTGAAGCATCAGGCCGTTTCTATGGAACAAGCACTATCATTTTTCCTCTGACCTCAGATCTGTACTTTGGTTCAGAACGTGGTTTAAAACGAGCTTGAGAGTAATGTGGTAGTCTCTGTGTGTGTGGTGCTGCTTAGTGCTAGAGCACCAAGTCTGACACGACCTGCAGATGGGACCAGATAGGCGTGTTGATGTAACATCAGAATGAAATGAAGGTGTCTTCGTGGGACAGCTGCACCACACTTGCTTCTGTCCTGGCTGGTTCACACCAGCTCCTATTACACCCAGCCCATCTGTGGGACCCCTCTCTGTAGTATTTAGAAGATGAGCATTACTGGGCATTAAGTAACTCACTGCACGATAACAAGTCTAGTTACTTGTTTTTAAAGGTAGTGATAATTGAAACCTCTTAGGCAAGCATTAAAATATGTCGCTGCTTTCTTTACATCCAAAAATAATGCGGCGGATTAAAAAACCCCTGGGTTTCTTTAATTGTCTCTATAGCTCCTGGGTGAATTGATTCTGGACCGACATAATTTTGCCATCATGACAAAATATATCAGCAAACCAGAAAATCTGAAGCTGATGATGAACTTGCTGCGAGATAAAAGCCCCAACATTCAGTTTGAAGCATTCCACGTGTTCAAGGTGAGTCAGCATGAGCTGTAGAAGTGGCAGACTTCCTCTTTTCCTCATAAAAGTGTCTTTCAAGGTGGGCAAGAGAAAGCCCAGAAAATTAAGGCAAAGGTTGGGGTTTACAGTCACTTCCAGTATTTGAGAATGCCTTAATTGACAACCTTTCTATCGCGCAGCCTCTGATTTCTGTTTGCCTTCCTTCAGGGGAGATCTAAAGCAGCAGCGTTTTGGTTTGGGCTGAAGGTAGTCACTCAAGTAGTGACGAGGTGGATGCTACAGGTAACAAAACACGCAGCTTCTAGGTGGTATCCAGGGTACCTTCCCCCAACTCTTAGGTCATTTTCCATGTGATTCTGCATTAAAAAAAAAAAAAAAAAGTCTTTAAACTCTACATTAAGACTAAAAGTAGATAGTGCTAGCACTGTGCATCAGTACAAACACAATTTGCTTTTAAAGGTATTAAAAAGATTTGGTAAATCTGAGCTTGAAATAAGTTTAATCCTTCCGTCCTTTTGCAGTGATCATTAATGCAGTCTTAAACAATTACCAGAGCCAACCGGTGTCCCTTTTTTCATGATGATTAATGTTAATAAGTGAAAAGTTTACCGTTTTCCTAGCAAGAAAGTTCTCGGCTCTGGGGCAGAGGGTGAGTTGGATTGTTACTATGCAAAGCTGCCTTTAATTTGGAATGAACACATTAATTTCGAGCTATGTAAATAGAGTTGTTAATGATTTTCAGAAGAGGAAAATTAAGCCTGTAAGGATGTCCTTCCCCAAGATGGTTAAGAAAGATACCAGATCACACCAAAAGGCATGCTATTGCGAAAAGGTTACATCACCCACCACAAATTCAGGGTGACTTGTTGAGTTTTGTACTCCTGCCATTTCTGCTTTGGAAAAAAAGCTTTCAGATCTTCAGTGTGGAGGCTTAGGGAATGTGCAGCTTCTTCAAAAATCTTTTCATTTAAAAAAAAAAAAAACCACCATGCTTCAAGGAGGATTAAAAAAATTCCCTCCCTGAAATAAGCAGCTTGGTAAGCTGTTCCCGTGCTGACTTTCTCCATAGTCAGCTGAACTGCTGTGAGTAACTTCTACTCCTCTTCTTTATTGGGATGTACGTGGCTCCAAGATAAGAGAGCAGTCAGGCTCCCAACACTTGCAGCCTTTGTGATGCCTATGGAGGGAAGGCACCAGAGGACTGGGCTCTCTTAGCCACTCTGTGAATAAATGCCAGATTTTTATGTATGAAAAATGTGAGTTGCTGTTCCTGAAATAATTATAGGTATGGCCCAGGCCTTGGGAACAGCTGATTTTACTTATTTTAAGAGGCATTTGAAAGGATTTGGAATAACTTGAAAGGATTCTAGTGTGCAACCATGTCATGCATTGCTGTTTCTCCCATTTTGCCTTCCCACTCCT
The DNA here is from genome assembly GCF_028500815.1 of Rissa tridactyla. NCBI lineage: Eukaryota > Metazoa > Chordata > Aves > Charadriiformes > Laridae > Rissa > Rissa tridactyla. The sequence goes on from NC_071466.1 coordinate 33,175,892, forward strand.
CCCTTCCATTCCTCTTCCAGTATATTGCATCCCATTTCCAGTTAAGAGTGGAGATACTGTAGGCTTGGCCTTGCTTGACTGCTTGTGATTGCTACCACGTGGACGTAATGCTGAGGCCTTCGGGTGCTCAGCAAAACAAACAGTCCGCAGTGGTAATGTTGCGTCTCTTCAGTTCAAAGGACCAAACTCTGTCCTCAGATAGTCACCTCCATGGGATGGTGTTGGTTTTTTCCAGCGGTACCTGTCAGCAGCATTTAAGCGGTGCCATGGTGTGCCTCACGCTATCTCACGTGCATGCTGCTCGTTGTGGGGAAATTGCAGACTCAGAGCAGAACCTCATCAGCTGGAAATTGCTTGTTTATTACCACCAGCAGCACACTAGAGCTGCAGCAGAGCTTCCCTTTTAGGTCCTCGCTGAGGATCCGGGCTATCTGGATGTAGGAGCACTCAGCTTCTCCCCGGAGGGCAGGGTAGTTACAGAGTGTTATAGAAAATTGCAGTGTGAATTAGCTTTGTAGAGCGGGTCAGAGAAGAGCGTTTTCCTCTGATTACACTTCTTAAATTGAATTCTGGCTTCGTGAGAAGTACTAAAAGAAATCCTTAAATATTTACGAGAATGGGGGGAAAAAACTACTGGCTGGTTGTGCCCTGTTCTGCAGCATCCCTGCCTCCTGTTTCTGGGTTAGTGTCCAACAGCCCAGTTCTCCTGTCAGCTGTAATAATTCCATGCTAATGTAACTGGGAGAGGAATCTTGTCCTCAGCTCTTAATCTCATAAATTTTAAACTGTGCCTGCATTTTTAAATTGTGCTTGCAAAATACCTGTGCAGTCCTGGTTGAAATTACAGTAGACTCAACACAGTGGTTTGAAATCAAAAGTCTGCTGAGAAGTGGATACTTGCTTCCCTGTCTGAGATGCCAAAAGATTTGGGTTTAAATTACCTGATTTAGATGTCTCACTAGTTAGACACAGTTGAAATGAAAAAGTGCTTGTTTTGTAAGCATCCAAATTCCAACACTCCCATGCCCCAGCTGACCCAAAAAAAGCATATGACTCTTACCTCCCTGAGGCAATTTCTAATTACTGAAGATTCAAAAATGTAACAGATGAAAACGATGAGCACCTCTAGTGCAAAAATACATTGCAGGAACACTTTGTGGCTGAAAATGTCAGTACCTCTTTAAGCTCTGAGAACATTTCACTCATCCAGGATGCTTTGGGTGGGAAATGGAAGACAAACAGTGCGCCCACTTGCAGTGCTTCCTTCCATTCTCCATTGAGGAGATGCTTGATCTTTCTCCTAGCTCCAGCTGCTTCTCTTTCTTTTGCCTGAGCAAAATGGAGCTTCTGCCTTGCGGCACCATCCTGAAGGCCTGCAGCTACTTTGTAAAGCTGGATGTCTCAGACAACGTATGCATGAGGGTTAGCCAGTATTTAATCATTAGGAAAAGCTAACACACCTCACCCTGTTCCTCCTCCTCCATAAAAATATTGAGGTGCTGGAGCGTGTCCAGAGAAGGGTGAGGGTTCTGGAGCACAAGTCTTATGAGGAGCGGCTGAGGGAGCTGGGGCTGTTTAGCCTGGAGAAAAGGAGGCTGAGGGGAGACCTTATCGCTCTCTACAACTACCTGAAAGGAGGTTGTAGTGAGGTGGGGGTCGGTCTCTTCTCCCAAGGAACAGGCGATAGGACAAGAGGAAACGGCTTCAAGTTGCGCCAGGGGAGGTTTAGGATGGATATTAGGAAAAATTTCTTCCTAAATTTCTTTTCTAGGATGGATATTAGGAAAAATTTCTTCCTAAAGGTTATCAAGCATTGGAACAGGCTGCCCAGGGAAGTGGCAGAATTGTCATCCCTGGGGATATTTAAAAGACGGGTAGACGTGGTGCTTAGGGACATGGTTTAGTGATGGTTTTGGTCAGAGTTATGTTGATGGTTGGACTCAATGATCTGAAAGGTCCCTTCCAACCCAGGCAATTCTACGATTCATGTAAGGGCTCTCCAGTTCCTGTGATGGATTTGTGAGAGTTATTAGTGGAGGCTGCTTTGAGTTTGCCTGTAGGGGAGAACAAAGCTTTCAGACATCTGTGAATGTGGTGCAGATATTCCTTTGACCTTATGCATTTACAAATAAAGGCTCTCATAAATTTCTCATATGGGGAACCAACAAGCTTTCTTGGCTTTCACATAAACAATTAGATTATTTTGAGGAAAGCACCCTGTAGCGGTGAATTGGGATTATGCAACCTTCTTGTTCTTAAGCAGACATTTAGCAAGATACATTTTACTGTTTATATCTAAAAATAGAATGGGTACACTGTGTTTTGTGACCTTAGTTTCATTTTTCCATTCATTTCATGCACAGTACAGAGCTACCTCCTGCAGCTTGCTCTGCAAATGGTCTTACATAATTTGACCGTACTGACAATTTCCTCTTGGTAAGAAGCTGAAACCACGTTTGTGGGGATGTGTCCTCTCTGTTTCTTGGCTGGAGAGTTTATAGGGCAAGAAGTGTTATGTGAAGCAGTAAACCATAAGCAACGTGAACACTAAGGCACTTCTGTGTGCAGTTTCCTGACAGTAAGATTGTGCATGACCCCAGAGTAAGTCTTAAAATACCTAACCCGGGGTATCCAGCCTCTGCAATCGCTTTTGCTCTGCTGTAGTCCCAGAGGGTGGTGATGCCTGGTTATTAATTGTAAGGAAACAAGGTCAGATTCTCTAATCAAGGGATTTCGGTATTTGTTTGGAGAAATCCAGTGTATGACTTTTAATGGACAAGAGGTCAACGGTTCCACTTTGGACAGCTTTTGAAGCTTCAGAGTTGATTTTCATTCCAGGCCTTTTACAAATATTCACAAAACGGAACTGTGCTGAAAAGGCTATTTTTAGAGTTGGAATTTTAATATGAGTACTCTCTTCATTTTGGTCTCTGTCTCGCTCATATATCTGAATTAAGTGCTCTAGAACACGCAACCTTTCATAATAAAACCACAGGTGAAACAAAGTTCTCTGTGAGGTGTTTTCGCTTCAGTTACATTTCATTTTAGTAGAAAAGTTCCAGATAGCGTTAATAATTATTTCCGTTTTCAGGGGTTTATCTGCTCCTCTGTGACAATACAGAGTTCTGAATGTGGGGGGCTCCTTTAAAAAAAAGTAAAGTCTTGTGGTGGTCCTAATCCTGGGCTTTGTGAAGCTGATTAGTTGATACTGGCAGAATTGATTCTGTTTGCTTAGCCAAACTATTGAGTAACATTTCAGGAATTTTCTGGTCCTTTAACATTCTCTCTTTACGAGCCCCTGTTGACACTGAGCAAGACTGGCAGTCAAGATGATCTTTGTTTGAATGCTCAGTGTGACAGTTTTGCAAGGGAAAGATTATAATCTATAAATAATTGAGCAGGAAGATAAACAGGATGTGATGTCTTCTATTAAACTAAGTTGTTTGCTATGGTAATACTAGTTGTAGGACCAATATGAAATGCTGGTATTCACTAGGTTTACCGCTAAAACTTTCCAGTTCTCTTTGCAGACCAGATAGCTTGATTTAGATTTCTTCATTTTGAGAGTCAGCCTTCAGTTATCTTTGTAAGGAGGCCTAATATTCATTGAAGGAAGATGTTCAGCACTTCAAGGTCAGGCCTTCTTTAATGGATCCCATTTGCACCACAATCAGATTTTTTTTCTGAAAATGCAGGTCCTGTCAGTGTACTTAATGGTTTTCTTCTCCTGGTCACAAAGGGGGAACTGAACTTCAAAATCAAAAACTTTTAATGAGGATCCTTAATGGTTACATTCCTCATCCCCGCCTGTAGGCTTACCTGCTGCTTTTCTCAAAGGAAACTGGTCCAGATGACTGGGGGCGTATCACCGTCCAAATGCTGGAAGTATCCAGCCTCCACCAGCGTAGTGTCCTGCCGTAGGTCAGCACCTGGGGAGCTGCATCGTGGGGCTGCTCGAGCCGAGAGCAGCAACTGCCGCAGTCTCAGCCAGAGCCAAACAATCGTACCCCCGAGATTTCAGGATTTGTATTCCCTAGATAAGGCGCGGACTGGAAAGCTCTAAAGTACACTCAGTAGTGATTTACATACCCAAACCCTTTATTTCTCATATGGGGAACCAACGCACCAATAGCAGCGTATCAAAGTTGTTTGCAAGGGAGGGGATTTTGCTTTCGGATGCTGCGGGCAGCCACAGAACCATCAGCTATCGACAGTCCATCAAGCGTAGTGAGAGCTGTGAACTGGGTGTCCGACCCACGGACAGATGTATCCCTTGTAAGATGTTGCATTTCAAGTGCTTGGAGCGTCACGCAGGAAAGCTGTTATTTTAGGGTGGCTGCTCCGAAGGGATCCTTGGGAGGTGGGGCTGTTGGCACTACTTTTGGGAAGTTTCAGGTGGCAAGTAGGCATAAAAAGAAATTATTTAATGTTATATCTCAAAGTATCCTGAGAAAGGCAATGTGGAGGCCTGTGCAAAGAGGGTGGGAATAACTGTAGATATTTTAATACTGTCACGGGGACCGCGGCCTGGCCACTAGATCAAGGAAAACTTTGTAAAAGACTTGGGGCCTGGGAGCGTTCACCCAGCGTGGCAGAGGCTGCAGCTCTTTCCCCAGAGGAAAAAATACCTGGAAGCAGGGACTCCTAGGAGCCACCTGAGGGGGTGGGATGCAGGGGAGACAAAAAGCACAGGCGGGGATTAGGGCTCTTACGGCATCAGGATGCCAGGGTTTAAGATTACTTTCCTTCACCTTTGTGGAACAAAAAAATTATAGTCTCACCTCTCTGTCTGGCCAGAAGTACTTCGTGTGGCACTGCTGATGTGTGCTGAGCTCCACTCCTTCCACGTATTCCCCACATGCCTCATTTTCTACCTCATTCGTATAACATCCCCTAATTGGGATGTACAAAGCCTAACGATGGGTCTGGTCTAAATCCTGTCCCAGACTTTACCAGATGTTGTTTCTGGGGGCAAGGGGCTGTAACGCAGCCCCCCAGGAGGGTGGGTGCGTGTTCTTCATCACGTAACATGGCAGCTCCCTGCACAGCTGGACATGGCCTGGGTTTTCATGTGGGAACAATCTCAGTGGAGATAAATGAACCTGCAGAAGAGCCCTAGGTCTAAAGCCAGCAGCCCCGGGGACGGGTGAGTGGTGGTGCCTCCTGCGCTCGGACAACGTGCCATTCTGTGCTGTCGGCAGATGTTTGTTTTCATTCTGGTTTGAACAGGCTTGGAGGGAAACTGGCCCTTTTCCAGTCCCGTCCATCCTTAATTTCTTCTCATCGGGTAGAGAATAACTCGAGTTATTTATGTCGTTGCACAAGCACTCGGGCGGTGTTTTGTTGACCAGCCATGGTAACCTCGGAAGCGAGCCAGATGTGGGAGCTTCTCCTGGGGTGGCCGGGGATGTGCTGCGTGTGTGCTCCTGCTGTCCCATCTGCCCCCCGTGACTGGTGTCCACAGAGCCCGCGTGTCCGCGGCATCCTGAGGCCCCTGGGAAGAGCCTGTCACCGCTGGCCTTTACAACTGGCCTTAAGTTTCCTGTCATCAGCCAGCGCGTAAGGCAGAGAAAATGTTAAAGAAACGGTGTCACAGCATAGGGGGTCATGTCCAGAGCTGGAAAACTCTGCGGCTTTAGGCTTTGCAGGAGGGAAGATCAGAGCACGGCTAGGTTTATCCTTAAAAACTGCTATTTGAGGTGACCAGTAAGCCCCCAGTGCTGGGCTGGCTGTGCCGGGTGATAGCATCCCCTCCCTGCATTGCCACCCTCCTCTGCGCGGGGAGGGCAGCGAAGGCACCGAGCGCACCACAGTGCTCCTGCTCCTGCTGCTGGAAATTTCCACGCTCCCCGTGAATGGATTAGGCAGAGGGAAGTGGAGCCTCTGACATATTTTTCCAAACCAAAACAAAGCTGGCAAATCTAATTTTAGGCCTGGTTTAGTATGGAAATGATATCAATACTGACACAAAGCTTTTCCGTTCTCCTGATAATTAATTACTACGTATTTAAGTCTTGCATGTGGAAGAGGCTGAGAATTGATAGCCTGCTCTCGACAGCTGGGTTTACAATCAAATGCTTTTATCAACAAAGAGCAAAATTAAAGGGAAGTGATACCACACGCAGGCGTAGCTTTGCCTCAATTTGCTGTTGAACCAACATGTTTGTAACTCCTCTCTCTGTGCCTTGGGACAAGGCGTGCAGCAGGAGAGCGTCTGCCTGCCAGCCTTTGGCTGGCTTGTTAGGAAATAACTTACGGGGATGTTGTGACTGATGTTCCTCTCTCTCTCTGTGTCTCCCTGTGCCTGGTTTTGTTTGCATGTTAGGTTTTTGTGGCCAGTCCAAACAAAACACAGCCTATTGTGGAGATCCTGCTGAAAAACCAACCCAAGCTAATCGAGTTTCTGAGCAATTTCCAGAAAGAGAGGACGGATGACGAGCAATTCACCGATGAGAAGAACTACCTGATTAAGCAAATCCGAGACTTGAAAAAGCCAACGGCATGAAGAACTCCCCTCGTTTTCCACTGTAGGCATTAATCTCAATTGTTAAGTTCCTCTGTGTCCCTTAAACACCACAATAGTGCTTGAGAAGGCACAGCAAGTGCCTGGTTTTTATTTTGTCTTTGTTCCTAGATGTCAAGAGTATAGGGGTTTTACATGAAAATTAAAAAAAACAAAAACAAAAATCTAGAATAATATATTATTTTTAATCAAGACTATAATTATTTATGTCAGTTTAGACTCTCTCTGTAATAGAAGCTGGTTTGACGGATTTTCATTTGTGCTCAAGAAGAATGAACCTCTTTGCTTAACTTTATCAGCAAACTCAAGCTGTGGGTGAGAGCACAGAGTAGGTCTTCTGAGGACCGTGCCGTTGTTCCTTTGCACCTGTAGTTGTGACTTTGTTCTAGTGCTGCACACACACACACAAGACTGTGAAAGAGTACGTTCGTCTCTGGAGTTAGCCGCACTTATAGATTGAGTTCTTTAGTCAAAACAGTGGGAGATGAAAAAGCAGTAAAGGTCACGTTTTCGCTTTATTTTTGCATTCTTTCATCTTTAAAAAGTTCTCTTTTTCCCCTTGATCGGAGGTTTTGTATTCAGTGCTAGGGAATGGGTGAAGACATCAGCCAGACGAGCTGTTGCTGCCTGCCTCCCATTTTCCTGTTCATGATCTGCCTTGTGCTACAGCACAGGCTCTTCCCACCAGCTCCCAAGCAGACTGATGAGGAGCCGCCCCGGGTACGCGGTGCCCGTGTACACCCCAATGGGAAGAAGGCAAGGGGAAACTTTGCTGTATTGCTAATCAACTCAACAAATAACAGTTTTAGTGGGAATAACTTGGGGTGGTGGCCAGAGCTACGAGATTGAATCGTGCCGAGCGCTGAGCCCCGGCCCCAGTGTGAGAGGAGGCTCCTCAGCGTCTTCCCATCCACATTCAAATCCCGGATGAGCCGAGTTCGGCAAGGGGATGCTGAACTGGCCTCAGCCTGAACCCCTGAGTGGCCCGGGGAGCCGGGGCTGCAGGTGCTCTCAAAGCTGACAGCATTTATCGGAAACCTAAATCAAGTGCGGGAGGCCGTTTAGCAGCCCCAGGCACCAAAGGCGACTCGTAGTCTGGTGTTTTCTGTCCTTCTTCATCCTGGTGTGAATTCAGGTTCTGCGTTGAAGTTGTAGGAAGGGGAAATCGTTGCACTGTTAATGTTTCAAGTTTAATAAGCTCTGTGGTCCAAACAGTGTTTCCCAGGTGTGTTTGAAGAGTTTTTGGTGGTCTTTGGTTTTCTAGCGGGAAATGGAAATGTTACTCTGATGCTATATTAGGAAGTGGAGTTTGAGAGCAGGGAGCGGAAATTTCTTGAATTTTTCTAGACAGCTCAAGTTCTGAGTTTTCCTATTTGTTGTAAGACAGTTATCGAGCTAAAACTTTAGCTAATGCTTCAGATAAAAAGGTGACACTGAATTGTAAAAACAGAACAAGACTTTTTCCTTCATAAAACTGTTGTATATTGGGGTGACTGATACTTTAATTTATGTGCTTTAGAAAAGGGATGAAACGGAACAGATTGTGGACTCATGGTTTTTTCAGATGTCAGATATACACAACAAATGTACATCTTAGTTGCCTGGAATTAAAAAAAATATATATATTTACAAGCTATTAAAAGCATGATTACCAATCACCCTTTATATCTATCTGGTTTTTTCCTCTTGCCTTTCTGGATAGCCAGGCTCTGCGCAATGCTAAATTCTTTCTCTCCTTTGCCAACCAGTTTCAGCAGATGGAAAGAGAGAGAGAGAGAGATGAGCGCTTTCTTCAGAGCTAATGCACTCTGCAAAGCATGGCGTCCGCAGCCCTGGCTGGCAGGGGCCTGGCAACGCAGGATGCAGTCCAGCTTAGCCTGACTGCCATCTTCTCCCCCAGCCCCGTGGGTGGTGCTCGCTATCAGAGGTAGCTCGCGGGTCGATAAAGGACCGTCTCCAGAATCGCAGTCCTCAGAGCTTGTCGTTTTAAGTCTGATCCTCTGAGATTTGGAGCCTGAAACCGAAGGGCACTTGGCTGTGCTCTGAGCTCCCAGGGTGGGGCTGTCTCCAGGGCTGGATTAGCACAGAGACACGTGTCCGTTGCCTCAGCCTCTGGAGTCGCATGAGAACATCGGGCTTCCAGCCCGCGCTCGGAAAAAGTGTCTAATGGTGTATGGCTGGGGAATGCCTGCCCTTGGCAATGCGAGTGTAACCCATGCCGAGGTGCCCAGTGCATCCGTGAGGGTGGTCAATGCCATGAGCTGCTCTCGTCTGCGTGGTCTGGATGCAGAAGAGCACTTGAAGACATCAAAACCTGGCTGTAATATGAGCCTACACCCACCCCCCGGTGTTTGCGTAGGCAGAGATGTGGCAGGCCAGCAGGGAACAGAGCGATGGGCCCCATCCCTGCAAAGGCAGCCTTTTCCAGTGCGGGCAGTCATCAGACCACAGGAGTAAGCGGTAAGGAGGGCTTGTGGAAAAAGGAGGGGGCGTGCATCTGTGTCTGCGAGAGACGGGGGGAAAAAAGGGGTGGTGTTACAGTAAAATGCCATGTGCCGGGCTCCTTGCAGCTTATCATACAAGAAGCCGGTCCTGAAGTAGATATTGCCAACACACCTCAAAGTAATTGAGTCTTCCCCAAGCTCAGCTTGCTTAGCTCTTTGAAAGAAGCAGCCGCAAAAGAAATGGTGAAGCAGAAATTAAGCACCATAATAATATTTCACAGCAGGTGGGGACACATCCCTAATTAAACGAAAATGAGGTCTTTTCTAATGCAACTTTGAAATAACAATAGAACTCCCAATTTCCTTTGCCGCATTCATTCAAGGTGATTCTTCTGCCTAAGCCACTGCTCCCACCAGGAACTCACTATTTCTCTGATATTAATATCCGGGGGAGCTGTGTGACTGCAGGACACAGTTCATCAGAGTGAAGACAGGGAAGAAGATTATAGTCCGGAGACAAAGAAGCTGGAGGATGCTTGGGCTGCAGCCTCTCCATTCCAATCCCCACCCAGAATTCAGGGGGTTTGGATCGTACGAATGAATCTCTGCCAAGATGCGATGTATGATCCTGCACATAAAACCTTATTTGATACAGCAGAGTGCCAGGAATCTTTGAACCATAAGCGTCTGTCCTGGGATTTGGGCAGCTTTTCCTACTAAGAGAAATCTGGTTAGAAGCGGCAACGGCCTCCCCTGCCTCTAATGGCACGCATGCCGGCAGGTGTGAACCCGGGGGCAGGATGCAGGACTCTGGCCTTCAAGAAATGTAGGTGTTAAGACCGCTTGAGCCTCTTAATCTGCATGCTCCAGGGACGAGATCAGATGAGAAGGAAAGAATGACTTGGACCTTGTAATCTAATGATAAAGGCAGTCGCGTGAGGGAGAGATCTGGATCCCATTTGTGCTTTAGTGCGTGCTTTGCTCTTGTCTATGAAATTGGAGAAGGACTAAGAGAATGCAGGCTCCTTTCCAAAGGATGCAGTGATGTTTGGTCAGTAGAGAGGCTTTTTCTCTAGGCCAACAAATGCTTAATTTTTCTGTCTGAAGTAGAAGCACTTCAACATTTTGGCTGGAAGGACCTTCCTGCAGAACCTCTTCTGCCTGGCAGTGCAGGCTGTTACGAGGCAGAGGGGACGTGGGTTGTGGTCTCAGTGATGTGAAAGGGAATTGTACTTAGCTCTCCCTCTTCTTGACTAAGCATCCTGGCATAAAAATATGTATTTCCATGGCCTTCCACCAGTTTTGGACTTGCATTTTGGCACCTGCCACTTTCCCTGTGTGGAGCTCACACTGGGTTACCTTGAGCATCACCCAATGGACTTGTACACATTGCCTGCAGCTGAACAGCATCAAGCAACTGAGGGATTACGTAGACCACAAGGATCTGTTGCATCTACTGCCAAGCAATGAAAGCCCATTTCATAGCTCTTGCGCTGATGGACCTGAAGTGGTCAGTTGCCTTCCTGCCAGAGCAGACAGGTGGCGGAAGTTCTGCTGGGCTGCAGTGCTCCTGGGGCCTGAGCAGGAGACACCCAGCACTCACTGATGCTCGGTGATGAATGCAGGCTCCTAAGGGCCTTCACTGCTGGAGCCCAAGTCCTGGAGCTGCTGGCTTATAACAGTTTTTGGCATAAATTCAGGCCCGACCTTATAGGAGCTGACACGTTCCCCCTTCCAGGCAGAGAGCTCAGCCAGTCTTTCTACCTGTTTAGAACAAACCCAGGGCTCTTTTCCCACTCGGCGACAAGCCCAGTGAGCTGTGGAGTTACTCAGGCTCACTGCATGTATATTCCGTACACACACACCCAGTGGAGCAGCACAAGATGTTAAGTCTGGGCGTGAGGTGTACCAGAGCCTCTAGTGGGAGGTCCAACCCCATAGCGAGCGAGGCAATCCCGCTGGTGAGAGCTGCTGTAGCCTGGGGAAGAGAAGGAGCTAAAGCCCCTGCCACCCCAGCCCATGCTGAAGGGGAGCCCTGCCTCCTGCAAAGGCTGGAGTCCCTCAGCCTGTGGTGCGTGAGGCCACAAGAGGCCCAGTCCAAGCCAGCTCTGAGCGCGGCTGGTGCTGGGCAAGCAATGTGGGAGGAGGCTAAGAGAAAGCCCGGGACAAGGTTAGCAGTTTTGGCGGTGTGGTTCAGCTGTACGCCAAGCATCTCACGGGGCTGTGACTTGGCCCGGCTCCCCCCAGAGCCCCAGGCAGAGAGAGGCAGGCGGCGAGCCCAGCCCTCCTGACTCACAGTCCCGCTCCACAGCGGCTCTTTCCCGCTGGCCCCTCTTTCCAGGAATCTGAGAGGAAGAAAAACAAGCAAACAAGCAACCCCTTCCCTATGGCATCGGTTGTGAGTGACTTTGCAAAGCCACAGGAAAAACAACCTTTTCCAGCTCAGGGTGTGTTGCAGCGAGTGGCAGTACGGGGAACGCCTGCGCCCAGGGCGCAGCGCCAGCTCGGCTCTGGCCAAGCCACGGCCATGGCCAGCTGTGCCACCGGGGGGAGGTGGTTCCCCCTGCCCCCAAAACCCACACCCATCTGCCTTAGTATTGACTGGTGTGCTGGGGATGGGGACAGGGATGTCCCAGCGCATCCTTTGAGATGGTGTTCTGCCCTGCATCGTGCAGCTGAACACTGCAATTCACCATTGCTGCAAGAGCCCCATGGCTGTTTTTCACCACCGTATGGCACTGACAACAGCTGGGAGGGCTTTGCCACTGAGCCTTAGCCCCAGGAAAGCATCGTGCTGCCCTGGCCGTCCGTGAGACTGCAGATATCTGCGGTGCAGCACATGAGGTATGGCCCCATGTGCGTCCCATGTCCCTCAGCCTCCTCCCTCCCTTGGTGTGCCTGTTTTGCTCCCTGGTAGTGATGCTCACAGGGGTATGGGATCGTCCGTGCTTTTCTTCAGATCCTTTCCCCCAAGTGCAGATTTGGGAATGAAGCCTCATTGTTCCACGGCCAAACGTCTAACCTATGTGTTTTAACTGTCACCCCGTGCCAGCATGTTGAGGTTTTTCAAGTAGTTGGACACAACAAGCACCTGACCACCAAGGTGACACGTACGAACAGAGTCTTTTGGCTGCACGACAGGCACCAGCCCAGTCACAGCACCATAGCCCAGCTCCTTGTAGTTGAAGAAACAAAACCCACCCAACTCCCCAGCGCGGCTCTCCTGGGGAGAGCTACCAGTCTGCTAATGAATAGAGTCATTTCTTCTGAGGGACAGAGGAGGCAGGAACGTATCTTTGGCATCATGACGTGCCTTGCTCAACTCTTACGAATAGAGGCCCTTTATTTCCAAATTGCTGGGTACGTTACCTCCACTGACACACAGCTTTGCCAATGCCCTTCAACTCGCTTGTAGAACAGCTGGCTTGACGAGGGTTTGGAGCGGATTTAAAAATACCCTTGTCAAAGCAGAAGCCCTTGCATCTGTTCAGAGCTTTGTGCAAACACGCAGGCAGGGTTAGCCTTTCAGCAGGCGGCACACCCAGGCACAGCCCTGCCCCGGCGGCTAGCGGGGAGCAAACAAACCTGTCATTTGCTCAGGCAGATGGTCAGATGCCCGACGGGCTCTGTGTGCCTGGGACAAGCAGGAGCCTGCAGGGAGCAGGGCTCATGAACTCCCATGGGGGAAGCGGAGAAAGGCACCTCCTCCCCGTTTTAAAGCTGGGTGTGGGGGGAAAACAATATTCACAGAGGGACTCGCCTTGTGCCCCAAGGAGTGTCAAGGGCAGAGCCGCAATTAGCTCATGGGATAGAGCAGGTTCTCGCTGTGGGGGCTGACAGCAATGGCTCGTGCTTCCCGTCAAAGGCAGGCGACACCGGGGACAGGCCTACTGGCAGGCAAGAAAGCTGCATGTCCCAGGGGACGGCAGGCATCGCAGAGGGAAGAGAGACATATGTTCATTCCAACAAAAGAGCCAGCTCTCCTGCTAATAAATACCACTTCCAGCCACGCAGCTGAGCCCCTCTGCTTCTACTGGGGTTTGTTTTCTCCAGCTAAATCTGTCTTGCCCCACGATGGGAATGAAAGACTAACTGCAGGTGACCGTGCTGGCATTCCCACAGTCTTACCTACATCTTTCAGGTAGTTCTGGAAGGACATTGGGGGGCGGAGGATGTGTCTACGCTGGCATTTGTGTAACATGTCCCTAAGGCCTGGCTCTTGCTGAAGTTATTGTTCAAATGCTTCGTGGTTTCCCCAGGCTTCTTCAACCCTTTATTTTTCCTCCAAGTTAGAAATATAGCTGCCCTGGGGGAAAATTTACTGGCAAAGCCGTGAGGTGACCTCACCAGAGCCAAAGTAAAGATAAGTTGAGCAATGAAGGCGAAGGAGGAGAAAAAAAAAAAAAAAACACCAAACACAGGCAGACTGCAAAGGCTTCGTTATTGGTAATAAACCTCTCTAGCGCCAGTGATGAACGTGTCGCAGAAGTACCATCGCCATCAAAGTGGGACCAGACCCCATCCCTTCACCAGCGGTGGGAAACGCAGAGTGGGAGGACGCCCAGCGCTGAGGCAGAGCCCGGCTCCTCAGAGGAGCGTAGGGGAAAATTTCAAGCACGGACAGACGACACTCGGAGCGCAGAAGGTCAATGTCACGCTGCAAAATACCCCGGGGAAGAGCCGTGCCCAGCGCTTTCCTCAGCATGTCTGTTCCTAGCCCAAACGCGGCTAAGCCTGTGCCGATGCGAGTCAGGCAATGCCCTTTACCTACACGACAGCCCCGCCAGCCTCCTTTTTTTTCCCTCTTCCCGAGTTTTGAGCCGCCTCAGGCGGCCTGGGCTGTTCAGCGAGCGCCGGCGCGCCTTTGTCTTTTGCTGCCCGGCAGCAGGAGGATTCCCTGGGTCCCTGCCGCAGTGCTGACGGTGACACACATCCCCGCGGCGGCAGCCGGACCGACACCCGCTCTCCCCCGCCTCCTCCCTCGCCCCGCTGTCGGCCGCCGCCCGGTGCCAGCGGGCTCCGTCCCCGCGGCCCCCGGCCCGCACCGTTCCCCTCATACCAGCGCCCCCTGGCGGCTGCGGCGCAGCCCCGCACCCCGCGGCCTGACGGTTACCGCCGGCAGGGAGTAGGAGCGCGTCTCCGTTGAATCATAGAGTGGTTCGGGTTGGAAGGGACCTTAAAGATCACCTAGTTCCAACCCCCTGCCATGGGCAGGGACACCTCCCACTAGACCAGGCTGCTCAAAGCCCCATCCAGCCTGGCCTCGAACACCTCCAGGGATGGGGCATCCACAGCTTCCCTGGGCAACCTGTTCCAGTGCCTCACCACTCTCATTGTAAAGCATTTCTTCCTAATATCTAATCTAAATCTACCCTCCTCCAGTTTGAAGCCATTACCCCTCATCCTATCGCTACATGCCCTTGTAAAAAGTCCCTCCCCATCTCTCCTGTAGCCCCCTTCAGGTATTGGAAGGCCACTATAAGGTCTCCCTGGAGCCTTCTCTTCTCCAGGCTGAACGACCCCAACTCTCTCAGCCTGTCCTCACAGGAGAGGTGCTCCAGCCCTCGGATCACATTATCAGGAGGAGGTTGATTCCAGCAGAAGACATTTCATGCTACCAGCCCCTTTTCCCTTCACAGAGGGAACAAAAGGGCAAAACGCTGAGCAGCACATTCTGCCCAACATCTGAAAATGCTTAGGACTAGATGTTGCCTGCAGATATGTACATGGCACACACAGCGGGGCTATGAGCAGATAGCTACGCAGGTCTGGGAAGACAGAAGGATCCCGAGCGAGGTCAGCCAAGTGTTTGACAGCAGTTCTCTGCAATTACCTTTCTGCGCAGAACGGAGCTCAGCTCTGCATATGTGGCACTGTGACCATCTTCATTAATGACACCGTAATAGACATCTGTTAGAAATCGGCATGCGCTATCTGCTGCCTTTGCTTTTTTAGTGTCCAAGAAATGTCGCTTACTGGATCTAACAAATTAAAGTCAAAACAGGTTATTTGAAGTCTGGTTTGCAGGCATAATGGCTGAAACAAACAAAAAAAGCTGTTTAGAGGACTGCAAAGATTTTCAGAGTAATACTTGCATTAAACATGGCTCTGGGAAGCCTGTTCCATTGCCAGCTCAGCTGACCATGTCCCGCTGACTGCTCACTGTGTGTCTACAATGACATTTCAGTTCAAGAGCCCTTCTGAAATGCATCTCCCATCTGTCCCCGCTTACTGCGTGTGGCTCCATGACACAAGCCAGTCTTGGAATGCATCAAGCGAATTCCTTTCAGATGAAGCTAAACAGGAAAACAAACTGTAGGAATAGCCCTGACGCGCTCCGCTGACTAACGGGCCTTCTGTCCACATGCCCGGGCTAGAGCTAGGTGGATGTAAAACCCCTGAGGGGTCAGGCCTTCAGCATCACCTGCTTCATGCTACGGACTCGCTCCCCTTCAGCCACACTGCTGACCAGCATAGCCCCGACCACCACAGCGATCCCCCTCTGCGGTGACTATGAATCAAGACGTCTGCGTATGCCCATACAGGTAATTTGGGGCAGCAAGGCAGGAGGCGCACCAGGAACCAATTCTACTGCTGGATGGTCAAAGCTTCACCCACTTCTGTCCCTTCCAAGCAAGAAACAGACTGCGGAGGTGGCAGCTCACGCAACGCTCCCTGAGGCAGTTCTTACTCTCCCAAGGAGGAGGGAATTAATGCTCGTTAATGCTCGCAGGGCCGAGGGAGGGGACCCTAGCCCTTCCCCCCGGGGCTGGCAGGAGGCACACTCTCATGTTGAGACAAATTCTTCAGGCAGAGCAGAGGGAGGTGACGCAGCTCAGCGAACAGCTGGGACTGCAGGAACAAGGACAGCACTGGGCTGGTAAAGGGCGTGAGCCATTTCAAAGCACTCTGTAATGTTTCTATTAATCCAAAACACTTCAAAATACACTTCGGTACTTACTGTCAGGTTAATTTATTAGCAGAAAACATGTTTTGCTGTAAGGCAGACAATTAACAGAGAATTTTCGTAATTCTCAGTCAAGAGGCCAAATCATTACTGATACTTAATACCTGCAATTAAAATGACTGCTCTGAAATGAATGGAAGAGACCCAAAATGCATATGGAAATTTCATACAATATATAAAATATATAGCTTTTGCGTTTCTTAATTTTAAATACATTGTTCTTTTTATGGAAGAAACAAACATTCTAGAGTTCATTTGCAAAATAAGCACTGCAGGAGATGTCCGGTCTTCCGTGGCTCTCCCTGGTAAGCAGATGACATGCACAGCAGCGCCTACACAGTCCACGGGTTCAGAGAGAAACCCCAATCACATTGTCCCTGTTGTCCAGGATAAAGACCCTACTTTGTAATCCCAGCAAGAATTAAAAGAAGTAGAGTTACACTGATAATCAGAGCCTACAGTAATTTGAGAGCATCTGGAGGAATCTGTAGAGATACAGCAAGGCAGAAATAAAGCCAGACTTGCAAGCCATCAGCCGTACAAGCAATTCAAGATTTCATGGAAAGTTTTGTACAAAAATCCTCTTTAAAAAAAACGATAAAAAGTAAAGGTAAAATCTTAACTCCTCAGGAAGTACAGGTTACCAGCAGCATTCACTGAAGTGTAGTTATTTAATGTGTGTGACATTTGACTTTTATCTTGATTTACCCCTCCATGTACCCAGGCCACCTATGATGTTTCAGGGCCTTTTCAATTTCAGCTGTTTCTATAAAGACACAGACTTCTTTCCTGATTTTGATACCAGCTGACTGATCAGTATAAAACTTGAAGGGGCATTAAACCTGCCCCTGTTTTTTTTTTTTTCCCTGCTTGTACCTCAAGTAGAAGAGCACTGCCGATGGATGATGGAAACAAGAAGGTTTCAGTGGGTGGGGCAGACTTTTTACTCTAATTTGGACAGCGTTCCTCTGATCTGTAGGAAAGCCAAGAGTAATTATTCTAACACATGATGCTTAAAAGAAGTGCCAAAGTAAAATATTTATGATTTAAAAACAGATTATAATCTTGCTTATGAAACACCAATGTTTGACTTTAACCTCATATGGAACTTACAAACAATGAAACTATATAATCCTTGATGAGAGGAAAAAACTGTCTTTCTGAGGTTCGTACAGCATCCAGGGTAATTCCCAGGCCCTGGGCTCTGGACCTGACAGGTGAGACATAGAGCTCTTGCAGCCGGATCTGCTGGCCCCAAGTTCAGGACCCCAGTTCCTCCACACTAGATTCCAAGACCTAGTGAAGTGGCAGTTCAGCTATTTCCTCCCGAGGTACTGTGAATAAGCACTCTTTTGTGGTGTGATGCAAAAATGGATTTCACCATCCTTCCCTTCGCTGACAAACAGCATCAGATTTTTCTCCTTCCTCCACTACCTGGTCCTGGAAAACGAAGCTGCACGCACCCTGCTGAGCAAGACAGTGGTGCCTGCAGGAGGTCAGCCAGCTGCCTGATGAGATTTCTGCTGCTAACTCTGCATGCACCGCACTCAACCAGAAGCCCTAGAGTAGCCTTCAAGTCTAACCAGGCTCAGAGAAACAGCTGCTTCTCCAGCTCCACTCAGAGTGAATTCTCATGACGGTAAGAGGATATAAGCATTCCCCAGTTCTGAAGGCCAGGTACTCAAGAATGAAGTTCTGCTATGAGCCATGGGGAATCACAGCTCCTTGCTGCAGCTCCAAGCATCAAGAACTGTACCTTGAGTTACAGGACCAGCAGCAGATGTTGGGGTCTGTGTGAGAACACGCCCTATATAATTAATGCCATGTTAAGGATGCTTTGCATGCTATCCGATCACAGCTTTGCTATCTAGTTCCAACCTTTTCCAACGCCTAAAAGAAACAAACCAAACTTACAGCAGCATCTTAAGACACGAATCCCTTTCCAAGACTTTAAAGAGGGCAGCAAAGACAAGATGTATGAAATAACTGGGAAAAAGCTGTTTCTATATTCTACCAGCAGCAGCAGAAAAAGGCTTACAGTGTTTGCATTTGAGAGCTCAGCGGAGGAGTGAACAGAAAGTCTTGGAACATCTGCTAAAACAAAAAAACAGAGGTCATATTCAAAGCAGCAAACAGATGAGAACAAGGAGCGTGACCTCTCAAAAGCTGCTGGGTAAACTCTCTGTTCTGTTTACCTGTTACCTACCCAGCAGCCCCTCAAACTAGCTACAACATTAGACTGCAGTTTCACTGACTGTTTTAACGTCACCCGTGCTCCATGTGTAGTCACCCAAGAGATTGGCACCTGAAAAGATTCAGGCTATTCCACTGGTTCCACCCTATCTAAGAAACAACAGGAAATCTGGCACTTCAGTAGCTTCTATAGTCCTAGAAGCCTGTTAGCAAAGATTAACAAAACCAAAACACTAGCAATCTGCACACAGTATGTCGGGGCCAGTGAGATGCATACCACCAAATTATTTTATGCCTGCATCCAGAAGCTGAGAAAAAGCAAAGCTGATCTTTGTCTACATTAATTCAGATGGGACGCACGTGAGGAAGAACACAGAGCAGCAATGCAATACCACAAAACCGAATAGCTCTGCTGCTATGGTAGTTGGAAAAGAGTATGTATGAGAGACAAGCTTGATCTCCAAATCTCTTACCTAACAATGACTGCTATCCCAATGACTTTGTCTCCTTTATACAAGCAGACTGAGAAGCAAAAGCCACTTTCAGAAACAGGAATTGCTGGTGACTATCTACCATTTCCTACAAGATTCCCTTGATGACTGTACTAATAAGAACTAGGGCTTATTTCTGCATTCTGCTAGCTCAGAACTTAGAAATCCATTCCCCCAATCCATACACCAAGCAAAAAAGATACCATTTTATTATTACTCTGATCTACCAGCAATAAACTTTCAGTATTTTTTTTAATGCGTTAACAATAATTACCCACCCAGTTACTTTCAGAGAAAATACAAGCAGCATTTTTTTTCCAGGAACTTCTAAATTAAAAAGACCTTCAGGTAGTTCCATAAAACATTTAAAACATCATAAATAAACTTATTTAAAAGTCACTTTCCAAACAATAAATAAAACTCTTCCTTATTTGAAAGTGCAAACAGGCTGCATTATAAAACGTACAAAGCAAGACTGCAGAAGTGCTTAATTATTCAATAGTGACCAAGACACAGTTTCTTGTTTTGGTGTTGCTGGTCATCTAGTGATTTTGTTTTCTGGACCCCATCTAAAGAAAAAAAAATACGTGTGAAACTTTAATACAATAGTAAGCAGTCTAAATACTCAACACATACAGGCATGCTGGAATAACACTGGGTGAGGGGCTTGGGTGGGGGAGCTTGTCTTCTTCTCCATACAGAAGAACATGCAATAATTATAGTAAAAGAAACATACTAAGGAAAAATAGCAACTTAACAGTTCAGTGTTGAAAATGCAAGCATACCATCTCAAAGAAAACACTGTTAGAAAAATGAGCCCTGTTAAAGGTTGTCAAACAAAGTAGCCCAGGATGAATCTTTCTCCAGCTGGGCCTAAAAATCGTTACCAGAGAGAGGGACAAACAGGACCTAACATTTTACAGTGATTACTAATACCATAAACACTACTCCTGAGACCTTCCCTCCCCTCTTTCCCCCTGACTCATAAGGAAATAGCTAACAAAGAGACTTCTCCACTAATCTACCTCACTATATATTAGGAATTAGCTTGTAGTACGTGGCTATTTGTGTGCTACAAAACCCACCTTCAGCCTTTTTTATGCTCCCAGCATGGTGCTCAGTGCTTTGCGTAACTGCCAACTCCCTATCTTTACGCTCCGTATCTTCATGCTTGAGGCACAAAAATTATTTAGCTTCTTTTTCCACATTATTTTCCCCTCTGGATGAGAAACATTTTAAGGACTGGTAGCTCACAGTAGATGCCAATGGTGGGTTCCCTTTGTAGCACAAAAGGCTTCAACAAAAGACTCATCTAAACTCTGTTTTCAGAAGATGAAGCTCCCTTGCTATCAGGGTGCAGATCGACAAGGATTTTGTGGCCTTTGTATTATATATGTGTATATATACACACAAAAATAAATGTTGATTGAAAAGCATTGGCATAGATTCTACTTCATAAAAGAAGCACTGAAATGTTCTGCAGAACATATTTAAATGACTTGGAGGAGTTCAATTTCTATTCAAAAAGAATGGCACTCTTCTAGAACACAATATAAAAAGTCTTTATAGAACAAAATTTAAAACATGATTAGTCGGAAATGATCTATGTGCGAAACAGCATATTGTCGACCTTGATAACTGCATTGCTAGATTTTGTAACCTGTGTGTCAATGCCAAGCATTTGTTAAAACAAGCTTGGTTTCGACTTACCATTAGTTAATTTATTCAAAAAGCTCAAAGAATTTTTCAGAGCAAAATTTAACTAATCGAAATCAAGATTAATTAAGACTGACCAATACCAGAGAGATTCAGGTTTGTTTAAAACATGATCTTACTTATTGACTTCAGTCATAAAATGAATTAATGAAAAAATACTTACTTTCCCTGGCTGTAGGGTCATGGAATTCGAGGGCATTATTGTGCAATGGATTCAGTTGCCACTGGTAAATGAAGAAGAAAAAGTTTACTTATTCCAGAAGACAAAAGAAAGAGCAAAAGGAGGAAAAAACCAAAAGTAGCCTACAGTCCTTCACTGTAAGACACGACTAGGGGTGAGGTGGGAAACAAAGGGCTACCCCTCCAACACATTCTTGCTTTGAGGATAAAAAGATATTAAGGGATACATGGTCATTTACACCTTTGAGAAGGGGAAACAAGCCTGCTCAAACTGACAGTGCCGCAGCTTGTCATGGTGAGCACCGTGAGCACAGGTGCACTCGGCCACCTTCCAAACCCACCGCAGCTCTTTCAGGAGCTACTGGAAGGGCCTACAAAATCACACAGTGATCTCCCACATCAGCTGCCGTCCTGTGACAGGGAGGTTTGGAGAGAAATTCAGAGTGTGAAGAGACCACATCAAACAACGGCAACGAGTTAGAGGGAAATCTGCAAGGAAATTACAGAAAACAGACACACTTGCCCCCACCACCTGGCATATGGCACAGCACTTCTCCCCAGTGTCGTGACAGAGCAACCTCTCAATTCCACTCACTTGACTAAACAGCACAAGAAAACACTCCTCTATGCTGGCTGCAGATGACTGCTCACTCCGTCCTCCCCCCAGTGCTGCCCAGAGTTTTCAGAATATAGGATATTTAGAGACTTACTGTAAATTTGCTTACACCCTCAAGTTCACCAAACTTCATATAGGATATGTCTGCTTTCTTTTTTCCAGCATCAACGTCTCCTGCATAGATCTGCTTGATACCAGCCCCTTTGATTAAAGGGACACATTCATCACATGGACATTTCGTCACAAATATCATGCTTCTCTCATCTGGCTTTATTTCTTGGCACCTACAAGCAGTCAGAAAACAGAATTTCAGAGTTTATATCTTGATAGTTTTGAAAGGTGACAAACTTGATACCTCACAAGAGCAAGCTAAGAAGTGTTGTGCTATCTACTCTCAGAAGCCACTTATTCCTAATCAAGTGCACAAACACAACAGTATCTGGTTTGGTTTTACTATCTGTGAAAAAAACACCCATCCCACCTCTCCATTCGTATAATTGTCGAAAGCCTCAACAATTGCCGGTAGCAGAGGCAGTGGCTTGCATCTGAAGGACAGCTGCCATGCATTGGAGTGATATCCTTTATAAGCCAAGCTCACTTAAGAAGTCTGAAGAAATGAAAGAGGCTGACTGTGTCCATGCACATCCAAGTTCTGCATCATAGGTATAAACAAGACTGTGATTGCAATCCACACTTCATCACAGTGGCACCATGCGTTTGTGATGGAATTGTTTCTGAACCATCTCATTCTTTTCTATGGTAAAAATAAAGCCATTACCTGAATGTCAAGGCGTTCTGCTCCGCATGTATAATGTATCTGAACTTTCTGATTTCCCGATCTTTTTGTTTATCATCCATATGAGGAAAATCAGCATATTCAGATCCAACAGGAAAGGCATTGTAACCACAGCCTACAAAATACATTGCTCCTGTTCCATCACAGCTTCTCTGCAACAGTAAGCAAAGCATCGGATTTGGAGACATTTAAACTGAGTACTAAGTCAGCGTTGTGCAATGTATGCTTTCACATTATCAGTGCATGCCAAGTTACACGAGTTAAGAGAACTCGGCTCTTGCTAACAGCTCCACATCTGTGTGGAGCTTTTCCACTAAGGTACATAGGAGCTGCATGGGCAAACTGTAACACCGAGGACAACACACTGCACCAGACTTCAGAGGCTTTGCTTTTAGCAAGTAATACTAATTCCAAGCAGGAACAAAAAGTCTGAAGGATTTAGGCTTTAAACCGTTCTGCAATGTACAAAATTAAAGACAGATGGAGTTAGTCCCTGATGTGACAGAGACCGTGCTTCACCTGTCTCTCAACAGACCCAGTGACCAGCAGGCTGACCAAGTAGCAATCTGCAAATGAAATCAGAACAAGAAACAAAACAGCAATAAGCAGCTGATGATTAAAGTGCTAAAAACAAATGAAGAATATGTTGCAGTTGCATGAAGAATGAGGCTTCCTGGGATCGGTAACATGCATAATCAGAGACATAAAGAAATAAAAACTTTACGTTTGGATGGGAAAAAGCACAGTAAAATTATTTGTGGAAAAATATCACTTTGATCCAAAAAGAAATGTGCTAAAGCCAGTACCGCATTTCAACTGCAACAAAACAGGTTGCCCAGAGAAGCTGTGGATGCCCCATCCCTGGAAGTGTTCAAGGCCAAGCTGGATGGGGCTTTGAGCAGCCTGGTCTAGTGGGAGGTGTCCCTGCAGGACATGGCAGGGGGGTTGGAACTAGGTAACCTTTAAGGTCCCTTCTAACCCAAACCATTCTGTGATTCTATGATTCTAAAAGTCCTAAAGTGATTGTCAGGCTCTGATTGCACTGAAACCTCTCCAAAAAAGAGCTGCAAAGAGGGACCATGCAGAGAAGGTACATCCTGCCTGACTAGCAGCTCTGGCAAAACTTTATAGTGCCAGGACACCTGGAATAACTGACAATGACGAGGGAAGCAAGCACACTGAAAAGCTAGGCAGAGACACTGCGGTAGTTACTAAACTCATGTATACTTCCCCTTCATCTTGACAGTGTAACAATGAACTAGTCATTAGCTTAATTACTAAAGAATGAGAAGTCCAAGCTTTCTATAGCGCTGTGTGTGTACGAAAAACACACGTGTATAAACTTAAAGCAAAATAACAAACTCAAAGCAGATACAAGTATATGAATTGTTAGTGTGAGAAAAAGTAACTTTTTTCAATACTTACTGATTTTTCTTCTGCCCAAATAATAGCTCCAACTCCTGTTTTATGATCCTCTAAAATACATAAAATTTTAGCAGTAAATAACAAATAAAGCACTTCTGAGTTACCTATACATTAACATATGACATCCTAGAATAAGGAATAACATTCATTGTTGCTTCATGGACAGGAGAAAAGAAATGCAGAAAGATTAAAAGCTTCAAAGTCATATAAGTCTACTGCAAAAGCTGGGTGTGCTTTAACCACAAGGCCAGCCATTCTGAGACTTTGCTACATACATTTGTTCACAAATACTAAGAAGCTACCAATACATGTATCAGATAAGAAAATGTGTGCCAAGAACATATGTGGACAGGTTCACTGGTGTGAGATGGCAAACTGATAAAAACCTTCTCATAAACACCAAACTAGGTGGGAGTGTTGATCTGCTTGAGGGAAGGAAGGCTCTACAGAGGGACCTGGACAGGCTGGATCGATGGGCCAAGGCCAACTCTATGAGGTTTAATAAGGCCAAGGGCCGGGTCCTGCATTTCCGTCACAACAACCCCAAGCAACGCTACAGGCTTGGGGAAGAGTGGCTGGAAAGCTGCCCAGCAGAAAAGGACCTGGGGGTGCTGGTGGCCGGCCAGCTTAACATGAGCCAGCAGTGTGCCCAGGTGGCCAAGAAGGCCAACAGCATTCTGGCTTGTATCAGGAATAGCGTGGCCAGCGGGAGCAGGGAAGTGATGGTGCCTCTGTACTCGGCACTGGGGAGGCCTCACCTCGAGTCCTGTGTTCAGTTCTGGGCCCCTCTGTACAAGAGGGACATTGAAGTGCTGGAGCGTGTCCAGAGGAGAGCTACCAGGCTGGTGAGGGGTCTGGAGACCAGGTCATATGAGGAGAGGCTGAGGGAGCTGGGCATGTTTAGCTTGGAGAAGAGGAGGCTGAGGGGAGACCTCATTGCCCTCTACAACTACCTGAAAGGAGGGTGGAGAGAGGTGGGTGTTGGCCTCTTCTCCCAAGTGAATAATGACAGGACCAGAGGAAGTGGTCTGAAGTTGCGGCAGGGGAGGTTTAGATTAGATATTAGGAAGAATTACTTTACTGAAAGAGTGGTCAGGCACTGGAACAGCCTGCCCAGGGAGGTGGTTGAGTCACCATCCCTAGAGGTATTTAAGAAACGTCTAGATTTGGCACTTCAGGGCATGCTCTAGTGGCAGAGACTGTAGGTTGTTTGGTTGGACTCGATGATCTCAAAGGTCCTTTCCAACCATGAAGATTCTATGATTCTATTCTATGATTGTTTACTACTTAATTTAACTACTTAATTTCTGCCATTCTTTGAGTTTATGGTTCTGTGGTCTGAATTCATATCAACATATTTTATGCCTGATTGAGCGTCAAAATGTTAACAATCGGATTTTGAGGGGTGTTTCCTATCACCACTACAGGAAAACTGGAACAGAACTTTCATTACGTGACTTGGAAGATTTTTATGGAACTTGAAAATCTCCCTCAGTAGTTATTGATGAGAGTCTTGAACAGTTAAAACAGAGCATATCAAGAAGAAAAAATGTTTCAGGCTTCCAGTGATTAATATTGTAAAAGACGCTGTTCCAATTACCCATTTCCATCATCCTTAGTATCACTCCCATATACAATCATTTAAAGAGGGTCTTTCCTGCCAAAGATGTTTTATGGAGGATGACTTTATTTATATTCTGTGTATTTATTAGTCACTGGTGTACATTAAGCCAACATAGAAAACATCCTGTGATCTTGCTCCCCTTATATCCACCTATATAATAATGTAAAGCATCTAAATATGTGTGTGTGCTGTTACTTATTTTAATTTAATTACAGGACTAAAGTGGAGTAAGAGTTTGCTCAAAAACCAGACCTGAGTCCAGGCTGAACAGCACAGATAAAACTGAATTTTGCTGCCCCAAGAATGAGTACTCAAGCTTGATCATCCTGTCTTGCTCTGTAAAACAGCAATTGTACAAAAGACTCACAACTGGTTCCATGAAACTTCTGAATTACTTCTGAAAACACAATCTCCTCTGCAACTTTTAGTGACCAAATTTGCGGAGGGTACCCCCAAAAAAAACCCAAACCCAAACCACAAAAGGGAACTGTTCTAAAATATGAAGATTCACCTTTACAAATAGTGTAAGTCTGAATAAGCACATTCAGCACCTGACTTGATTGGTTGGTTTTGTGTGTGTATGTTGGGGGATTAGTTTGGTTTTAAGTTTTAAATGTGTACTATTTCTTTGTTTACAAGGGTTTTTAAAAAGCAACTATCCTATCTAGATGAAAAAAGCATCACCAAGGAGTACCGCCAAGTTTTAAGTCTTCATATTCTGTTCTTTGGAAGAACTTACCAGTTTTCTGCATTGCTATCCAGACAGAATAAAGTAGTTAGCAGAAGTCAGTCATCTGTATCAAAAGATAGTCAATAACTACCCTTCCACCCTGAACGCCTGTACATCAAAACTCCAGCATCTTTGCAAAGAAAACCCCCATCAGATATATAATCACTTTCACTAATAAGATTGGAACTAGGAAGCGTAGTATAACTGTACTTTATGCCCTACTGGAAGGATATTATTTCACTGCTGTTTTCTGAAGAAGTGTACATAATATGCTTAAAATATTGGCACTTATTTGATAACAGAAACATCTTGTGAAACCTCCATAAAAAAGAGCCTCAGAGCAGCTTGAAGAATTTAAATGTCATTGTATTCTATTTTTAGATAGGTGTTGGACATGTTGGCAGGGCAGGCTTTGCCAGCACTGTATGTGAAATACCTGTCCTGATTTTCCCTTGGAAAGCTCGGTGCATTCACACACAATACTATGTACCCCTGTGGAGATTTTACTACTACTGCTGCTCCTGTTTCACCGATGTAGGAATGGAATTCAGCACGTGCTCAAAGAAGTATTTGGAAGAAGTAAGACTGAAATCAGGAACTCACTCTACTCAGGAGACCCATTCTTCCTCCACTGCTGTAACAACTCACCTGTTCGGTACGCAAGTAGTCTGGCTTGTATCATACAGTGCCTTGCAATTTCTTGGGGCAAACCCTGATGGTCTGTTTCATTTGTTCGCTGTGATTCGCTGTTGTAAAATCCAAAGTATCCGAAGTCAGGGACGCTGGCAGCCACTGTTGCCAAGACCAAGACAAGATCTTTCATATTTTGCCTGAGGTTGCTGAAGTATGGATTTTCACAGAGGTTCTCCAGTCCTATTGTCATCAATATTTGCTTGTGTGTTTCCTCATTTGAAATTAGGAATAAACTTTCATACTCTTTTATTCTCTCTTGTCTACATGCAGTGTAAAAGTCGGTATTAGAGTCAGGCTGAGATTTTGCTATTTTTTGAATAAAATCAAACTTGGTGGAAGTTTCTTCGACAAATTGCACCATATAGCATACCAAGGGCTGAAGCAACACACACACTCGAGCACGACTGTTTGACTTCAGTCTTTCTACTGCTTTGGCATCTAGCTTTGCATCGTCAGTAGTCGTGGGATTGGATGCCTCATTCTGCAAGCTGATTTCAGGATCTGCAGGCCAGTAAGAAATCCTGTTCACCCCAGCTGGAAGAGAAGACAATGCAGCAAAAGGAACCATGCAAGCACAGTGGAACATAAACCTCATTTTCAACACACTACTGCCTAACCCTGTTTTTACTCCTTTAAGGTTGTGAGTGCTGTTTCAGTAGCATCAAGACAACAAAAATGCTAGCATATACAAGCATCAAGATTTTATCAGACTTGATAAACAGACTATAGACAAAAATCGGAATTTCCTAAGTTCTAAGAGCTTTGTGGTGGTGTAATTTTGCATCTTACCTACAACAGATACATTAACACCACACACAAAAAGTTAGCACTAATAGAAGCTGCTGCTGAGATTAAAAAAACAATACTTGCAGAAGGGTTGTACCAGCAGATCCCATTTCAGGAAGTGAATAATCTCATTTGTCTTCATCCCACTTGGCAAAAGGAAACCGTAAAGTCCTCCCTGTGATTTACGCATAAAAAACACCCTTCCTCTGGTGCCACTGACAAGCAATGGGAGAGCAAGGAAAAATGTACTAGTCCAGGCCTAGTCATCAGGCTTAGGGTTGCACTGGCAAATCTCAGCTGTACATCCCAACGAAGAGACAAGCAACACCAATAATAATAGCTGCACAGAGAAACAGGGTCTCAGTAGCAAACCCTATTTCTTGCTCATCAGCTCCAGGAAATGTACATTCAATATTGTTCTCAGCCTTGTGGAAAATGCCAGTGCAGGCTACACAAATTAGGGATTAGCATTCAAAACTGGGACAGTCGAAAGAGAAAACAGGCTTTCTGATACCACCGATCACAAGCATAACATTTACTTCTACTCTACTACAGTCATTGCTTACCGTTTACAATCATTTTTAAACAAGTCGAACATGGTTTTCTGGAAAAATAAAGATCACAGTTTTTAAGTCTTGACCCGTGTTTAATGAGTGCAATCTGGCCAGCATGCAAGTCTGTACTGGAACAATGAAGACCGATAATCTTCATGTTTTTCACCACAACTAGTCCACTCTTCTTTACCTACAGAAAAATGCATTATTATTATTATTATTATTATTATTTCAACATCGAGTCCATAGCGGTGTTACAGCTCTTCCTTGGGTAACACAGACAGGATCAGAGCATATAGGTCTTCAGTACAAATTGTGATATCATTAAATCATTAAACAATCTCTGTTACACTTCCCCCAAGCAGATTTTTTTTGGTGTGGTTTCTACATGTGCCTGTTAAAATCAGTGGTGTGCCCCTGTCAAACTTCCAATAGGGACTTGTTGCAAATTCCTGATTTTTCTGGTCATTGCTTTGCCCATAACAACACCCAGAAGCAGCACAGAAAATTCTGTCAATTATAGCTGAAAACCCCTCTGAATCATCCAGCACCTGGAAATGCTCTTGAATTTAATTTCTGTCTTAATCTTGACCGTCCTGGGAGCCAATAGCTTCTCTAGCTTTATTTCTGTCTCTTCATTTATAGAAATGAATCCTGGTTCTAAAGAACCTTCCATGGAAAAAGTCTGCATACCACAGACAACAGCTCTTACATCTGGATTCCGATGTATTGTAAGGAAACTGAATACAGGCTAGTTTGATGAAGGTGGTGAAACAGATCTCGTTATGTTATCCTGCTGCTACCAGAACACTGTTGCCTTAGATCTGTAAATTATTAAATTTCATTGAGGTTACAGAAATGAGGCTGTAGTAAAGCCCTACATGTAACCCAAATGCCACTCCTAACTGAATTACTAAATTTGAAACTGCTTTTGAAGTCTGCATGGTGCTCATCTATCCCTCTTTCAGACCTAGTCTGGGACTTACCAAGCTCGGAAAATTAGGCCTAATTGTCACTCAAATTATTTTCCTATCTTTCCTTGTCCTGGCTGATACATGTGCTATGGATCTTAGTATGCCCTGCACAAAGTGGCAATCATTTTAAAGAGCACAGTAAGGAAAAGAGCACAAAAGGAAACAACCTGTTCCAGGACAGTCTGAAAATGCCCCTCTACTTTGAAGTGTAACTGGCAGCTATTTAGAAGACCCGTTCTCAAGGACGGTTTCTTTTCATTGTCATTAAGGGTAGTTATCTACAAGTTCTTGATCAGCAAACGTTTCAAGTAGTTCTGCGCACCTCCACTGTATAAGAGAACTCTTTTACAATCACGAACATCAACATTTTAAAGAATATCTCTACACAATCAACCACACTGATTTAAAAATTATAACTAGTATATACTAAGAAGTACACGGTATACACCATGCATCCCTTGTTAACCTCTTCAAAATACTCACCAGCATTTTTTACTGTTTGCTTCACCTGTCGGGGCATACCTTGCCTTTCAAAGTTTGTCAGAACTCGTATGCTATTTAACATTTCGATATTTTTCTCCCACTAGTGGACTTTCTTCTACTTCTAAGAAATATGTGAAAAACATTTATCAGTCTTTTTTGTTTTTTCCCTATAGACTATCTGTCATGTAGAAGCTGTTAGGTTAAATTCACTGCAGGAGCTATTAGCATCTGTTCAGAAAGACCAATTAACGGTAAACATAGACATTTTACCTGTGATTTTTTCTGTTGCTCAGATGAGGGAAAGAGCTCCATCCAGAGACTGAACAAAGTAAAAAGATTGACCTTAGAAAGTCTTGGCATTTGACCTGTTATTAGAAGAAAAATAATTAAATATTTATTAAAAAATCTTTATCAAGAACCCCCACATTGTTGAACAATATTTTCCAAGTCTTCTACACCACAGCTGCTACAGAAGCTAGTTCATCAACCACTTCTGCTATTACAGCAGCTAAATCCACACTGTCCTCTTCAGGGCAGTAGCTGTCAACTCAGCATGCTCGCATCTGGATGCAGAGATCAGATTTGTGCGACAAGAGAAAGTGATGAAACTTTCACTGAAATTCAGTCAGTTAATTCTACTGAGAGGTGAAGAACAGAAATCACAGATCTGATCCCACATAATTTAACGTGCTCAAATGATTCACAGATGCTTACAGAAATTTGAGACATAGGTTGTGATTCAGCTTCAGGCTCACCACAGAAGACAGCAAAAATATCTAGGCACACATCATGATCGCACACTGACACCCGCAGCAAAAGTGGACGAGCCATTGTGAAACCTTCCAGTTATATCAGTTCTGAAGAAAGCTGCTTCTGGATTTTTACAAACTGCTTAAATTTTGGTTAGATTTTTACAAAAATTTAAATCTATTTCTCAGGCTGTCACTTCTGACTAAATAACTAAAAGGTAGCAAAGAATCCCTCCCTGGACCACCACCTTGTGCTGTGTTGTGCTTCTACTCAAAATCTGGACATTGTCCTGTGAGGGCCAGTGCTTAGCATTACTGAGTGTTCCACAAAGAAAAAGGAGGAAGTATGGCATTGCTCACTAATGCTTGCACCATTACAGATGTAAAGCTGTCTTGCCTCACACCGGGCAAGAAGTTAATTGAGTCTTCGAAAAAGCTCCAGTCCCTATTTCAGGGGTGCTTGCAGAGTGCTGTAATGAACAGGTATTCCTCCACAGGTCTCACATCTGCTGTCTGACAATAGCATTATTTCTGTTTTTATCCTTTCCTGCAAACTTTCAAGTTTTTGCAAAGAGTAAAAGCAGAGGCAAGAATAGAACAGAGAAAAATACTTGTTTAAGTAGTTCCAGCAGTTTGGAAGAGATATAATCAGATACTAAGATTGCTTCGGTGGGGGAGACGGTTAGTTTAATGACATGTCTGTGAACCCAAACAATTAGGACAGCAGATAAACATATGCAATCCATGACTGGAATACCATTTTCAGACAGTATTTTAGCAGCTTTTTTTTCACACAGAAGTGTGATTTTGGAAAACAACTATAGACCTCTCAGCAAGCACCATCTGATACCACACTGTCCACTACTCCTTAGGCTGCCCAGCTATGCTGTGCCACCGTGCACAAGCACCGCAAGGGGCACCTGGTTGGCACAATCAGGTATGTATGCTAGAAATGTACATGGCAAGTAGAGGACACGAAGATTTTTTATCACTTGTACTAAAAAAAAAAACCCTGTAAAAGTAAGTCTGCAAGCCACATCGAAATAAGTAGAATTTGTTGTCTTAAATGAGAGTTTGAGTTCATTCTCCTCACAGCCCCTGTTCACTCCTGTTGCAGCACATGCATGTACAGTTCCCAAATGGCAAGCTAAAATAAACAATGCAATTTATACCAACTCACATGTACATCATCATGTTTTCTAAAATAGATTACAATTTGGCATACAGAGTAGATTTAAAACAGAAGACACCAGAAACAAGTTTGTTTTCTTGGACCTAATTTGAGTGTGACCTGTCAAACACATGGGAAACAAACTGAAGAATGTACCAGTTCACAACTCTGTTGCGAATTGACATGAAACCTTGGGGCCTGCAGGAGAGATGGGGAGGGACTCTTTATAAGGCAGTGTAGTGATAGGACAAGGGGTAACGGTTTTAAACTGAAAGAGGGGAGATTTAGATTCAATATTAGGAAGAAATTCTTTACCGTGAGGGTGGTGAGACACTGGAACAGGTTGCCCGGAGAAGTGGCTGCCCCATCCCTGGAAGGGGTTCAAGGCCAGGCTGGATGGGGCTTTGAGCAGCCTGGTCTAGTGGGAGGTGTCCCTGCCCATGGCAGGGGGGTTGGAACCAGATGATCTTTAAGATCCCTTCCAACTCTAACCATTCTATGATTCTATGAATTTATAATGAGAAGTAGGAGAAAATTATGATGAAAAAGGGAAGACCTGTGGTCACAGGTATCGTATCTACGTATCTGCATCTTTATTGACTTAGGTAGTTAAATGTCCCCTTAAGTTCAACAAAATGAAGAGAATACTGATTAAAGTGGCCTAGAAAAAAGCTAGAAGGCAGCAACAGAAGATTGGGAAATAAAAAGAATCAGGCTCTTTGCTACTGAGAGCAAAACCGTACATGAAAGGAGCGCTCTTTTCAGGTGCATCAAGTCCTCACAGCTTCCCTGCTTCACACAAAGGTACGACTTTATTCCTCCAGATTAGGGATCTCGCTCCAGTAAGGCAAAGTATGCTCCAGGGAAAGCATGCTGTGAAGGCCAGTGTCGAAAACCCTGCTGCTCCTGCACCTGCAAGCAAAAAGGAGCAGGGCACTGCCCATCCAGACATGGCTCAGATACAGGATTATGTCACGGTTGCAATGTAGGAGTCCCTAGAGGAAAGTCTGACAGACTTGTAAGAAGTCATCTTGCAAGTACAAAACAAACACTGCTTTGACACCATCAAGGAGGAGGAAAACAGTGATACCGCTCTGCTGTCTGGGAAAAGGAAACTAGAAACCATTTTCAGAATTCATTTTCTTTGCTCACTTGGAAGCAGGATTTTCATAAAACCAGGAAGAAACAAACCCCATTTACCCACCAAGGAGGCCTATCATGGTCCTCAGTCTGAGAGCTATTTATACAGCCCAGGGGTGATCTGTACATCCCCTGGGACTGCAGCGATGGGATATATGAAATCCACCAAAATTTGCTTCATCTGGGCATCCCCAGCCTTGTGAGAAACTTGCGGTCCACTAAATTCGTACCTGGGCCCTGCTATAGGAGTTACTAAGATCACCCTTCAGAAAGCAAGCAGTTTTATATACATTATATTTTAAGCGCATTGAGTATATATGGTATAGAACTGGATGAAGAAATCATTTTGATGGGGGGGGGGGGATGCGAAATACAAACATATGTTACCCAAAGGCCTTATGAATACGAGCGCTGGCAAGCGGGGGGCATAGCGGGGGGCGGGGGGGCGCGGAAATACTTTATCGCACGGTCTGTAACGGGCAGGAGCACTCTGTGAAATAGCAGAGGAGGGGGTAGGCCGGAGCTCTCTGCCCAGCCCCCCGGAGGGAAGAGCCTCACCGGCGCCCTGAGGAGAGGACAAACCGGACGGCTCCGGGCATGTCGTTAAACACCTCGGAGCACCCGGTGGGCAAGAAGACACCCGCGGAGGGGCGGGGTCAGCGCACACCCTCCTCCCCTCCCCACCAGCCGTTATCGCCCGCGGGGCTGCGGCTCCCTCACAGCCGGGGCAGGCCCCGGCCCGGCTCCCTCCCCTCCCGCCCCGCAGCCAGGCCCCTCACGGCGGGCACAGGGAGGCGCTCACCGGCCATGCTGTCGGTCTGCGTGCTCGCCGCGCTCACCCGCGACCCCCCCCGCCGCCACCGCCTCCTCTGCGCCGTGCATGGGTGCCGGTGGCGGTGCCGCCGGCGGTGCCGCCCGGTGCCCGCCCCGCCCCCATGGCGGCCTCCGCTCCTCCCTCAGGGCGTCGCCGTGGCCGGGGCGTCCGCATGGCAACGGCCGCTGACGGGCGGGCACCTCGGCCAATAGAAAGCCGGAGTGGAAGGGGAGGGTGGGGCTTGTCCTGAGGGGGCGGGCCAGCGGCTGAGGCGCGGCGGTGGCGGCTCCCGGTGAGAGGCGCCGGGTTCTCTCGTCTGTAGCGGGATTTTAACCTTGAAATACACCGCGCCGCCCCGCTCTCCGTAGCGGGGTTTCACCCCTCGGAGAGCCGGGAGGTTTCGGTGGTGGTTGTCGAGCGTCAGCCCCCTGCAGCGTGGGCCCGGGTCGGGCCCTCGGCGACCTGCCCGGGGAAAATCCAAGCCGGCAGGCAAAAAAGGGATCCCCCGGCACAGATGTTGCTTCTGCAGCCGGTTTGCCAAACAGGTGGCTTGTGGTGTGAGGTTTTTTGTTTGTTGAGATCGTCTCTCTAAATGTTTTGCTAGTTTAACTGCCTTGGTTAAGTGTGTGGAAAATCCTGTTCTTTTCTGTCGTTGCTGCAGCACAGCCGTTCTTCAAGGGAGATGTTACACCGGCAAAACCCATCCTGTCACCCACACCGCTCGCTTCCTCTGGGGAACAAGAGTGGAGCTTCCCCAGGTGGCTTTGTTGGTAGAAACTGTGTCTTTCCAGTGTGGATTTGCGATATGATGATTGCATCTGTGCAGGAAAGTGAGCAAGGCCTTGTCTGTATAGAGCAAGCTATGAAAATGGATCTTTTTTCATCTTTTAATGTATGTGTTATGGCTGCTGTGACTAGCTGACAGCAGCCAGTAGAGATACCAAAGCTTCATCGTGTATAAATTGATGTTCAAACTGTGGAAGACTGGCTCTGGGCTTGCTGCTTTGACTGTCTAAGGCCATAGTGAGACAAAGGTTGGAAGAGAGCAGAAAAGGGTTGGGGTTTTTTTGTTGGGTTTTTCTGTTTCTTTGTTACTGTTTTTTTTTTGTGTGTTTTGTTGTTGTTTATCAATCTTTGCCTTGATTTGAGTCAATAATTAAGGATATATGTACTTCTTGGATATCAAGGCATTGGGCTTCTGAAAGATGAGCTAGTTTGGTGGGATTTGACTGCCTCTGTTCCTGGGCTATCAGGTTAATGGATGTTAAATTATAATATACCCAGACTTCATATTTAATCTCTTCTATGAAGAGAATGACTTATAATTAACTGGATAACTCTTACTAATTACAAAAGGTCTGTAGTATGCAATAGCTTCGAGATTTTGAAGCTTAACACAAGGGAGTTACTTCATCCCAAAGGTGTGCATACTTATGAAGAACAAGCAATGGTTTGTGGAAGAAACGTGATACATCTCTGAAAGTGGTTGACATATCAGTTGAAAGTACATGAAGTTTTATGGTCCCAGGAGGGCTGTAGATGGAGTCTGGAGTGAAGAAAAAGAGGAGGAGAATCAGCTGTATGTTGCAGTCATTAAAAATAAATGCCCAAATCCTTTTCCAGGAAATAATTCTCCAAGAGCAGGCTTTCAGAAGGAGCCCGGTGCCCACAGAAGGAATTCAGACTTTTTGCTTGTGTTCATGGGTCAAATCTCTGGACAAGGCTGTGGAGAGATGAAAAACAGACAAGGTACTAGCAGGCAAATCTGCTGCACAGCTGAGGTGATGTTAATGTCCCCTAATTAGGTTGCAACTTGGGTTTATCCTCCTTTTTCTCTGGTGAAGAAATGCATGTAGGATTCAAGGCCAGAAGGTTTTTTACCTCCCTGGGAACTTTGTTAGAAATAATGACTGTTCAGAGGAAGATCTGAAAATGCAGCTGAAGTTGCCCTTGTGACGTTTCCAGGAACGTTAAATCAGGATGCATTCGATGGTAGCGCTGAAGTAGCTGGGCCTCAATGGAGAGGCCGAATCACCCTGTCTTAGAAGTGCTGGCCCCAAAGTTTGCACTGCTTGCCAGGGAAACAGTGCAGCAAAAGTATGCTTGTGAAAGTCATCTCCCCCTGAAAGTTATGGTTGTGGGCGTTTGTGCAAGTGTCATGTTTAATATATTTTAATTTCTTTGTACTTAACTCAGAGGTATTTGTCTGCTGCCTCATCTCGCCACTCCTAGCAACTGCTTGTAAAACTGTGATGTTTGGGTCGTGTTGGCTCTGAACAACTGTGGTTAACTGGGAAGCAATTTTGGCCGTCTCGTGTAGTGGCCAAGAATATAGTTTTAAGAGTTCAGTGGTGTTTACCCTTCCAGGAGACTGCAGCTACCTGCCTCGACAGGTCAGCCAGACTGGAAGGGGGTCCCAGAAAGTTATTTTGCGCAACAGGCAGCTCAGTTGCAAATGGTGCAGCTGAAGCAAGAACCAGAGCCTCTGCTACTATGCTTTACTTTCTGGTGTTATGAGGGATGTGGGGTTTGTGCTCTGGTAGAGTTTATTCAGCTTTCACCATAGGCGTCTAGAGGGATCAGCCTTCATTAGTAACCTTGGCTGAGCTTCATGGTCTGTATAAATCAAGGCATCTACCTATGACCTATGGATATTTTGACCAGAGCCTTCGTGGTGGAGTGTTTAATGTCTCTGCCACTTTTTCTAAATATCAGGGTATGTAAAAGCTTCTCTGTGGCTAAATTTTCAGAGATAAATCCATAAAGTGCTGTCAAGTATAAAAAACCAAAATAATTATTTGGAGACAGTGATTATAAAATTCCATCTTGAAGAGTTTCAGAAGTGAGTCCTAGACCACCTAGACTAAAAGGACTAAAAATGACTTAAAGGATTCCCGAGGATGTGACCTAAAGCGATATAGAATCTTTTGTGAGTCTCGAATGAAGTCAATATAAGTCTAGAAACTAGATGAGAGCATGAATTAAGTTATGAATTGTTTCTTTTTGAGGATCCTTTTGTTTCCTGTGTGGCCTAAACCAGATTCCTTTGCTGTTCAAGTTACTGCTTATTGCATGACTATCTAAGATGAAATTTTTTCCCATTTGGAAAAATTCCTTTCTAGACCCTGTCTCTATGAAAGACTACAAAATTACGTGTGCATTTTCACTTACCAATCTCCCAAATTGCTGAAAACAGAGGAGAGACATTTAGTATTAAAATAGACCTGCAGCAAGCTAAATCTGTTGGGTAACACCTTTCAGTATCATCATCTCCTGGTAACCCAAACTCAAATGTTGTAGTGGTTTTTTTTTTTTTCCACTGCGTTGGAGACTCAGCTTCTCACACAAGTACCTTGTTGATTTGGATCACAGTTTTTTGACTTGTGTGCCTAACTGGTTCCATTCACAGCTGGGGATGGAAGTGGGGTTTTCAGAGGTCAGCAAGCCTAAAGTAAGTGTAAATAAACTTCACAATAAGTTGCAGTTACCTCACTGTGCAGGAGTCTTCCTCATAGGAGGTGAGGCAGCACAACTTACAGATGTGTCCCATCCTGTGCTGTTTTTTCATCGAGTTCTGATCTTGAATTTGAAAGCTCTCAGTGTATCGGGACAAAAGGATTTGCTGCTCCTGTTTGCTTCGCTCCAAAAGCTGCAGTTTAAAGCTAGAGGGCAGCTGATGACAGCATCTGTGTGGAGCATGAAGAGGGCGCTCGCTTACTTCAGGACCAGGAAAGACCGCATCGTTCCTGAACATCTGTCAAAAGGAGAATGGCACCAACCCTAATGCAGAAGGCATCCCTGCCCAGGGACTAAGTGTGCTTTTTTTGGCAAAATATCCGTAGAGAAGAGGATGGTAGAAGAACATAATGAGGAAAAAGGGTTCTTAGGCTCACTGTCCCTCTTATATACAATTCAAGACAATTCTGCCTTTCCAGTTAACCGGTACGTTAGCCTCAGAGCTGCCATTTCGAGTATGTCACTTTGCAGGTC
Organism: Rissa tridactyla; assembly: GCF_028500815.1. Taxonomy (NCBI): domain Eukaryota; kingdom Metazoa; phylum Chordata; class Aves; order Charadriiformes; family Laridae; genus Rissa; species Rissa tridactyla. The sequence goes on from NC_071466.1 coordinate 33,212,951, forward strand.
AGCAAGAATTTCTGGGTGGGCCGTTTCTGCTGGAGAAACCTACTGCTTCTTTTGACAGCTGCAGTTTGTTGCTGCATCTGTGTCTTAAAAACACAATTCATTCAAGTGATTAATTGCGTAACACCCTCCCCCCCCCGCCTTTTTCTTTACTTAGCAGACCCATTTGCTAGGATTTCTCATTTTTAAGTGCCCCCGGAAGGCTCATGTCTCTGATGTATTATGTTTTGATCTGGTAGGTGAGAGAAAGGCCGTTCCTAAAGCTTGCTCTGCCAAAACGTCCTGTGGAAGTTGTCATGTCAAATTGTCACATTGATTGTGTTCTCAGACCTTTGACATGTTTCCATTTGTGAAGGTACCTTGTGATACCTTCAGTGCTATGGAGCTGTTTGATCGTCTTGGCTGACAAACTCAAGGATTTTATCCTAGTTAATATCCATTCAATATAACAATGTTTACTCAGAATTTGCTGGGCTTTTCTGGTGCTTCTTGTATTACTGTCAGTACATTTTTATACCCTCATCTTGATGGTATCCATAGACTGAGAATCTCATTCCTTATCTCATTCCTTATCACCACCTCTTTTGGAGTTGATTTGCTGAGAAAACTGATGCCTGCATCACAGTTACCTGCTTTGCAGTGTCTTTCTGCATCTCTCCACTACAAATAGTAGATCCTGAAACATGGTTTCCTGCACTACCATTCACCCTCTTAACGCAAATGCTTTACACCTACCCCAAAGTCTTAGTTGGAGCATAATGAAATAGAATGAAGCTGATCATCTGTTTGAACACTAGTAAGAGGAGCTTACTGTGCTTAATTCCTAGAGTTTTGAGTCTTTACTCATCTCTAGTAGTTTCACTCTGACCCTTGGTTTGCCTTCTATATTTAAAAAAAAAAAAACAAACCCAAACACAACAGGACACTCCTCTTAAAAAGTTTTATCAGTGAGCTATTAAACTTCACTGTAACAGCTAGGCCCGTCAGTTCATACAGGAGATATCTGCTATTTGTTTGTACCATGCGAGTACAACAAGCTTCTCGTTCTATCTCTGCAAGCCATGTTTAAGGAGTTTCTGCTGGTGATATGTTTTTTGACAACTCATTAGAAGAAAGCTTTTGTGCTGCTGTCAGGCAAAACCAGATAACGTCCTTCAGCCTCATCAGTCTGTTAAGTACGAAAAAAATCTGTTAATCTAATAATTGAAATAAAATCAAGCAAGCAAACTGTCAGGAATTAATTACATTAATTAAAAAAATTAAGACAGGAAAATAAATCAATTTATAAGGAAGATGGCAATTTCTTCCTTCCAGTGCATTGCATTAAGAAGGGTTGTGTACCTGTAGGAGGATAGGCCCTCACCTAGGGACAGAGGCATCTGCAACACATCAGCTCAGCCACTGAGTGGTGGCTTGGAGCCACTGAGCCACAGCTTGGTGCTCCAATGGAATGTAAACTGGGAGTTCTGATGCTCCAGACTGAGAGTCAAGCTGGTGCTCTGATCTCTGCAGCTGCCATGTTTCACCTCTGCGATGGGTGCACTCGACTCCTTGACCAAATTAGCAGTAGTTTGGTTCAGTCTCCAAAGGAAGCAAAGGCCTGGGCCGTAACCAGGCCAAAAACTTCTCTAAATCCAACTTGTCTGGAAACCCTCACAGGAACCGGGTCACATGGTGAGTATTGATGCATATGGGCTTGGAAAGTGTAACACCGACCGTGTGATTAACACAGGAATAGCATAGGTGATTCTTCCAAGACTTACTTACCAAGGAACAAAGGAAGTTGTGGGCACAAGGAGTCTTACTACCTTCTCAATCACAGGTAATTTGACTACAAGCCTACCACTTTATTCCATAAATATGACAGCCTGAGTGAGCCTTCTTTGAGCTCTCCCTTCTAAGCAGCTGACTGTACAGCGCTGATCTCCCCTTTAGCTGGGACATCTCTCAATGTTACTCCTCGAGGCTGAAAGGCCCCTGACCAGCTGCAGCTCTTTGGTAAGTGGCTGGTATCACACATAACCTTGTATTATAGTGCACTAAGATTTTTGTATTGGTAAGTCTGAATCATTATTATATACTCTGCAGTAAGTAATAAGAGTGAATGTTGCTATCAAACTGTAAGTGTCACTTTCATAATGCCTTACTTCAATAAAACCACTTTTGCTGATACCTTTGGCAGTGGTTCATTACGTGGTCTAATTCCCCCCCGTGACAAACTCAGATGTCTCTGCTTTCTCATGAAGCTGTCCCTGTGCCTAGTTTGTGTATCTGTTGGGAGCAGTAGAGGGTAGATGTTGCTATATAGTGAGGGTGTCTTTGCTTAGACACAGTAAAGACACAGTGTTGCTCTGGTATCAGAAAGGCAATCAGTTTTGGATCTTGCTAAGGTTATATTCAGCAGCTGAGTAACGAACCGTTTTTTCACCAAGCCATATTAACTGCATTTTATACCCATATTATGCATTTAATCTGCAGTGCTATCTGAGGTTCCTTCAGATACTCGCATGCGCATACCCACACCTTTGCAGATATGACGGGAACACAAGAATTTATTGAGGCATTGCTACTGTGTTAATTAACACAAATTAACTTTTTAATTCCCAACAAACACTCAATGGTGTCCTAGGCATCAAAGTGTCACGACAGGATTTTATGTTACAAAATATGACTTGGTAAAAGATTAAAAATAAACCTTTCAGAAGTGGCTGGGATAAATGGCAAACATTTTCCATGTGTTTAAATTCTTTTAAGAAACTGTTTGTATAACTCTGATACAGATAACAACCCGGATATCACACAAACAGAACCTGTATAAATGACCTCGGAACAGACAACAGAGTGCTTGCTTTATAAAGCAGTGTACTGAAGTATGCACAGTAGAAAGGGAAACATTTAGAGTGTGTGGTGGCAGGAGCACGATTTGTGACAGTGAGATGCTGTGCAGGGAAACCTGCCCCATGCAGGAGCCCCTCTGAGAGCCCAGTCCTGGGGGCATTACCAGGGGAACGTGATGGGGTTTCAGCCGATCTCACAGGCTGAAACAGCACATTGGCTATGCCTGGATTGCAGTATAAGAGCAATCTTTCCAGTGGCTGTAAAAAGAGTGCTTCACTGTTTTCTCAGTTTCCATCTATATGGCTGCTATATGGTCTTTGCAGGTGGCCATGGTGAGGGTACGGGCATGGTGGGTTTTGTTGGACGCCTGAGATCCATGGTGCTGTGCAGGCTGTGCCTGCTACAAGCTTTTAATATAGATTCTGGTGCTGAGCGTGGCTGTCCATAACATGGCACAGAGCTTGGGCATCATAGAATTGTCAGGGTTGGAAGGGACCTTAAAGATCATCTAGTTCCAACCCCCCTGCCATGGGCAGGGACATCTCCCACTAGATCAGGTTGCTCAGAGCCCCATCCAGCCTGGCCTTAAAAACTTCCAGGGATGGGGCTTCTACCACCCCTCTGGGCAACCTGTTCCAGTGTCTCACCACCCTCATGGTGAAGAACTTCTTCCTAACGTCCAGTCTGAATTGACCCATCTCTAGTTTTAATCCATCCCCACTAGTCCTACCATTACCCGACATCCTAAAAAGTCCCTCAGCAGCTTTCTTGTAGGCCCCCTTAAGATACTGGTAGGCCACTATAAGGTCTCCTCGGAGCCTTCTTTTCTCCAGACTGAACAACCCCAACTCTCTCAGTCTGTCTTCGTAGGAGAGGTGCTCCAGCCCTCTGATCATCCTCATGGCCCTTCTCTGGACACGCTCCAGCACGTCCATATCCCTCTTGTAGTAGGGGCTCCAGAATTGGATGCAGTACTCCAGGTGGGGTCTCATGAGAGTGGAGTAGAGGGGGAGAATCACCTCCCTCGACCTGCTGGCTACACTTCTCCTGATGCAGCCCAGGATACGATTGGCTTTCTGGGCTGCTAGTGCACACTGATGGCTCATGTTGAGCCTCTTGTCCACCAGCACCCCCAAGTCCTTTTCTTCAGGGCTGCTCTCAAGCCAGTCACTGCCCAGCCTATATTGGTGCTTGGGATTGCCCCGACCCAGATGGAGGATCCTGCACTTGGTCTTGTTGAACTTCATGAGGTTGGCATGGGCCCACCTCTCCAGCCTGTCAAGGTCCCTGTGGATGGCATCTGTTCCCTCCAGCGTGTCAGCCGCCCCACACAGCTTGGCGTTGTTGGCAAACTTGCTGAGGGTGCACTCTATGCCACTGTCCCTGTCGCTGACAAAGATGTTAAACAAGACCGGTCCCAGTACTGATCCTTGAGGGACTCCACTTGTCACTGGCCTCCACTTGAACATGGACCCATTGACAGCCGCTCCTTGGGTGTGGCCTTCAAGCCAGTTCTTTATCCACTGAATTGTCCCTCCATCAAACCCATATTTTATCAGCTGGGAGACCAGGATATCATGCAGGACAGTGTCAAAGGCTTTGCTCAGGTCCAGGTAAATGACATCAGTTGCTCTCCCCTTGTCTGTTGATGTGACCTTCTCATAGAAGGCCTCCAGGTTTGTCAGGCATGATTTGCCCTTGGTGAAGCTGTGTTGGTTGTACCCAGTCACCTCTTTGTTATTCTTCTGCCTCAGCAGTGCCTCCAGGAGGATCTGCTCCATAATCTTACCAGGCATGGAGGTGAGACTGACTGGCCTATAGCTCCCTGGTTCCTCCTTCTTTCCCTTTTCGAAAATGGTGGTTATGTTTCCCCTTTTCCAGTCAGTGAGGACTTCACCAGACTGCCATGACTTTTGGAATATAATAGAGAGTGGTTTAGCAACCTCATCCACCAGTTCCTTCAGTACCCATAGGTGTATTCCATCAGGTCCCATGGACTTGTTCACTTTCAGGTTCATCAGATGGTCACAAACCTGATCTTCACTTACAATGGGCAGTTCTGTCCAACCCCTGCCATTGTCTTCTGTGACTCCAAGAGTGTGGCTGGAGCCCTTGCCAGTGAAGACTGAAGAAAAGAAGTCATTGAGAACCTCGGCCTTCTCCATGTCACTTGTCACCAGTTCTCCCATTTCCTTTCTGAGGGGGCCCACACCTTCCCTAGTCGTCTTCTTACCATCGATGTACCTATAGAAATTTTTGCTGTTTCCCTTGATCTCCTTGGCTAGATTTAATTCTAACTGAGCTTTAGCTTTTCTCACCAGGTCTCTTGCTGCTCGGACAGCTTCCTTATATGCCCCCCATTCTAGCTGTCCTTTCTTCCGCTCCTTGTAAAGATTCTTTTTGTGTGACAGCGTGTCCAGGAGCTCCTTGTTCATCCAGGCAGGTCTCCTAGCATTCTTTCCTGCCTTCCTCTTTGTTGGTATACTTTGCTCCTGGACACGGAGAAGGTGATCCTTGAATACTGGCCAGCTGTCCTGGGCCCCCCTTCCCTCTAGGGCTTTGTCCCGCAGCACTTTGGCCAGCAGATCCCTGAAGCAATCAAAGTCTGCATGCCTAAAGTCCAGGGTCGTAAGCTTGGAACACATCCTCCTAGTTGCCCTGAGGATCTTAAATTCTATTGCTTCGTGGTCACTGCAGTCAAGGTTATCCCTGAGCCTCACGTTGGTCACCAGCCCTTCCCTGTTGGTGAGAACGAGGTCCAACATAGCACCTTTTCTTGTTGGTTCCTCTGCCATTTGGAGGAGGAAGTTGTCATCTCTGCATTCCAGGAACATCCTGGATTGCTGGTGCCTTCCTGTGCTGTCCCTCCAGCAGATGTCAGGGTGGTTGAAATCCCCCACGAGGACCAGGGCCTGTGAGCGCGAAGCCACTTCTATCTGCCTATGGAGGGCCTCATCTGCTTGGCTCTGCTGGTCAGGTGGCCTGTAGCAGATCCCTACTGTAACATCACCTTCCCCTGTCTTCCCTTTAATCTTAACCCATACACTCTCAACCAGCTCATCGTCCTTCCCAATGTGGAGCTCCATCAATTCTAGCTGGTCACTGATGTAGAGGGCAACACCTCCTCCCCTCCTACCCTGCCGGTCCTTCCTAAAAAGCTTGTATCCCTCTATCCCTACACTACATCCTAGCTGTGGGAGTCATCCCACCAAGTTTCAGTAATAGCCACTATGTAATGGCTTTCCAGCAGCACACTGGCCCTTAATTCATCCTGTTTCTTGCCCAAGCTGTGTGCTTTCGCGTAGAGGCACTTCAGCTGGGCTGGCCGTGTCACCCTCTTGCGTGAATCCCCCTTGATTCCCTTGGGGTGTCCCGGTGCATCATCCCTGGCTTGCCTCAGGGCAACAAGTTGAGCGCCCTTACTAGGACTCCATCTCTCTGCCCCTGATGTGCTGCCCCACTGTTTGTCACAGGCAAGCATGAAATTATTGACCCCTTTCCCCTTCAAATCTAGTTTAAAGGTCTATCAATGAGCCCTGCCAACTCCTTCCCCAGAATCCTTTTCCTCCTCTGGGACAAGTGCATCCCATTAGCTGCTCGCAGCTCTGGTGCCTCATATACCAAGCCGTGATTGTAAAATCCAAAGCCCTGTCGATGACACCAGTCCCGGAGCCACGAATTGACCTGTTCACTCCTCCTATATATTCCCTCATCCATAGCTGATGTCAGAGGGATGGAGGAGAACACAACTTGAGCTCCTGATCCCTTTACCAGTTGCACTAAGGTCCTGAAATCTTTTTCAGTTGATTGTGAGCCTCTCATTGCGGATCATCCTGTCCACTCTCCTACCACAAGTCACCCAGCCTGGCTTCCATGCTCTCGCCCTGCTGCAAGTGGAGACCAAGGATGGTAGTGCTGAGGTGAGAGGTCCAGGCCCAAGGGCTTGGCTCCTGGGGCTGCTTTTTGGCCGACAGTATTTCAGCTTCTGAAATCCTTGCTTTTCCAGGAGAATGTGAGACACTTCTCTTGCGGCTTGTCCTGCTGGGCAAGCTACAGGGAGGGTAAAAAGGAGAGAGATGAACCAGTGACCTTGTCCAAAAGCTTGGGCTTTAAGTCTCTGCATCTGACTCTGTCTTTAGCACTTGCTGCCTTTTTCATCGCTCTGAAAAACAGCAAGATTAGGAACTGTGTAGAAGTCAGTTTGATGGCAATGAAGACAGTGTCTGTCAACCCCACAAAATGGGGGCAGCAAAAATGGCTGCACAAACCCTCCACCTCTCTCCTGCTGTAAAAGGCATGGGTCTTAGTCCTTCCCTTGTGAGAGGAGAGTTCAACGTCCTGCTGTGCTGGAACCGCTGGTAACTGGGTTACGAACCATGCTGGTCACCCAAAGTTGCTAGTGATGCCTTTTTCTTCCTCCGAACAGGGCCAGGCTTGTGCTGACAGCCTGGAAGCAATCGCTTTTACCCACAGATGCTTGGAGTCCAACGCTGGCCTGGTTATACTTTCTAGAAAATAACAACCACTAAGGCGCGGAGGACATGTCCTACGAGGCGGTGAGCATCCCTTGGCTGCGTTGGGGTTCCTTCCAAATGGGACCAAGCACTAGCAAGGTCCTTGAGATGCTCAGCAACCACTCCAAGTTTACTCCAGTGGCTTGAACATGAGCATAAGGTCTTGTCTACTCCACGCCACCACCCTGCCCAGTCCAACTCCCAGACCAACTCATTCACAGTCCAACTCCCCTGAGCTCTGGCATGGGATTTTGTTCCCTGTCGCTTGTGTGATAAAGCTTGTAATTTCTATTGTGCAAATATCCCAAAGGCTGCCCAGCACAAAACCAGCACCCCATCTGCTCTTCCAGTCTGCAAGCCAACAGATGCAATTTCTTTTAATATTGTCTTTTTGGACATTGGTTATAATGCAGTGATGTGTGCTGTCAAATGGTCTGACTTTTATTTTTATCCCATTCCATAACAGAGATTACCTGTCAGTTTTTCTTACTGCTATGTGTTTCATTTGACAGTTCTGCCCTGTGTTTTGGTGGCAAGGAGGCAAGAATTCAATTTTGTTTCCCTATTTAGAAATAAATGCAGTATTCCTAAAGCCTAGATTAAAATGAAATACATTTGATACTTCCACATGGAAAAGTGTCCCGGAGACAGATTGCCTCTCGCACACACATGTACTTGACAAAGCAAGAAGTGTCTGAAAAGAAGGAAACAAATTGAAAATGAAGACTCTGGCTATTACAAGCTCCCGTCAAGAGCTGTTGTTTCTCAACAACAGCTGCAAAATGGACTCTGGAGATGAAATCAGTCAGTGAAGAGAAAATACGTAAGGAGGGAATAGAGCACACAAGGAAGAAATGAGGCTGGGTGGGTCTCTTCTGTGTGGTGGAGGGGTTCTGCTCTATGGGACCACCTCCTGCTGCTCTTCCTGTGCCTTCCCCTGGCTTGTCTCAGCCAGGGTTGTTTTCAATTCCATCCTCCTTTCCTTCCTTCCCATTCCTAGGTTCTGCAGGAGGGATCTCCACAACAAGCAGGATGCTGGGGTAAGTGGATGAGGTGATTGTCTTGCACAGATAAGGCTTGTCCAGGTCAGTCCAGCAGGCTCTGATGAAGTCTGAAATGGAGCGCTGTGAAGAGGCAATGCCTACAAGCCTCACATAATTTCCAGGGTCAGGAATGCTGTCTGACTTGGTGTCAGCAGAATTGAAACCCTGGCTTAAGAAAATGTTCCCTGTGCTGTGCTCAGCTGCTGCAGGAGAGGGGGAAACCCAGCCTCTCTCCAGATTCCTCCTCTTTTTCCACTTCTTTGTGGACAGCCCCTGCTTTCACAGTGTCAAAACACAGCTTGCCTTTGGGGTGTATTTGTGTGGCACAGACAAAGTGCAGACCTAAATTCAAATTAGGGAACTGATTTCCTTGTTAAGATGGGCAAAACTTGTTGTACAGGAGCTACACATTTGTTGGTCCTTACGCTTCCCTTTATAATCAGTTTAGCTGCAGGCTGGTCCATGCTGGTATCCTTAATTTACAGCAGAAGCCGGGCCGTTGGTTTTTTTGTTTGTTTGTTTGTTTTGGGTTTTTTTTTTGGTTTTGGGTTTTTTTTTGTTGTCGTTGCTTTCAAAGACTTCCTGGAATTGCTTTGCAACTTCTGCAGAGCTTCAGAGTGCAGAAACATTGCAGAGTGCACGGATACCCCCGATATACCAGCAGGCAGGTACTGAGTCTTGTGGAGCTGTCGTGGGCTTTGTGACACTCAGCAGGAGTCTGACATCGCAGCCGACTTCCTGAGAGCGCTGACAGAGATGAGCCTCTTCTGCTCTGGCAACTATAAACCCATTAGTGACTGGGAGGGCAGGGTGTGAGGGCACCTGGGGTCCTGCCTTGCCACATAGGGTATCTTAAATAAGTTTGGGGTGGGGGGGGAAGTTACTTTTATACTTTTGCTGCCTTTTCTCTCCTGCTCTGGCCAGGGTAGGTGTCATCTCTGATACGGCGACTGCACCACCCCCCAGAGGGATCTGACTGCCTCGTGTTGCATCCATACACTGGTGGCAGTTCTCCTTGCATCCCAGATAAATACACCCTCTCATCTGGCTCGTGTTTCTGCCTCTCTACTGGTTTCAGGGATTTCTAGGTGACGCCTCTCACGTGGGTTCACTGTGCTGAATTTGGGCTCTTTGTTGCTAACGGCAGTGTTTTTGGTGAAGTCCCAGACACCATTGTAGTACATTACATTGGACTTGTACCCAGCTCTGGCTTTGGTTTGGAGACTTTTCAATAAGCATCACACTAAAGGTGAGTTCTTAAGGAGAGATTTGAAGGATGATGATGATCAGCTTTGAGCGCATTAGGGAGAGACCTCTTCCCAGCCATGCAGGTGGGCTGGGGCAACAAAACTATGGTCTAGGAACTCCCTTCACCCACCTGCAGCAAGTGTGGATATGAAGGTGGGCATCACAGGATGCTTGGCAGCAGTGTCAGCCTCTGTATAGCAGAGAGAGATGACTGGCAAATGAGAGCAAAGCCATGAAGAGCCCAAAAAGTGACTTTTATTTTTGTTTACTTTTATTTAGTGTTTCTATTTGAAGTTCTCAGTCCCCAACAACTTTGCTGGGGATTGAGCACGACTTTCCCCTACCTCCATGTCTGCCAGGGTCACCAGACTTCTTGGTTTTAATCTTCACTGCACTTTAGGAGTCTCAGGTTTTGCTCACTTAATTGAGGTGTATCTATTACTTTTTGACTCCCTGACAATCATAGAAATGACCTATTGCATTTAAACATGTCTGAGAGATTGGTCGAGGACTCCTCATGTTTTTTGCTGTGCTCGGGGACGCTTCATCGCTCTTAGAGGATTCCCCAGAGGGTTCATGGAGTCTGAGAAAATCTTCCCTAAAACTATGTTCTACCCTATTATTTCTCAATGTACCTCAATGTATGGCATTGAAGAAATGGTAACCCAGAGTTCCGTGGTGTCCTATAGTTAGGACAACTTTCCCCTTGAGGCTGGACAGCCCTTCTCTGAGGCAGCGAGGGAAGCCACGAGCCCCCAGCCTGCCACTGGGGCTGGTGAGCTCAGCTGTGCCGGCCACGAAGGGAAGGGGAGTGAGGGGTCTGAGTGAACCTTGGGCACCTCAGGAGGCTCCAGCTGGCCCATCACAGCAGGAAAATGTGAGGTGAGACCTCCCTATGGAGCAGCCGGTGGCTGGGATGCGAAGATGCAGCCTGAGCTGAACATTGACATTGTTGGAACATCCCTGGCTGCACCCAGGGGATGTGCTGGGGCTTGGGGGTGGCTGTGGGGTGGGATGAGGAGACCTGCAGCTGGTTGTCTACTGGGGCACTCCTGGAGTGACATATGTTTGTTTTCCTTCATCTTCTTTTCAGAAAGAAAAATGGGTCCAATGAGACAAAATGTGTGACACTGAGATTTAAACCCAACAGACAAGATCGAGGGAGGCAAATCTGCTCCCAGCAAGAGTCTTGAGTCTTTCTAGGCCTCTTAGTGCTCCACGCTGAGACCCTCTGGTGACAGCAAAAGTGGAACCTCTGGCTTGAGACCAACTGAGTAGAGGTGACTTTGTTTGCTGGCTCAATTTGCCTTGAAGTGTCATGGGAAGAGACTTTGATTTTCCTCTCTTGCCCTGCCTTTTTTCCTGAGCTACGCTCGGTCCTGTGAGTCCCAGGACAGTGTCCACGAGCGGCTGTGTGTCAGGATGGGACCCATGTGCAACAGCTGCTCTTCCAGGGTGAACTTTCCCACCTCTAACTGCTAATCCAGACAGAACTGAGATTTGTTGTGGCTGCTGGGAGTTTGAAGTTGGGTTTAGTGCCCCAGACCTGAAGGCACATAAAGCAAGGGCTTCCTTCCTCCTCATCTTGGGGAAAAAAAAATCTACTTAGCCCTTCTTAAGGGTTAGTCTTTTTTTTAACACCAGCTTTGGTTGGTGTTAAAAGCTTTAAACAATTTTAACACGAGCTCATCCAGGCTCGTGGCTGATGGGGACAGGCTGTGGTCAAGGCATCTGGCTCACCACCAGCCCCTGGTAGCCTGGGCGAGACCCTTGGCAGAGGTATTTGTCACAGACAGCCTCCGAAAGGGAAATAAATGAATCCCTCTGGTGAGTCCTGTCTGGAAGGAGGAAAGGGAAAAGGAGGGAGAGCAGACAGGGTTATCCGTGCTCCACAGCGAGGGGAGGCAGATGCCAGATGGAGTCCAAAGGTGGAGATAGAAGTAGGGGGGCTCACCTTGGAGAAGGGGTGGCATGCAGAGGGGGTGATCTGAGGGGAAGATGAAGCAAGTGAGAGGCAGGAGAGAGCGTCAGCCCCACTGCTCTCTGTCTTCTCCCTGGGTATATGCCATTGGACTTCTGCTGTCCAAGGGGGCCTGGGAGCCCTCAGCCACTCTGAAGAAGACTGAGGTGAAGGGTAGGGGAGCTCTGCCCCCGGCTGTGGGGGACTGAGGACAGTGACTCTTGGATGTGGCCGTCCCCAGGATGGATGGAGCAGTGGGTCTTGCTGCTTAGAGCTGCTTCAGGAGGAGGTTCAGAGCTCATCTCTGTTAGGTATGTCCCCACCTGGTCCTCCACTTTCTGGTCCAAGGCTGGCTTTTCTAAATGCCGTGGGAAGCCACTGACTTAAATGCAGTGCCTGGAGATTTGTGTGGCCCGAGGAAGCACTGGATGGCATCAGATATTTAGGGTCACCAGAGGATAGGGACACTGAGCAGCAGTCAGTGTTGCTTTTGCTGCCAGTGGTTGCAGGCTCATTGGGGTTCCATCAGTGACATCTGGGTAGGTTCCAGAGAGCCTTGGTCACTTGGTATTCACCCCGTTATTGCAAACCCTGCCTGCCTTATCATCGGAGACACTGAGCCTGCATCAGCAATAAACAATACACAACAACTGGATTGAGCCTGTGGCATAGTGGAAATGCTGTGCTTTGCCCCATGAGAAAATGTGTTAAGCTCTACTGGTACAAAGTGCCTGAGAGGTTTAATTTCGTATCTGCCCCCCCCAGCACCTTAAATGCAAACCTTGCCCCCAGGTACAGCATTTTCCCCCTGTTTTCTTTTGAGCTGCAGAAAACCCCCACCAGAGCTCGAGTACAGCATCACGGTACCCAGGGGCATATAGTAACAGCAAACCAGTCTGTAAATAGTTCCCTAAAGCAGCGGGGATATATCTATGGGCGCTAATTTTAAGACAAAAATGGCTTCTTTTGGTGAAGTTAAGCCTGTTCCTACATCAAATAGGAGGTGGCACCGCAGGGATGCTGGGGGTTGTTCCCATCAGGCTCGACTGATCCGAAGCCAGTGCGATGTTCAGCTGGTTTAGCTAATTCGGCGCAGTTTTGGTCACACCTGCATCACTTTATGCCCTGCTCTTTTTCCACTTACTTTGTATCATCTCTTTGTTTGAACTGCAGAGATGGCCTTAGGCTTTGTGTTTCCTGTGGGAGCGATGCAGCACAGTACCAAATGGGATTTTAAGGGGAGGAAGAAAACACGTGTCCCTGCTCCTCTCCGTTTTGGCAAGACAGCTGCAAAGTGCCTTTGGAGACGGCATCATTTTAAGCAAGTAAAAGAGCAGCTCTGAACTGGGAAAGTCTTTGTTCACCAAAAGGTCAGTTGCCGTGAGCGTGCCAAACCCTTGTATAAAACAGCGATGGTGCTGAGGTTCTGGTGCCCCTCTGGCTAGTTGTCTCTTTATTTTATTATTATTTTTTTAAAATTCTAATTGATACATTGAAAACAGACAACAAAAGCCTCTTTTATTTTCAGACCCAGGCCAGTGCCAGCCAAGGGGAAAGCCCGTGATAGGAGAGGGCAGGTGACACATGGAGGTTGGTGAAGGAGGTGACAGTCCCCTCGCCCTGCCCTGATGACAAAATCCCACAGGCAGTGGCAAGCGGGGAAGGAGTTGCCCGTGGGATGCCCCAGCGCCGCTCTGCACAGCCCCGAGTGGGTCTTTGCTGCTGCCCCGGGCTCTTCACAGCATCATGCTTTCTCCCTGGAAGGATCCTGCAAAGCCAGTGCCGCTACCCGGTTTCTGGCAATTACTTTTTGGAATGGCAGCATTTGGAAGCCGATCTTTAAAGGTTTAAATTCCTTGCAGGAGATGCCCTTGGAAGAAAGCTTGTTTGCTTGGTTCACAAGACTTCCAAAGAGACAGGGGAAAGGAAAATAGGATTTGTTTGTCTTTCTGTAATAAAGCACTGTAGAAGTCTTTGTAAATTGTAAGTCAATTGGTGAAAAACCAAATGCAGATGCTCCACAAGGACCAGAAGACCCATGTGTTTCCAGTCCAGAAGAAGTTTTAGTAAACTGAGTACCTCATACATTTTGTACATTTTGCTGAGTGGGAAATAAGCGATGAACCTTGAAGTGTCAACTTACTAGGAGTGAAAGCTGCTTTGATTCCCTCATAAGATCAGGCTATCCGATTAAATAGAGGAGAGAAATATTGGTTCTTACAGTAAGAAACAACTAGTTTTCCATGTGTCTTTTAGAATAGAAATTCCATTTTTTAGAACAGATTTTTAACAGCTATGGTATAATTTAGATAGTCTAATATATATTTAATTTAGAGTCATGTTAAGTGAAATGGTGACGTAGTGTTATGCTGCAAATGTAAACGAAATTACATTACAGCCAGGGAGTATCATACCCCAAAATTATTGTGGAGTTATATACACCACGTACAGCTGTTTAATGAATATGTAAATTTAGATAGAAAATAGGAAGATTGTCAAGAAGTGACTTTCTGGCACTTGTCCTAGCATTGCTGGTTGCAGTGGCTGCTGCTTTCCCCATTTCTGACACACTGGGATCGTAAGCATGAGAAGACTTGACTTGTTGGAATGAACCTGGGTCTTAGCCACGGCCGTGCTTAACCGAAGCTAACGGAATATACAAACGTGTTTTCCCAATCACTTCAGCAGCTTTGTTTATGCCTGCTTAAGGGGACGGCTTAACAGATGTGACAAACTACTGACTTAAAACAGGCATCAATAAACTTATGAAGGAGTCACAGCAGCCTTCAGAGCGGGCTCCCGGGAGGCTGGACACGCAAGCAGCCGGGGGTAGATCTCGTTCTAATGATCTATTAATCAGAGACCATCACTGTTCTTTCTCTGTCACAACTGTTTAGACTGTAAAGCTTTCACAAGCTTTATGTGTCTGCATCAAACTGGTAAGATTTCGCAGACGTAGCCTCCCTGCTAGGGAAGGCTTTCCATGGATTTTCCGGGTGTCTTTTCTCAACTTGCCGCTGAGTTACCAGCTCTTTCTCTTTCTTTTTTTTTAAATTGCGATGTTGGGCAGTGAGTGGTGGGTGTCCGGTAGTCAGTGAGCATTGCCTGAGGCTGCAGGTCCCTGAGCGAGTGGGAGAGGCTGTGCCGCAGGGGACCGGGCGAACATCCCCCCACTTTAGGCTACGGTCCAGGGGAGGACTTTCCTTCCGCTCCAGTCAGAAAAACCTGTTCACGTGTTTAAGAATGAACGGGTTTAGATCCCTTTCAAACTTCAGGTGGTTAATTTAGGTTTAACATCTTCTTAAGCACAATCACGTTCTAACAAGTCTCCAGGGTCAATCGTGGGCTGTGTCACATCACGGATTTTCCTTCCTGTGCGTTTCAACGTAATTAAGTGTTCTCATAAGACACAGAGTACCTCAACATGCTTTCTTCTTATCATCCATTCTTTGTGCTTTTCTTTTAAATCCCCCAATTTTCTCTCTCTCTTAAAAATTACAATAATTTCTTTCACTCTGCCTGGCAAACTTGTTCTGCACCTCTAGTCCATTTTCCCTTATATTTTTATAGCCTGTAGAGAAGCTACTTCTGAAACATTTCTTTTCAAGATAGCCTGAACACAGAGTTCCTGGGAATAAATAAGACAGTGCTATTTTTTTATTTACGACATCCACTACGGACTGCCAGAGACAGCAATGCCAGGCCTGGTTAATTCTGAGGAAACTCCCCAAACTCCATCTCTGTCCCAGAACAAAGGTGGCAACAGGGCATTAACAAAACGGCACTGCAAGCTCACAAATGCGGTGTGCTGCCTTGTTATTCTCCTAAGCGTGCGAAAGGGATGTTTGTTACAGGGATACAAATGACTTTCACGGAAAACCAGACCATTTCCAGGGAGCCTCCCAGTGGGGGCAGAAGCCTTCTGCTGTGGCATCTGAGGCTGAGCAGGAGCAGCCCAAGCCTGCAGCTTTCCGCAGAAACACAGTCAACCCCCGAGGGGTGAGACGGGGTCCCAGCCAGGAGGGACAGGGACAGATGACACAGCCACACAGGGCCCTGCCCTGGGCATCCCAGAAAAGGGGACGTTCAGTGCAGCATCCCATTAGGGCATTTTGCTGCCTCCTCCCACTCGCACCTCCTGCTCTTGGTACCTCCGTGATTGCTTTTTGTGGACATTTCTGCTGGGGAAGTGTTTATCTCTCAGCGCAATTTAGTAGCTAGTGATAAAGGAAAAGCCTTTAGCAGCAGATCCCAGGCATGCAGAAGAGGCTGCACGGCTATATATCAATGTGACAAAGCTTTTTTTTCCCCCCCTCGGTCTACATACATTTACAAACATTACTGTTAAAAATAACTTGTCCAAACAAACACAAAATACCAGCTGTTCTTTTATTATAACAGTTTAATGACACTGCCCCCCTCCCAGCAAAAGCAATCCCGCCCAAGCCCTGCAGACGACTGCTCTACCCCAGTCCGAAGCTGGTGGAAGAAGAAAGCTTAACGTGTGTGCGGTGAGCTACGGGTTTTTTTCTGGGTGTAGTTTTTTTTTCAATTCAGTGACTCAGAGCTATGGATTGTTAAAAGGAGAATTGGTCATATTTTTAAAACCCGAAGAAGGCTTGGGTTCAACTCTACCATCTTGAGATCTCTGAGCTGGATGTTGAATTCTGCCTTCGCGTGGCAGCAAACACCATTGCTCCAGCGTGCAGTAAACGCCACTCTTTTGATCCACAGACGTGTTAATTAACAAAAGTTAACAGATAACCAAGGCCAAGCGCAGACATACCACCAGTGATGCTCCTGTAAGCGCAGACCCATGTCATCGATTCTGGTCCAAATTTATCTCACTAAAGCCAGGAAGGTAATGGGTAAAATGCATAGAAACCGGTACTGCAACTCCTTCTAGCTCTTTCTCACAAGAAGCCTCCTTTCTAAATCATATAGTTTAACGTTTGTATTTAAAATCTTTAGAGCAAAATTAACGCGTTGTTTTTTGACTTGCAGTGCAGTGTTATGTTATGGGCGCAGTCCGAGCACGTTCGGTGACAGGTCTCGTTTGTGGCGAGACAGGTTAACTTGGCATATTATTTTTGTGCGCAGTACGTACTGTGATGCAGTGGGGACATACCACCGCTAACATTTATCAACACTGCGCGTCTGTCACGAGGAAGTGGTCAGGAGTATCTAATCTCTTACAGATATAGGGGATTGGTTGCTAGTATATAAATAAGAGACCTTATTTGATCGCATGGGTCAGACCAAGAGGGTTAAGCCCAGAGGCTGCTGCGCAGAGGAGACACTTTCCCAAGGGAAGAGTCAGTGAAACTGCCTGGAAAACTCCCATTCACAATTACAGGCCAGCTACTAAAATATATGCCCCCTTTTTCCAAGGATGTTCAGGCTAGTGGGTGATTTCTTTTGCATCCATCTCCTTGCAAGACTGTTTTTTGTAAAACCTCGTATATAAGCAAACCATTTTAAAATGGCAAAGGCTGTCTGGGAGTTTACCTGCTACTGCACCCACGCAAAGCTGCTGCCTCAAACTCCCTCCTCCTTTGCGCTCCTTGATGTTAGGATTTTTAGCAAACACTAGAAATCGCACAGAACACATGCAATGAACAACATGTAATAAACTGAAACCACAGTTTCACTGGCAATTTACTCCAGCTTTTCCTATTGAGCTTTTCCTATTCCTATCTTTCACGGTTGCACATCATTTACACTACTTTATGGTCTCTGCTTGCTCCGTTAACAAAAATACAAGTATTTCAAGTATTTCAAAATTCAAATGGTGACAAAATACCACAGGTCCTGACAAATGTCCATCCTTTTTGCGACTGTCCTGTGAAAAGAAAATTCCGTTCCTTGTCAGAGAACGCCTGGAAAAGCACGGGGCGCAGGCTCAGAAGCTGGTGGCATACTCGTTTCTTGTGCTAGCGCTGGTCTCTGTGTAGCCACCAGCGTCTTTTGTTACCGTGAAAGCCCTTTCTGCAGCTCGCTGTGGCAACAGCAGCTTGTAGGCTGCTGCCCTGTACTTCTTCGAAATGAGATTGTAGAGGATCGGGTTGATGGATGCGCTCAGGTAGAAAAGCTGCAGAGCAAATATATTAAAGTACTGGGAGAACAGCATCATCCTGATGTCCCGGGTGTTTATAAATATGATCCTGCCAATGTGGAAAGGCAACCAGCAAATTACAAAGGCCAGAACCACCACAGCTATAAGACAAAATAACACATGCGACAGTTAAGGAGCGAGTTAACTTTTCAACCATCCAGTACACTACATTTTACGTAGCTGATTTTACAAGTTCTTCTAACCGGCACAAATGATACATAGAAATACGGCATTAAATTGTTGGAAAATCCCCATGAAAATGGGAATAGCAGCAAGTCTGATGGTTAGTCTTTGGATTAAAAGGTAACTGGTAAAATCTTCAGCTAAACCACAAGATGAGAAAAATGTGAACAACCAACAGTGATGTAACAGCCATATAATAACATCGGGCACAACAAAGATTCTCCTCGGCAACGTCTGTAATGCCGTGAATGTGATACGAAAACGAAAGTCAGCGTAAGAGCTGTTTTTGTGGAAACGCACGGCAGCTGCAGTTGCCCCAGAGCTGTTCTTTAACACATCCACATTACTTAAAAAGCCCGTAGCGCGAGGGCTGAACCTCAGTCACCCAAGCTCCCACTGAATTCGCACTATTGTAACGGGATGGCTACTAAAATACAGACTTACAGTGTAGTTGGTCTATTGATTTTTTTTCCACTGGAGCTCCTAAAGGTATCCCCAGACAATTACTGCTGGAGACAGATATTTGACTAGATGGATCTCTAGCCTGAGTCACTCCAGCTGTTCTCCTGGTCTTGTGTGGCGTTTTAGCACCAATGCAAACAAATATAAATACAAACACTCTGGCAATGGCAACATAGCAGAAGCAGATGAGAAACAATTAAATAAGCGTATTACCGTATCCATATTTTTAAATTATTTTTGTTTATAAATGCACATAAGTAAATAAATGCTCCATTTATGGAGCATTCGTGTTTCTCAGAGCTCAAAAAAAAAAAGGCATACAGCCCAAGCAAGTTTATGCCTGAAAAACATCACACATGTAGTTCTGCTGGCTCTTTGAGATAAGGGGGAATCGGTCTGGTTCAGTGGGTTCTAAGGAGATTGTGGACACGGCTGTTTCTGTTGGAAAACCTTGTGCCTACTCCGATGTAAATACCTTCCTCAAATAAGTTAGCAAAATGTACTCTCTCTGGCTTATTAGTTTCTGTCCTTCATGCTACACTATTTCCATCCAGCTATTTCCATCCTTGATAAAAGAAATCTCCCATGTAGCATGTAAAACCTTTGCAAAAGGTAGGAAAATAAAATAACCAGGGCATTTTGT
Organism: Rissa tridactyla; assembly: GCF_028500815.1. NCBI lineage: Eukaryota > Metazoa > Chordata > Aves > Charadriiformes > Laridae > Rissa > Rissa tridactyla. The sequence continues at coordinate 33,231,954 of NC_071466.1, forward strand.
TTTGTGCTCATTAATCAATAGCTGGATTTCTTTTTCGTTTCCTTTTTTTTCCTTCAGATCGGTCACTATGTACAAACTTTAAAGCCCCAAGGGTAAACTGTGATCTTTTAACTTTCCAGAGCCTGATGCTAAGGTAATGAATGTATCACTAAGAAAATGAACTAAAAATTAACACCATCCTACAACAGCAGGAAGTGCTTTGCTATTATGTGATTTGTCTGCAAACAGCTCGTAAGGGTTAAGCTGCTGTTTTTCAGACTGCCTGGGCAACCAGTGGATTTACTCCGAGGAGTAAGACTGCTAAGAAAATCAAACTTTATTTTTCAGAAGCAGAAATTTACCACCCAGAGGTGCTGCTGCCCACTGGAAGAGACTACTGATGGTACCAGTTTTTCTGAAGTTGCAGACTACCTTGTACTTGGCTCTGCCTGCTAAAATTCAGAAAAAAGGGTATTTCTACAGAAGGCAGCCACGCTGCTGGCTGTACAATGCTACACCAGGTGAAGCCTCAGCCCTGAGGGAGCGAAATCCCTGCCGTGGCAGTCCCTAGGAGCACTGGAGGGCTTGGCAGCGTGGCTGGGATACTCCCTTGTGCTCTCCGTACCCTGTGCAGGAGCTGTGAGTGCTTTGTCCCCAGCCCTAGCCTCAGCCCCAGCCCCTCAGCCCCAGCCCTAGCCCCAGCCATGGCCCCTAGCCCGAGGGGTGATGGAGGAGGGACTCACCCAAGATCTTGAGGGTCTGGCGGTGCCCCTTCTCCTGGAGGACCGTGTTGGGGCCCCGCAGGCGTGCGTTGCTCCGCCACAGCTCCCGGCCGATGAAACCATAGAGGACGTTGAGGCAGATGACGGGCAGGACGAAGTAGGAGGTGGTGACCCAGAACATGGTGGCCAGCAGGCCGGACTCCATGGCTTGCAGGGTGGGCTTGCACTCCCGGCTGTCGGTGTGGTTGTCGGGCTGCTCCACGCCAACTAGGAAGAAGAAGGGGCTGGCGGAGAGGAAGGCAAAGGCCCAGAGGGCACCGATGACGGCCTTCACTCGGCGCTTGGTGACGACCACCTTGGCCTTGAGGGGGAAGCAGATGGCGAGGTAGCGCTCCACGGTGAGGGCGGTGATGTGGAGGATGGTGCAGTAGGTGCAGCCCTCGCTGAGGTAGTGGGAGAGGCGGCACAGCAGCTGCCCGAAGATCCAGGGCCGGGAGCGCCACAGGCGGTAAAGGTCGAAAGGCAGCCCCAGGAGGATGAGCAGGTCCGAGATGGCCATGCTGCCCAGGTAGAGGTTGGTGGTGGTCTTCATGTCACGGTAGCCATGGATGACCAGCACCGTCAGGACGTTGCCCACCACGCCGACCACGAACAGCCCCAGACAGACGGCCGTGACGGGGACGAGCACCCGCACCGGCAGCGCCAAGCACAGCCGCTCGTCGCAGGGCGGCCAGGGCCAGTGCTCGCCCTCGCTGCCGTTCCCCCCGCCGCCGTCCCACATGCCGACGGCGAACTCGGCCGCCTCAGCCCCCTCCGCCGCCGCTGCCAGGCGGGACGCGCCCGGCCGGGGGCAGCGCCGCTTCTCCGGCCCCGGCCCCGGCCCCGCCCCGCGGCGGGGGGCTGGGGGAGGAGGGGCGCCCACCGCCCCGCAGGTAGCGCTCCGCCCCACCGCCCTGAGGGCAGCGGGGAACTGTCCTGAGGGGTGCGCGGCACCGCCGGCCCCCCGCCGTCTGAGGGGAGCGGAGCACCACCACCGCCTCGGCGCCCTGCGGGGAGCCGGGCACCGTCCTGAAGGCAGCGGACCACTGCCGCCTCCTCGCCGCCTGAGGGGAGCGGGACACCGCCGCCGCCTCGCTGCCTGAAGGGAGCGAGCCGCTGCCGCCTCCCCGCCGCCCTGAGGGGAGCTGGCACCGCCGCTCCCCGCCGCCCTGAGAGGAGCGGGGCACCGCGGCCGCCTCGGAGCCCTGAGGGGAGCGGGGGCACTCTACCCCCGGCGCCTGAGGGGAGCGGGGCACAGCCGCCCCCCGCCCCAGGGCGGCCTCGCCGCCGGAGGGAGGGAAAAGCGCTGCAAGCCGCGGCGGGACAGGCCAACAGGACGGACCGACAACAGCGAAAAAGAATGATGCTTTTATTTTCCACAGATTTTTCTTTTTTTTTTTAAAGATACTTTGCTACATAGTTTATGTATTTTCTATATCAGACTATACAGGTTTGTCTTCATGGAGTCCGACGTTGTACAGTTGTAAAGTGATATGTTTGGTAGTGTATCTATAACGTTTTAAAAAGTTTAGAGTTTTTCTTTTTTTTTTTCCTTTTTTTTTAAATTTATTTTTGGAATGTACAGTATATGAGGTAAAATTAAGATTACATTAAAAACTGTCTTCAATGCAGTAATACGCACTGAGGCTCAAATGGCAAATACACTATTAAATGACTATCAAAAATAGGAGCTCATTTGAATTTTACTATGAAAAACGTAAGTCACTGCAGATTAACTGTAGTAACAAATCTTACCATTTTAGACATTCAACCGTAAGAAATCTCTGGGCTGTTACACGCCACCTCATTTGCACTGCCAAACATGGCACTTTGAAGAAGGTTCTAGAAAACATCAGTTATCGCGGTATCCTGCGGGAAGGTTTCAGCCTATACGTACAAATGACAGATTCGAAATAAAATGTAAACATACAGTACATTTTAAAGACAGATCGTTCTCGCCACGTGGAGGCCAAGTTCTTCACCAGTTTGTTTTTTTTTTAAAAAAAAAAACCTAAAAGCAACATTATTCTACAGCACAGATCATTGGACGTATAAACAATTACAATACATGCCCGTTCTAATATAAGAGAAATTCTTCAGAGATCTTCAAAGCACAAGACAGAGGTTCCTTTTTTTATTATTATTAAGACCGACAGAAGTGTTTAATACCATTAAAAATGCTAAACTGAACACAACTAGAAGTCATTAATGATCCACTATCTTGTAACTCAAATAAATTAAAAGTAGCTAATTACAAAGTGTATAACAAATAACGTAAGTGTGATGTGACAAGGAATTTTTTTTTTCTTTTAAAGATAAGTTTCACTACAAGCTTTGTGTCACTGGCAATCATTGACATCTAGCAAGATGTTCAATGGGATACTCGATAAAATTCAGTCTGGTCATTCAAGAACTCACAAATGCAAGCTCACAAAACATTGATGAGTTATGCAATTGCAAAGTGCTCTAATGCAACATTAACTACATGCAATCAACAATTTGGTACAGTATCCAAAGAGACATTACATTAAACATTAGGATCTCAAGAAAAAAAGCAGCTTTTAAGTTTTCTGGTGCAAATTACTACACTTCGTCTTCGGATTTGGTGCCCCAAAGAAAGAAAGAAAGAGAGAAAGGAAGGAAGGAAGGAAGGAAGAGAAAGGAAGGAAGAAAGAACAAACGAGGAAAAAAAAGAAAAGGCAGTGCTTGATTCCGGTGGATATGGCAAGTGAATGCTGGGGAAACAGCAAAATTTCCATAATGAATTTGATCTCAAATATCTATCAATAGCCAAAATCAGAGGGCACAGACGTCTGTATAAACTGCATCCGATCAACAGTCAACTTTGGAAATGTGTTTTTTCGATTTAAATAATAAGTCTAAGAAAGTTCTCTCACGCTCTCCCTTCTATATTCGTAAGAAGTAAAAGAGGCATTTTTTGTAAGTAAACATGTCAAATCCTGGGGGCAAGATAAACCACTTGTGCCATCCCCTTGTAGTCTTTCCAAAACATCTACTTGCAGTGAAGAACTCCACATTTATCAGATAAGAAGCTTCCTTCATGCATACTCTTCCATCCAGTTTATTATTTGCTGCCTGAGAAAAGCCCCTTCGTTTGTTTTTTTGTTGTTTTTTTTTTTTTTTCAGCATAAATCCTGCTTCCCAAATAATTAAGACAAATGAGGAGGTAGAAATACAGCGCTAAATTGCTTTCACAGCATCAGATTAATATTGTATACAGCACAAGTTTGTTAGTGTACGTTTGAAATGCGATCTACACATTCTTCCCTGCTATGGTAGCAACCCTTAAAAGTGTGGGCCAGGAAACCGTATTTTTTTTAATTTTTTTTTTTTTACACTCCTGTTTACTGGTCAAACCCTTTTCGTTAAACACTGCTTGCCTGCCCCATAGAGAGTTTGTACTGCAAGAAGGCATATTAAAGAAAAGATTGTATTTCTGTGGCTTGCGTTCTAGTAACGTGTGCCAGCCTACGCCTACCAGTAAGCATTTTGAAGTGGCTGAAAAGGTCTGCATCAGTCCCAACGCCGGTGCTAAACGCCTGGTTTTGTAAAAAGCAAGAGAACAGAATTACTTTTAGATTATGAGAAAGTAAAATGTAATGGGCAGCGATTCTAAAAAAATCAATCTCTTCACTTTATTACGAAGTACTGAATGATAACAGCGATCAGGATGGAAAAGATAGCGAAAAGTGCAAGGATGACAGCAGCGCACACTTGGTCGCTCTGTGACCATTGTGTCCTTGTGGTTTGCACAGTGTCCTTGCTGGCGCTGGCCGGCGGTTCAGTCCTCTGAGAGATGAATAGCACTGGTGCACTGTAGGGGCCGACCAGGTCCTGGTGACCTCCTGTCTCTTGGCACTGTCGAATGGCACACGCGCGGAAACGGTATTCGCAGTTCAGCTGGAGGCCTGTGTACCGGAATGACCAGTCCGGACCCTTGTAAATCTGGCAATAAAGAAAAAAAACGATCCATCAACTAAAAACGCCTTACAGACACATATATATCTCAGTATGGTTTTGTTTGTGGTGATGGTGACTGTAAAAAGGGTGACTCTTCACCAGTGTTTTCACCCATGCAAGGAAAAATGGACAAAAATGCCAAAAGTCTCCAGTCCTTTTGATGAAACATAGGAAAGAACTACAAGCGCTTTTATAGCACGATGAGTACACACCAAAGAAGCTGTCAGAAGCCCCAGTGTTAAGGTGCTTTTAGTGACCACTTACAACATAAACACTACACCCTGGGATGTAATATACAATATCATATCACAGCAATTTAGGCAATTAACTCTGTATCAAGCTACTTCGTTCATTAAGTCTAATCCAATTCAACATACTTTGTTGTAGTTAAGGTGTCGTGTGTTTAAACACCGTATCAGGAAAGCTGCAAGGAGTCCTCTCTGTGATTCTTAAAGGTCACCCGTTTCTTGGGATCTGATGAAATTATCGGGGTGTTCTCCGTGGGCCTCTCAGTTGGCTGGCTGACAAAAGGAGACTCTCATGTGCAGTTCACAGCTCTCTGGCACGCAGTGCCTAATTCAGTGAAATCTAAATGCTGGTTTCTCTAATTAATTAATTTGCAGCTAGGTAAAGGTCCTGTAAAAGCCAACGAAATCACACAGGGGTGCAATTTTCTGTTTATAGGTGTATCAATAGGTGTTAGGTGGGCAGCATGGTACTATTTGATTTCTCTCTTTAAACCCCTTCACCTGGATTTGCTTTATTTAATTGGTAGCAGGATACAGAAATATCACATCATGCCAACGTTTTCCCTACAGTTATCATACTGTTAGACAGTATCTCACAACTGCAAACCACCGACCACTCAATGAGAGAAGCAGGCAATCTCTTCCCATTTTGTTGTTCGAAGAGCCGTTGCTGGGTCTGTGGCTACTCACAGTCTTGGAAAGTCCTCCGACAGCCAGGCAGCTGAGCTTTACTGGAATCTACAACCTAGAGAATTTTCTTTCTCTCGAGAAATTGTTCCCACGCGGAGACGGGGCAGGTCATCGGAAGTGCAGCTTCCTCAAAATTCTGCTAATTTTTATCACGCGTCTGGTAGCGAGCGAAGCGGCCACAGCCACGCATCCTGCTCTATAGCTGCGGCTACGGCAGCTGGCAGGGGTTACTGTCCTCGCCTGCTTGTCCCCAGCACCTTGACAGAAGTTGCCTTCCCCTCAAACGCGTTTGCTGGGGTATTTATACGGTTGCTTCCTAACCCCTTTCAGAGCTGGACTGATAGCTCAAAGAGCAGATTACTAAACTATTTTGTCTACAGCACGTAGGGAGCAACGACACGAGCAACTCGGCCGATGGACCAGGGAGGAGGAGGACAGGAGAGTGAAGTTTTGCAGGGAAATGGTAACAAACAGCTTGGAGTGGACTTCCAGGCAGTTTATTTTTTGTCCACGTCAAAGAAAATTGCCACCATCATGTCTAAGTATTAAAAGGCTGTTTCCACAGTGTTTACTTCTTAACTGTTCCAAGTTTAACTGTTGCAAACTAGTCTTCTAATTTTATTTTAATTTACTGCGCTAAACTGTTCTGGAGAGGATTTAAAAGGAATCACGCACCTCAGTTTACTTTGTTATTTCCAGGCTTAACACATAACCTTTATTTTCTTCTCCAGCTCATTGGGCAATGCACGCTGCCCATCAAAGCATGGTTTGACTCCATGACTAGAAGCAACACTGACCACACCTCACTTACATACTTCATATGTTGCATTAACAATTTTAAAGTTACATTAAAGAATATGCACATGGCAAGGAAACAATCACCTTGGATTATGGTTCGTCTTTTACTGAAAAAGTTAACAAATGGACATAATAAACATAGCACTACACCAAAGGTTACGAATTACGAAAATATCAAGGCCTGCAATCTACCAAAGCACAGACAAAATTTATTTACTATTGACCTATAATAAAATTATAACATACCAGAATTAATTGTGTTTCCTTTCTGGAAGGAAACCTGCTTGCTTAATAGTGTGAAACAGAGTTTCCAAGCCTAATTTCATGTCCATTATCAGGCAGTTTATAAGGAAGCAAAATTAGCACTGCACATCCTCTTTTAAATGCAGACTAATTTGTGGCTTGGCGTTTCAAACTGCATCTTTGGGTAACCAAACCTGAAATTAAAACACACTCTCATCTGCTCGACCCTGCACGCCCTGCTACTGAAATGCTCCTATGGTAAAAACCAAATCAGAGAATTATAGAAAAAAAGTAGGGGGTCTTTCCTATCTGCAGTTCTCTGCTCAGAAGTGTGACTTCGACAACATCAAAGCTTTTATAACATTGTTTGCTGCCTTCAAACAGCGTCGTGCAAAGAGAGCCCTTTGTCCTTTTTCTCATAAGTCTCAATTCTGTACCATTGGGTGGATGTTTTCTTTTTGTCAGTTCTTCCCATTAGTGGACAATTTCTGCACCTCTTCAGGTGCCAAGCTGTATTTAGTAAACACCAGTGTAACCCAGAGGGGCTGCAACTTCCTGCAGTATTTGTATTACTTTAACCTCTTTTCTCTATGACAATGGTTTTACCAGATACTACCTGATATTATTTAGTGGCAAAAAGTTAGCACGGTGACTAAAACCATACTGGTATGCGATAAACTAATCTAAACTAGTTATTGCGAATACTAATTGAAGAAAAATACAATAACTGAAACATGTCATACCTGTTTGAATTCCGAGTCTTTGCCCACCATGACCTGAAGACAGTAGATAACTGGATCACCCTTCATGGGCTGCAGAACCTCCCACGTGATCTCACAAGTGTGATCGTTTATTCTCTCTATCCTCGGTGCTGCAGGAAGAACACACAAAAACCAGCTCGTTCTCCTTTCCCCGTCGCTTCACGTTATATTCTAATGCCTTGTAGAATTCTGTATTCTATCTGCAATTTTGTCTCAGTGTCCTGGTTTGAGGTAAAACAGAACCAGTTTTCCTGCTTCGTAATTTTACTTTTTAGCTGGGCCTCTTCTAACTGACTAAACTGTGAAATTAACAGCACATTGTTCAGAAACTGTTCACTCTCAGAGTGATAAGACCTGGTTATGCCAAGGAACGGTATGCACAGAGGCTCTTGCTTATACTTATTGCTATAATAACCAAGGTCAGCTAACTTCGTTATTTGCCCCGTTAAGAGGGTTGGAAGCGGAAAAGCATAGAGCGGTCCCACCTGCAGGGAGGAGGGGACAGGACAGGTGACCAAAAATTGACCAACAGGGTATTCCAGCCCATCTGCATCACGCTCAGTGTAAAAGCTGAGGGATCAAAAGGTCAAATCTCTTTCTTCAGGGGCCGATATCCAAGGAGGACCCTGTCTGTTCATCTGCTTTTGATCCCGATCCGAGCATTCCTGACTCCGGATCCTTAATCCTGCTCCTGTCCGTCACTGACTCCAGTCTGGGACTTTCCCTGTGCCTGCTGGTGATGTGACTGTCATCCTGGGAGCTGGATACGATTTTGTACATATTGTGTACTTTAAAAATTTATTTCATTATTATTTATTATTTCATTATTTATTAATATTTTCATTAAAGTAGTTTAGTTCTTTTTCTAAACTTGTAAATCTCCTTATCTCTTCCTCTCCTCTCTTTGGAGAGGGGCGGGGGGGAGGGCTATCTGTCATTCTGATTGGCCAATCCAGCCAAAACCACGCCACTCAGAGAAACAAAAGATTCCGATTCAAATGTATTCTTCCTACAATATTTTCTGGAACAACAATTAACAATTGGCACAGGTCTCTGTTGCTAGTTTAGGTATCATCCGAGAGAAAACAAGTAAAATTCGTTGACTGCAAGTGTTTATCATATGGTGGTGGTGGGGGTGAAGCTGTTATGCTTAAAATTATTCTAAACATTCTAGGAAGAATTTTCACCTCAAATTCTAACAGCCCTGGTCACTCTCTCCTGGGAAGCAAGGATTCTAAGTACAAACCTTCTTATGTCAAAGAATGCATAAACCCCAAGTCTCTCATTTTTGGAGCAAATATTTTAGGCTTTAGGTAATTACACGAAAAGGGCATTCCCTTACTATCCCTCCCTGCACTTGGAAAAGGGCTTAAAATTCTAAATACCTCAAATACACCACAATACCAAAAGCAACTTGTCACGCCCCCACCTGCCAAATGAGAAAAGAAGCACCTTTACCTTTCAAGGCAGCTGGAACAGATTTGGGAGTAGTGAAAACATATTCTTGAGAAAGGGGACCTTCACCAGCTTCATTACATGCCTGAATACAAAATTTGTATGATGTTGACTCACTGAGTCTTTGCACTTTGTATGTATGACATGGTCCTCTGTATAAGGATACGAACCTGAAAATGGAAAGAGTAGCTTATTTTAAACACAGAAAAGGAATCCAGAAGTAGCGACAGTATTGTCTTGAAATCTGTTCCCATCATTTCCCAGCATCTAGTGAGAAGCCCAGAAATATTTATTTCAGAGGTAAACAGTGTGCTGGCACTACTATAGAACAATAAGCTCGTTTTCTAGGGCCATGTTTTTATTTCTCACACCTTTGAAATAAACCCTCTTTTATACAAAGAGTACTACAGACCGTCTCTTGGCAAAAATGATCCTAAGCATTTTCAGAAACGCTTCTGCACTTGAAACAACGGGAAAGGGAAAGGACAGCAGTTCTCTCTCTCAATGAGCTGCACACGCTGTTTTTTTTTGTGGCCATCTACTCCCCCAACACCGCTAGCTTTTCAGAATTAGGTAACTAGATTTTAGCTTTTTGCTCCTTTGCAACTTTCCCTTACTACACCTACGAAAGGGTCATGGACCCAAAGGGTCACGGATCCAACTGCTCTTGTTCGTCGCTGTCAGAGATGGGTGACTGATCTACAGCTCAGATCTACACAGGAGGCCAGAGCCACACTTGTACCGCTCACCAAGTCCCACTCTGAGAGCTTTGTAGACCAGCCGCTCTCCTTCACATTACAATTCTTACACAGACTGGTCTTGGCAGCTCTCATTTGATTTTCAATTTTGGTATCCCCGGGACGCAGCACAAGTTTATCTCTTTCTGTAAGGGTTATCATCTACTTTGACTTTTCTTTTACATTTAAAACAGATGGTACCTGCACATGACCTAGTCTTTGGTAATGGCCATGAATTTCTTTCCAGTTAAGAGTCTAACTTGTTATCCTCCTTCCAGCAGAGCAGTTTCACCTAGCAGATCTATTTTGCCTCTCTGTCAAGCCAAAGCTACTGAGAGATTCGGACACGGTACATAGTGTAGCAGTACCGTTCATTTTACCATTTAGGCAAAGGTACTTGCTGTACCATTTTAGCTTACGTTCCAATTTAACATGAGAGAAGGGATCCCTTGAAATAGTAATTTGTACTATATGAGTTTATTTTCCACTAAAAATAACTGCTTATAAAGACAACAGAGACTAAAGAATTCCTCCCTTCCAATATCAAGTACATAAAATTCCCAAGACTGATTAGACTTGATACTTTGACAAAATACTTAACTATTTTGAGAGAGAGAAAAGTGTGCTGGTACAAAACATTTCATTAAACATTTCTTATTGAACCGTAAATAAAAGAAACGATAAAGTTTTTGATCTTGTGCTTTCCAGCACAGAACAACTGGAGCCCTTCTTGCCTTGCCAGACGAGATGACCTCCTACGTCTGTTGTAAATTCAGCAAAGCATATGGAATTTTGCCCTTTGCTGCCATCTCCCACGCATCAGACCACAGCCACAGGGGCAGATTAAAGCGATGCCAAAACCAACCTTCCATTCTTATCCTCCATTTGAAGGTGGTACTGAATGGAGTCGGTTAATGCTTTCGCAGTTCCCTCTCCCCACTTCAGCTTGAGAGTCTGAGAACTGTACGCAGCACATTCCAGGCGAGGTGGATCCGGGGGGAGAGGCTTTGTTTTCAGTTTTATGGTGTGACTGAAAGGACCCGCTCCCAGACTGTTTAGGGCTTGAATTCGTACTCTAGTATTTGAAAAAAAAGAGAAAATAAATTAACTCGAAATTAGATTCTGAAAAGCAACTGGTCATTTCCACCATTCACATTCAAGAGAGAATAATGGTACCAAACAGATGGTACTTTCTACAATGAAGACTTTTATCAATATTATGCTTTGATAGACTGTCACGAATATGCAGGAGTGTCCCTTTCCTCGCCACATTTTAAGGAGCTGGATTGATTCAAAATAAAAATACGTTAGCATATTTGCATCATTCACATTAGCGAAGAGACGCAAAAGCTCTATCAGCTACTTTAACAGAAGCCGTCCATCTTCCTGACCCCGCAGGCCTTGTTCCAAAATTTTTGGTAGCCACATTGGAGAGACGAGGGAAGGTAAAAAAACCCACCCCCAGAAGAGGTGATTCCATATATCTTTGGCTATTATATCAGGTGAGTTCAAGGATGACGACAGGAAAGTTTTACGGGCTTTTTGGAACAGATCCAATTCACGTGAAAATAAAGTGATGGTTCCCAGCTGTTTTCACTGGTAACACATCTCTGGGTGCCTGCAAACACAAGCCGTCTTGGGTTTGCTTGGAAAAGGAGAAGGGGAAACTAGAAGAAGTCAAAGGACACATGGCTGAGGGGTCTGCAGAACTTGAAATTCAGGGATAATTTTTTTATTTTTTTGGATACTCCATGGAAAACTACGGTGACATTAGGTTTACAAGTAAGAATTAAAAGAAGTAGCCAAGAAATGTACTTCTAAAAAAGAAAAAGCAGAAAACAGAGAAATCGGAGGCTCTCTGCGTATCTCACAGGTAGCCATAGAGAGCAAAGTGTGTCTCATCTCATTTTGCAGAGTTAATATTTGCTTGTCTAAATAGTATCTAGGTAACTGGAAAAAAGCAAGCACAATAATTAAATTCTGAAACAATCCACCACACAATTTCAAAATATTGAAACACAAATGTGTGTGCAGGCTTATGAATAAATATTTCTCCTTCGCTACAGTAATATTTAACGTTATGCTAACTTATTATAGCACAGAACTAAGGTTAATATATGCAAATTTTTATTTGCACAAAGAGCTGACAGTGTATTCTATAAAAGCACTTCTGTGGGTAGAAGTACAGAAGTATCTCTGCAATAGAATCTTCTCATTTTTCAGTTTGTTGACACAGAGAGCGACGGCTCTTCAGATTGCCAGCATTATTGTTAAATACTTAGGAGGCACACAGAAACATTTTAGTCTTAGATGCAGCATCAAAACAAGTAAACCCAAATTTTAACATTAAGGATTCAGAAAACTGCATACCCAGATGATATCCTAACTACACTGAAATCAGTGTAGGCTAAAATTCTGACTTCAGTGGGATTGACATTGTCCTTTGAATTTCAACACAGAGGACATGTTTTGGTAACAGGAATGTAGAGTGTCTTCAGGCAGAATTACGGATTTTTACATTTATATTTTTTAGTAACCCTTAGGCCAAACGTAAGGGATGATTTTGGTAACTAAAATTCTTCAAAAGAAATTTCAGATTGATTGATAGATTTTCAAACTGATATTCTTCATGCTGACTGTCACCCAAATACTTGCTATTTCTGCAGAAAAGGCATTGCAAGATGTGATGAGCTGCCATTAGATCAGACAATACAGTCAGTAATGACTGGACATGGTGCTTCCTTGGATGGATTTTATTTTGTCAAACAGATTAGAGGCCATCTATCTATGAAGCAACCAGTCCAAAAACCAGTTATGAATCTGAATCTGTAATCTGAATTCAGTTAAGCTGACAAATTAACCAGACAGATACAACAAAAAGATAATAAACAAACTAACATAAATTGTTCTCAAAAGAAAATAAAACCAAACACAGCTCATCTATTTATGATGATCATCATTACAAAGCTTCCTTTTGCTCCATGGCTATGTACTAATGCTTCTCTGAGAGTAATGCAGAGAATAAAAAAAAAATAATTAAGGAAACAAACAAATAAAGACTCTGCTCTTGTGGAAGAAACAGTAGGCTGTCGAGTAGCTGTGCACGGCATACCTGTAGGTAGTATCTGGCTGTAAGCCATCTATAAAATAGGTCTGAACCTTCCCAACAGTTATGGGCTGCTTATCTCCAAAGTCTATGCTGTAGCCAAGGATTTCAGATCCATGGTCACAAGGTTTTTCCCAGCTTATAGCAAGGCATGTGGAAGGAGAATAGTGCGGACTTTCAACTTCATCTTCACTTAGTCCCCGAAGAGAAGTCACAACTGCAGGTACAGAGGCTGGAGTCATACATGCCACTACTTCACTGAAAGGGCCTGCACCTGCAACATTCACTGCCTGCAAATGCAAAGTAGACCATGTTTTTATGGCAGGGGTGATTCCCATTTCCAGATTTCACTAACAATAGTTTTAAGTCTTTACCTGAACCCTGCAATAGTATATAGTGGCAGGCAAAAGCCCTTTCATTTCACAGTTGAGCCCAGGCCCACAATAAGAGATCTGCATGCATCCTTCCACACCGCCCCACTCCAGCCGATACTCCGTGATGTCAGCTCCGTTACTCACTGGAACCTTTAAAATGGATATGAATAGTTAGAAGTTAAATTTGCTGACTGAAAAAAATTCAACCAAACTCACCACATCTATATTGTTTTTTTCACAGGTATGTTACCCTCCTGTTTCTTTGCTGATTTGCAATGTAGTACAACACAAATAAATCAGAATGCATTATCATAGAATCATAGGTTGGAAGGGACCTTAAAGATCATCTGGTTCCAACCTCCCTGCCATGGGCAGGGACACCTCCCACTAGACCAGGCTGCTCAAAGCCCCATCCAGCCTGGCCTTGAACACTTCCAGGGATGGGGCAGCCACAACTTCTCTGGGCAACCTGTTCCAGTGCCTCACCACCCTCACAGTGAAAAATTTCTTCCTGATATCCGATCTAAATCTACCCTCCTTCAATTTAAAATCGTAACCACTTGTCCTATCGCTACACTCCCTGATAAAGAGTCCCTCCCCATCCCTCCTGTAGCCCCCTTTAGGTACTGGAAGGCCGCTATAAGGTCTGCCTGGAGCCTTCTCTTCTCCAGGCTGAACAACCCCAACTCTCTCAGCCTGTCTTCACAGTAGAGGTACTCCAGCCCTCTCATCATCTTCATGGCCCTCCTCTGGACCTGTTCCAACAGGTCCATGTCCTGGACATTGGGTCCTGGTTCAGGACCATTACTGGCCTTAGGTCCCCTATACTGTACCATACACGCTATTTCCTGTTGCAGACTACTCCAGAAAAAGTAAGTAACTGTGATTTCAGTTACTTAAGTACAGAGAACATTTAGCATGCAGCATTTAGCTTAGTAGCCTGAGTGGTCAATGGCAAGAGATGGTCTTGAGAGGATGATGTGGGGTACTATAGTTTTCACTGACTGGGTCTACAGCCCAGGGATGACAACATGCGAAAGCACACTGGTGCTACTGTCTTCACATTACAGATGAAAGGACTCCTCTGGAGCACTTCACGGCTCTTGTGCGTGGAAACTAGGTCGCAAGAATAGTGGGAAGCAGAAAATTGTGTCTTTTTCCAAGATAATGTTGCGAAGTAACTGGCACAGGCACCTAAGCAACTACGCAGACGTGGACTGAAATGCCTGCTTGAGTAGCCTATTTTTCCTCACTACCTGCCCTAGGAAGCCAAACTTAGCCTCCCGGTTTTGGGAGTTGAACGGCTTTCATACTCCTCAGAAATAATAATCTGACGTGCAGTTAAAAACATGCAAACCAGTGCCAGACTAAGACATGAGCCAATGGAAAATATCAGCAGTCAATGAAGTAATAAAGATTAAAAACAACCAAAAAGCCAAAAACCCCACCCCAAATCAACAAAAAATTTCTTAGATCATGAATAAAATAAAAGAAAAATACTGCTGGTGTTTTGGACTAAATATTCCAAGACAGCAACCACATTAAGGTGCAGATAATAACTGCTCCAAAGCATGTTTTTTCTTTCCCCTTCTTTTGAAAGGAGGGTGTTTGCTACTTTCAGCATTAGGCTATGTGAAGGTAAGTGACTCAATACAAACAGAATTTCACAGGATAAGATGTGATGTTCCTGAGCTGTGACTGAGAGGGACTCCCTCTTCCTTCTCTAATTTACAACAATATGTGTTGGTCATACAGCAGGTACGCAGCTGTTAGAGGGCTGTGCAACTGCCAGTGAAGACGGAGTCATTTCTCAGTGTTATCGCTGTTGCTGCTGCAGATCTAGTGGAGTTCACCTTAAGAGAAGTAGGGGAATCCACGCCAACAAATTCAGGGATGACAACAAACCGGGGGAAGTGTTTCATCTGGTGAAGGGTATGGCTACCAGAGGAATTTCAACAAGCTGATACAAAACTTGGGGAGTTCAACTAAGATAAAGGCAAATGCAAAGTCCTGGACCTGGGATAGAAAAGTACAGGCTGAGGAGCAACTTTTCCAAAAAAGAACTCCTGGTGAGCAAGCTGAACATAACTCAGCAACGTGGGTCTGATGAAGGCTAACTACATATTGACTGTATGAGCAAAAGAACAGCAAGAATGCTAAACGGAGTAATGATTCCCCTCTACTCAGCACTTGTGGTACTGCATCTCCAGTACTGTATCCCATCTTGGGCTCCTCAATACAACACAGACGCTGACATACTGGAGTGAGTCCAGTGGAGGGCCACCAAGGTGGAATGCAACACATGACAAAAAGATAAGGTTTGTTTGATATTAAGATGACAAGGCTGAGGGCAGATCTTACTGCTGCCTGCCATTACTCACGGGGAGGGTACAAAGAAGATGGTGTCAGGTTCTTTTTGGAGCTGTCACACTGGCAAAACAAGAGGCAAGAGTCAACTTGCGGTAAAAGATACTTCGACTGGACATAAAGGAAAAAAAATTCTACAGCATGATACAGTTTGCCCAGAGACAGCTTTACCTGGCTGCTGAACCTTCATTCTTGGAAACAAGTAAAACTTGACTGGACAAGGCCCTGAAAAACCTGACCTAAATTTGAAGTTAGGTGTGCTTTGAACAGAAGGCTGAACTAAATGACATCTACAGGTCCACTCCTGCTTAATTACTGCAAGATTCTATAAAGCAGACATTTAACATTGGTCAAATTAATGCCACCTGAACACTGTAGGAGACTTCTTCAGAAGGCTTTGCCTGGTAGACAATTAAGGAGAGCTCCTCTGACATACCCAGCAAGAAGCATGAACTCTACCTTCCAGGTAAAATAGTTTCATCTTTTGTTTCTGTACAGTTCTGTAACTCAAGATACTTCACTCCATTTCAAGCCACTGAAAATCGGTGTTTAAACAGTATTCCCAGATAGAGTCTTCCTTTTCACAAGCTTAATTTTTATCTATTGCATTTTTTTAATCAGATATCTAAACACTATGGGTTTATAGGAAGTCTGTGAGGCTTTTGCTACATTATTACTGATGTAATTACAGAAAATTAGATCAGCTTATAAAAACAGCAAATGTACAATAATCTATTGTATTATGTGGATATATTTGCTCTGAGGAAAGATAACTACATTAAAGAAAATTTTTAAGAAATGCAGTGCGGCAGTTGTGGCAAAACTCTTAAACAAAAGAACGAAGTAAGAACTCAAGTACCTGCCGGCTGTCAACTTACAGCTGTCGTACAATGGTATGATAAAGGACTTGAAGATTTTACCTACTAAGTACTGGATAATCAGGCAAGTATATTTAAGAATGTGATTAAAATCCAGTCTTAAGCTTTTAAAGTTGAACTTAAAAATGTAGAAGGCAATCACGTTAAGATAGGCGTAACACGGCATTCTTACCTCCCACGACACCTGAGCACACGCAGCAGATCTGCACGCCACTTGAGGGGGCTTGCACTGATCTGGTGGTCCAGGTGCTGTAGTGATTTCACATTTTTCTGAATAAGGTCCAAACTATTAAAAAGGGAGTTGAAACAACTGATTTGTAAAAATCAAATGACTACTTTTTAAACGATAGTTTACCATAGTAGAAACATATAATAGCAGCCTGAAACTTTGTATTGCTTGCTTATAAAATAAATTTTTGTGTGCTGTGGTTTCATGATTTATTTCAGTATCTGACTATTCTCCAGAATAGCTGCAAGACTCTTCTTCTCTGTAACAAATTTTCTCTCAGGCAAAACAGGAAAGTTCTATCCAAATCCTTCTTTTGAAGTTACACGATGGCTGCACTGTAACAGAACACAATTTGTAACTGCCTACTTATATCTATCTAAAATAAACAAAAGATTCAAAAAATGCTTGAGCTGTAAAACACTCTTTGCAGGGGGGGGATAAAATGTTAGGTCAGTGCTTTAAAGCCTTAAGCTGCAGACCTCTCCGCAAACAGTGTCAACTGGTGATGATAGTTTTTATGAAGATAAAAACTTGGATACGGAATTAAATAAAGCTTGTTCTACAGCAACAATTGATTTAAACACATTTAATATGACAAACACAGAAAATATTATTGTATCTGATAATCTGAAGCTAAACTAAATATAAAAAAAGAGAGTCAGGAAAAGCTAATTAGTATGTCCTAGCGCACCAACAGCTGTAAAAATAAAGGGCAATCAATTTACAAAGCTGTATACAGAAAATAACTTACTACCTTACTTCACATGAGATTAAAGTTGCAACAATGCTTTGATAAAGTACTTCGCATCTCCTAACCATTTCCCAATGCTATTATTCACATATAAGACATAATTAGCTATTTTCTCTTCCCTTCATCTAAAACCCCCTTTATTATAAACTGATGTTTAACTGTCTGTTCGCACATAACAATAAGATATGTGAATCAAATGACTCTACATTAGGAAATCCTCATTTAAAAATTACTGTTAAATGCTTCTTTTAAAAGAGAAGATCCTTAATAGTGATCCTTAATAGTCTCTGCAACTAATTTCATTTCAGACCGACCGCCTTACCCCAGCCTTGTTAGCTGCCCGCAGTCTGAAGTTGTACATCCTCCCTGGAAGAAGGCTGCCTACTGTGCATTCAACATCAGAGCCTTGGTAAACCTCTCTGTGTTCATCAGTTTCTGTCTGAAACATTTCCAGACCGTAACAGGTAATGGGTGAGCCCCCGTCTACCTGAGGTGGTCCTAAAAATAAGAAAGAAAGGCTTATTTAATTTTAACGCATAACACATTTGGATCCCTTACCCTCACTAGCAGTTGTAATAGAATTACCCCAGCGCAGCTGAATTTCTCTTGCTCTTGGTCTACCCTGTAGCCTTGGAGGCTGGCATGGACCAGGAACCACTGCTGGTGTCTGCACCAGTAAAGAATCAGATGCCTACAAAGGAAAGAGAGGTTAATGAAGTCATCTAGGCCAAAACAAGCACTACCAATTATGCCACAAGTAAAGGCAAATACTCGAGTCAGAAACAGGATCTTCCATTTTTTGAACTACATCCTCAAATACATGAAGATGCTTAAGTGATCTGGTGCATTTTTCTCATAATGCCTATATAAAACATGCTACAGTAACAATACAAAATGCGTAATTAACCTTTGGTTTTGTGTTTTGGTACACATGCAAGAGGTAGAATTAAAAACAGTACTTAAGTATGAGTACAAACCTAGTATACATGCTTAAAATATGACTTGTTTAATGTAAAATGCTCTTTTCCATCAAACTGCACTTTAATGATTTCTAAAACCTTAATCTAAGGGTTGTATACTTGTTTCTGGGCAGAGATGTCAATCAGAAGACATTAAAAAAATTGAGATTTCAACTTTTTGATTGCTTAGTCATACTTAATGTGTAACAAACTTCCACCTCTGATCTGAAGTGCGTGCAAAAATACACCCGCAGCAGATGGCATTGACTATTCTGGATGCAGACAGAGATGAGTCAGAGACAACGCGGGGTTATTAGCTTCAGTGCGATACAGAACAAATACAAAGTTGGTAAGCCTTTTAGTTTACACGAGAGATGCATCTTAAGAGTCTCATTTCACAACTGCTTTCTACATATGTTCCAGAAAGAGGAGAGTGGAAGCTCTGCTGCTTTTCAGTTCCTTTGAAATGTATTGTTGCACTGAACAACAGATGCCACTTAAAAAGCAGAATGTTTCCTAGGAGGCCTATGTCCACAACAAGCTACAGAACAGTTTCATTACTTCTTTCTTCACTCTTCTTTTGTTGATTCCTGACACCTTCAGAAAAGTATCAGAATTTTCTGAAAGTTATCTTCTCTTTGGTACTCAAATAATGTTTGTTCTAAACTAATTGGGGTTGCAGTCGTGGTTAGGTGCTGGGAAGTATACTGCCTTTCCTCTTCCCCTGTACAACCGCAATGGCGTGAGGGAAAGCACTGCAGCGGAGCCAGCACCGAAGGCGTCCAGATTTATTCTTAAACAAGGTGGCTGTGGGCAAGGCTATTTTTGTAGGAGGCTTCTATGTGGAGGAAAAACGCATGAATTTCATATAGTAAAAGGGGCTGGGGAAGAAACGGTAAACACCAAGGATGCAGGGTTTTAAGATTTTCAGATCAGCTTAGCAGTGAAGCCCCGCTGGAGTCTGTAGAGACCCAGTTACACTTGCTGCTGGGGAGAAGGGAGAAGAATACAGCACGACATCTTGGCACTGGAGGCTGAACTACACCACAGAAGCGACAGTGCAAGTGTGCGTGTACGTAACGTGTATGTAACGTGTATGTATACGAGAGCACAGTAGGGCACACCCAGTTGTTTGGCAATACTGAAAAGCAGGGCAATGTGAACATCTTGCTTGTGTCTGAGACCGCACGGGAAGAGACTATGGAGCACAACTCTGGGGAAACACTCTGTCCTCCCCTGCCTGCTGGGCTGACTCGGCTGCTCAGACACAGTACTCCACCGACCACACGGAAAACCTTAAATTGACACGGCTGTCTTGGGTTAGGCCTTAAGAAATGACATTCTGTCAACATATCACACGGCAAAAAGACATAGTTTCTGTAAATAAGAAAAAGCACTTTAAACAAAATACAGTAGCTGAAAAGAATATTCACATTGATTTCTTTAAAAAATGGGCAGAAACTTGAAACACTGTGCATCAATACTGGAACCTTTTTGAGGTACTAATTATGGCTATTTTGTTAGGCACTTCTGTACAATATTTGCTTATTAACTGCTGGACCAGATTTTCTTAAAGAGAGAGAAATTTTATTTACTAAAAATATTAGCTCATATTACCATGCTTTGTCCTCCTTCCCCAACGCAATATACACGTAAGCGATAGGAACAGCCAGGATTTAGTCGGTCGCACACGTGTTCCCTCGCAGCTCCGCTGTATACTGTGTCCCATTTGTTTCCTGAAAGGTTAAAAATAAGTGTGCAATGAAGCAAGGTGTTATTTGCCATTCTTCAGTACCAGCCACAGCAGGTATCCTAGCTTCACTAAATAAGCATGTGCCTGATGTTTATCAAAAAAATATAAGGTTTGCTTTGAGTTTCCCAGAAAAAGATCCAATCACTTCATAAAGACAGTTTTCTAGGTAAATTTGTGTAGATCTGGTTTAGTGAAATATCTTCCTTATTTGGTATTCACATTAACTAGGGGAGAATTTACTTTTAATGAAGTAGTTATTACTGGGCCAGCAAGCAGATTCAAACATCCGAACCAAATAAATAGGAAAGATACAAAAGAAAAATTTTGTATGGAAAAGAAACTTTTAATTACTACATTCATTTTGCACAATGTAACTACAGTTTACAGTTGATAAAGCTTGTTCCTGTGTTCCTGAATGGCCCAGTACCATCTGAAATACTGATTTCATTCTTTGCTATTCAGCCAGATTCTTAAACCAGATACTCTTTAGCGTTCTCTCTCTCTTTTTAAAGAGATTAAGCAGGGAACCTGGGGACTTTCAATTAAATCTCCAGCAACTCAATACATCACAGAATTTAGAGGACCGGCAATGAAACGTAACGCACGGCTCACTACATCTGCGTGAAAGCCTCAGGGAAGTCATTCCAAAAGAGACTTAACATGGGCACACGATGGAGTAAGAAAAGTGATAGACTTTACTATCAAAAGAACCACAGCTGAGACCCCTGACAGGGCTGCCATTACAACTGGGGGACAGTGCGCTGCCTTAATCTGACACAGCACTGGAGAAGTATAAACTTTCATTCTCAGTGTGACTGTTTCTGAATTTAATAAGGTTACTTAAGAGGTGTAGATTTTTAAGTAATTTAGCTGGATAGCTTTATGTCCAGTTTAGAAATACCGTTAATTTCCTTTCTGTATGAAAGGACAGAAAAGCAAGTATCGGAGACATCCCAACTGCATCACTGTTCTACTTTAATAGTGATAAATGGAGCACTAGTTTTTCTTTCTTCTGTCACACATCCAACAAACCTTCGTGGCCCTGTCCTCTTGCCCTACAACGCCGGGAATGTGTCATTTCATTTCCAAAACAGAATACACCTAATTAATCAGTTAAACACGGAGCATCTTTTGACACAGACTTTTGTGGCATCTTCTTTCTAAGCCAGAGAAAAAGAACCTCTTGTATACAAGCATCAGGATCCCTATTTTTTTAATGGCAGTCCCTCGCAGTAACTTTCCCTATCATAATACACATTTTACTCTTCCCACAGGCATACACAAGCAGAAAAAAGAACACAGCTGAATGCCAACATATGCTCCAAATACTTACCATTTAAGCCTTCAGACATTTCCACAACGTATGTATTTATTGCTGCTCCTCCATTGTCTTTTGGCGGATCTATAAAAACCAGCAATATTCCAACTAAGCGAGGTAAATTAAATGGTTTTGTAGGTTTTGGGGAGAATTTACAAAAGGCAAAACCAACAGCTGACTGGAGATGGGTGCTTGTTTAGACAGACAGCAGCCTAGCTAGCGACAGCATCCGAGTTCAGGACAGCCACAAATTACTCAAGTTCTCCACTGTGCAAGGCCACCAGCTCACAACCCAATTTTATACTCTACAGATGAAGAGTCACAAGTGAACCAGGCACCTGCCATATGCCACAGCAAACATCTCAGTCTGAAGTGCTGTAGAAAGCTGCCTGATTATGGTTTCAGGGACATAGATCCTAATGGTCCTGTAATTTGGACTGCGGAGGGGAAAAGATTATCATACCGATTTGCATATAAGAATATTTCAAAATTATTTAAAGACAGGCTTTCAAAAACCTAAATATTTTGGGAGAGAACAGAGGTCAGGAGTTCTACACTGAAAACATAATCTCTTAAATTTTTAATGCATCACTGGAAATTGAGTGCACTATCCTCCCTGGTACAATATTCATGTACAAGACATGAACCTACAGACCGATCTTTGACATATAAACCCACTACTCTTTCTCAGAGCTGACTTAAGAGAACAAGAGAATTAAAATAATGTGGAAAAATAACATTTTGGACAAATATAAAGACAGCGTGATACTTCAACGCAGAAGGGTACTGCTGCCATAAGATAACATTGTGTATGTGCTGGCTGACATGGTGTTGGCTCTTAGGCAAGGGTTATGTATCATGTCACACCTGCTAAATAAAAGGAGACTTATTCTATGGCACAAAGCACTTTTGTGGTTGGAAGGTAACAAGTTACTCCAAGTGAAAAATAAAATTATCACATTAATTATCACTTACTAAAAAAAAAGAAAAGAGAGTATTAGTGTTCAAAATAATGACTGCTGAAGGTTCTTATATATGAATAGATATTTTAGATAGTTTTCAATTTACAAATCAGGTATTTCTTATAACTTCATACATTATGTATCATCCATAAAAGATCAAGTATCAGGCCCTGATGTAGAAAGCACTCTATAAAGATGCAAGACTAGACTTGCTGAGTACTACTTATACTCTACACAAGTAACTCTTCTTATTAATGCAAAAGAATTAGCATACACTATTAAACAGAAATAGGTAAGAAATTCAATTACCTGTGACAACAAATAAAACCTTTGTCTGTTTGATTTTCTGCTAAAGTACTGCATCATACAGTACTGTGTCACGTTCTCCTATTTCACAGCATAAGGCTAAAAACCTCTGAGCCCAAAGAAAAGTTTCTCAAGATCCTTAGCAAATAAAAACATTTACCCATCAAAACCAAACACTTTGAAGAGACAGGCTGAACTTGGATCTTCTCTTTTGATAAAACCCCAGAATTTTGGGGCATCTACCTTTTGTGCCAGAGAAACAGATCTTCTTAGCACACAAATTAACATTCCTGTTTTTTTAATTATTGTAGTCCCCTCCAATAACAGTCCCTATTACAATTTATATATTATTCTTCCTATTATACTGCCACCCTAACTATTTTTAATCAATATTTTTCTCTTAGTTCCATGAAAATCATAATGACTCAGTGACTGATGTATTACTGAAGTAAAACCTGGCCTTCTATATACAAATATATATATATATGAACTATTATATATATACGTAAAATACAGACAACATACTCTAAACAGAGCTGGACAACAGTCTTACCCCAGATTATTTTAAAACTCTGTGCGTGAATTTTTCCTTTCACCATGGGTTTTGAAGGTACTCCAGGCTTGTCTGGACAAGTAATGTATTCTACTGTCTCGCTTGGACTGCTTTTCCCTTCTGAGTTATAGGCAATGACCTGCAAATATATAAAAAATATTATAAACAGAACAAACACACTGGTTAGTGGTATGCTACTCACTGTTAATAGTACGGTCAAATTAATTTATATGTATGCTTTGACAGACAGCTACATAATAAATTATCAGATAAGAACTAAAGCTATTATATACCTTCATTTTACATTTTCATTAGTCTCATAGTTAGAAAATCAGTGTTCTGAAATTAAAGTTTCCTGCACACTGACAGCAAAAAAAAAGAAACCCTAGTAATTGTGAACCTGAAAAAAAAATAATAAAAAATTATTTCAAAAATCAAATAACCTTCCACATCCCCCAAATTTCAAATGTTGATGCATAAAGTTAGGCTTCTACTTAGGACACTGAAGAGTTGCCTGACTGTAAAAGGCAATCGGGATGACATCTGTGGGTGCTCAATATAGCACAAGGCACTTTATTTCAGGTCAAGGATCTGAAAACTCGTTTTTTTAAAGCCATCTAAGATACTCAGAAATTAGGCAGGTCTAAGAACAACTCTTTTTTATTGGACTTACACAATTTATTGATAACGCACTATACACATGAGAAAAAACCTTTATAAAAGCATAGAAACAAAGGATGAAAAAGACATACAGCAAAGAGGCCACTTTTAAACTTCCACTGAAGGAACTTAAAAGTATTCAAATTTTAATTGCAATTCCCTTCCCACTGAGGTAAAAATATTTTAATGTAACAAAGTTAAGAGCAAAAAGTGATGCTTTACTAACTGCTAAAGAAACTTGAATAACTGGGATAAATCCAGTAGAGCTCTCATGCTACTATAGTACGTTCTTTTAAGGAAATACATTCAGAGATAAAAAAGTGTTTATATGGGTAAGTTGTATTAACAACAACAAAGGTGAGATAAACTCTTCAGTCCCAAGGAAAATTATGGCAAAGGTTGTCATGGTAGTAATTTACAGGCACATGAAGGACAAGATGATTAGATTTATCAAGGGTAAATCACGTTCAATCAACCTGAATGCCTTCTACGATGAATCAACTTACTCAACAGATGAAGGGAGGGCTGTGGACATCATCTACCCTGATTTTAGTTTGATATGGTCTCCCACAACATCCATGTAGACAAGCTGGTAAGATACGGACAGGACAGATGGACCAAAAGATGGGTGTGGAAAACCTGGTAGAATGCCAGGCTCAAAGGGTGGCTGTTAATGGTTCAAAGGCAAATTGGCAGCTGCTCATGATTCGATTTCCTCAGCAGTCAATACAACGTCAGGTACTATTCAGCATCTTTAGAAGTGATGTCGATGATAAGAATGAATGCACCCTCCCCAGGTTTGCATATGACACCAAACTAGGAGCAGAGACACTGGAAGGAAGAGCCACCATACAGACAGACTTTGACAGGCTGGAAGATTGCATCAGCAAGAACTGTGTGAGTTTTGACAAAGGTAAATGTAAAGCCTTGCACCTGGGATGGAATAATCCCAGCAGTGGTACAGTCTGGGGTCTGACTGGCTAGTCAGCTTTTCTTTTTTCAGCTCTGCTGAGAAGGACCTTGCGATCCTGGTGGAGAGCAAGCCAAATGAATCAGCCAAGAACCCTGGAGTAGCAAAGGCGAATTGTTTCATGGACTGCATGAGCAAGAATTTATCCAGCAGAACAAGGGATCCGATTATGCCACTTTACTCAGCCCTTTTTAGCCTGGAATACTAGGTTCAGTTTTGGTCCTCCCAATTCAAGAGAAACACTGACAAACTGGAGAGAGCCCAGAAGAGGGCCAGCATGATTAGAGGGTTACAGAACCTGACACAGAAAGAAAGGTTGAAGAACTTGGTTTACTCTGCCTAGA
Source organism: Rissa tridactyla (assembly GCF_028500815.1). Lineage (NCBI taxonomy): Eukaryota > Metazoa > Chordata > Aves > Charadriiformes > Laridae > Rissa > Rissa tridactyla. Next base: position 33,257,137 of record NC_071466.1, read on the forward strand.
AAAAAGAAGTTTCATGGCGAGAGATCTAACCACAGTCTTCCAGTAACCAAAAGGTAGTTACAAAAGAGGTGAAGATACTCTCCTCACAAGGATCTGTGATGACCGGATAATGGGCAAGTGCGTTAGGGAGAATTCTGGCTGGATATAAGAAAAGAAATTAATCACGATGAGAACAGGCTGCCCACAGAAGTGGTGGCATCTCCCTTGCTGGAAATACTGAAGTCTCAGCTCGACAGGGCTAGGACAGAGTTGAACTGCCTAACCTAAGTCCCTGCTTTCTACACAAGTTTGACCAAGATGATGCCCAAAAGTCCCTTCCAACCTAGACTCCTCTGTGATTCTAGGAAAACAAATTGCTGCTATTCTTAACTTTCTGGTTGTGTCTGCTGTTAGTTTACTATGTATTCTCATTTGTTCCTAGCAAAAAACTAAACAACCTAAAGAAAGGGATTTTGGCTTTTATATGTTTTAAAAATGAGCAGAATTGAAATGACAGCAGTAATGTTAGTCCAGATTGAGAAAAGGAAATGTGAGCTAACATGTCTCTCAGACATTAAGTCTCCCGATACAGTTTACAAGATTAACAATCATCTGGTTGTCTTTGTGCCCTTACAAATGAAGTTAAACAGGCACAGTTAGGATTTACGTATTATAATAAGGTTTCCAATGGATATAAAGCTTCTTTCAAAAGCCTTAAGGAATATTACTACTAATTAAGTCTTTTTCCCATATAATAAAAATTAAAGACCTAATTAACATAACATTTGTTTCTCCTTTATGCCCCGTGAATGAGTGGACAGAGACTTCTGTTTACTGTTAGGAAAAATAGGGTATAAACATTGATTTTTTTATTTTAATGAGAAACTTAGGATGTTTAAGTTAACTACATATTGACTAATAATGTGTAGGATTAATGTGTAGGATTACTTTCAAAGGAAGACTATGATCAAGTCCTGTAAAAGCTAGTTTCGAGGTAATTAACTGTTCCTTAGTTTAAGTTCATGTGTGGCCATAACAGCCCCAGCTTGGTACAGTCCTTGGAATACACTGTATATTTTAAATTATTTAAATATTAAATTATGTAAAAAACCCCAAGTACTGGAAGTTTCAACCCTATCATAACCTTTTCTGCTTAAGAAAGTAATCGTATGGCCAAGTGCAAAATATCTGCTATCATTTGAAAAGAAGTACTTACATGTTTTAGCGTTAACTCAAACCAAACCAACCCGTAAACTGCTACCTTTCATATTGCAAAGAGATGCTGTTCTTCAGCAGTTCCCAATTCTTCCTTTTGAAATTGTGTTTTAGGTGCACGCAAGACAACAGCTATTGACATTTTTCCCTTGTAGACGGAGATGAGACTATTCTGACTCTGCTTCATACTGTGGGAAATGCCTTTAGCTTTGTTCCAAAACCTGAGCAACTGTTCAAGAGTGACTTAGAATTCACAACAGCCCAGGTTGGAAGGGACCTGAAAGATCATCTAGTCCAACCTTTAAGGGAAAAGCAAGCCTAGACGAGATTATCTAGCACCTGTTGGGGACTCCATCACGTCCCTGGGGAGGTTGTTCCAGTGATTGACTGTTCTTACTGTGAAAAATTTCTCTCTTACGCCAAGATGAAACTCCTCCCAGTGCAACTTGCACCTATTGCCCCTTGTCCTCTCCATGTGTCTCCTTGTGAAGAGGTCCCCCTGAGCCTTCTCTTCTCCAGGGAGGGAAGATCTAATGCCTTTAGTCTTCCCTTACAGGGCAGGTTCTCCAGCCCTTCAATCATCTTTGTGGCGCTCCTTTGGACCCCTTCCGGTCTGTCTGTCTTTTTTGAATTGTGGGGACCAGAACTGGACACAGTACTCCAGGTGTGGCTTGACAAGAGCTGAATACAGTGGAATAATCACATCTGTTAACTCTGCTAGTAATGCCCCCGTGGATGCAGCCCCGGATCCAATTTGCCTTTGTTGCTGCTATGTTGCACTGCTCCTAGTCAGTTTGTCCACCAGGACCTCCAGGTTCCTTCCAGCAAGGCTGCTCCTAGCCTATACTGGGCTCTTTGGTTATTCCAACCCAGCTGCAGGACTTTGCACTTGTTTTTGTAAACTTCATACCGGTCTTGCTAGCCCACTCTTTCAGCCTGTCCAGGTCTCTCTGCAAGATGGCTTTCCCTTCTGATGTGCCCATCTCACCACTCAGTTTTGTGTCACCAGCAAACTTGGTGAAGGTGCTTTCAATCCCATCATCTAGATCATTTGTGAAGGTGAACAGTGTGGGGCCTCGTATTTATCCCTAGAGGATCCTACTTCTAACAGGCTGCCAGCCTGAGTAAAAAACATTGATCACCACCCTCTGAGTGTGGCCTGTTGGCCAGTTTTCACTCATCTCACAGACCACCCAGCCAGTCTGCATCTTGCCGGTTTGTCCAGGAGAAGGCTGTGAGAAACAGTATTGAATGTTTTTCTGAAGTCCACGTAAACAACATCCACTGCTCTCCGCAGGCCAACTGAAAGTGTTGCTTTGATGTAGAAGGTGATCAGGCTAGTCAGGCATGATTTGCCTTTAGTGTAGGCTTTTCCCAATCACCTACTTCATTTGGCTTGTAATAGCTTCTAGGAGAACTCTTCCATTACTTTCCCAGGGACTGAAGTAAGACTAATGGGCCTGTAGTTCCCTGGGTCCTCTTTTGGGCCCTTCTTGTAGATGGGTATAACATCTGCCCTCTTCAAATCATCAGGGATATCCCCTGATTTCCATCACTTTTCAAATATTATAGACAGTGGCCTTGCAACAATGCCAGCCACTTTTCTTAACATCCTGGAGTAGATTCTGACCTGGCCCATAGATTGATGTGGGTTGAGCCCTTGCAAGAGGCCACAGCCCGGCCCTTCCTCCACCACCGGTGGGTCAACATATGCCTTGTCATAGCTACTTGATGCTGTGATCTGGGGTCCAGTTATGCCAGTAAAGACAGAGGCAAAGAAGGCACTGAGAACCTCTGCTTTATTGGCAGTATTTGTGACTTGGTTCCCCGCACTGTTTAGGGTTAGAAGCACTTCCCTGTGCTTCTGCTTACTGCTCACATATCTGAAGAACCTTCTCTTGTTGTTCTTGACATCTTCGGCCAATTTCAGTTCTAGCTGATCCTCATCCTTCCTGACTGTATCTCTGCACATCCTAGTAAGGTTCTTGTAGTCCTTGATGGCTATTTGGACAGCTTTCCATAGCCAGTATGCTTCTTTTTTGCTTTTAACCACACCCAAAAGCTCATTGTTAAGCCAGACTTCATCCTGAGCTACCAAGTTCAGCCCTCAAGATTTATTAGAATGGGCTCAGCACAGTGGTAATATGAATGATTTACTAACTTGGGCTCAGTGCTATGCTAGCACTGACAGATGTTTTTTTGATCAAAGTTGCTTCTTACCCCAACACTTTCAAACGTGTTTAGAATCTATCAGAGAACCCTGTAGCTACACTATTTAATATTACCTGTGGATATGCAACAAAGACGACAAATAAAAAAAACCCAATTGCTAAGAATATTGACTTATAACCTGGAATTCAAGATACCTGCAACTGTGTTATGCCCTTGCAGAGGTTCTTATTCCTTCTGCAGAGACAATTAATGAAGCAGGCGTTTGGCTGACAGTTTTAAGAGACTGACATTCTAAGAAACTGGCATCAAATTTGGTTTTCCTTAAAATAGGCCCTCCCCACCTCTCAGTCAATCTCAAGCTACTCTGGTAAAAAAAAACCAACCCAAATATATGAAAAAAATCTTACCCTAAACTTGTATTTTGTACTACGCCTCAAATTCTTCACTGTGTAGGTAAGATCGTCACCATCATATTTTGGCTTGAAACCATATCCCTGTAGAATTAAATAGCATTACTGGAAACATTATATTTGCAGCCCAGACCATGTAACGTACTTCATACAAATAAATTACTGTTTCAGACCGTAATTGTTATGCTCCTCTAACAAAGCAGTAAGTGCACCTTCACTGGATAAACACAAGATATTTAGAGAGGGGGAAATTAATTAACCATTCTCCAATCGCAAGAGGAAAAAAGAACAGTAAAGAAAAACATATACAGTGTAAACAGAAACTATACCTCACACTTTCAAAGGGTAGAACAGGACTCATTTTAAAACAAAGGTGGTTAGGCTAAAAGGACATCTAGAGGGACCACACTGCATCATGCAATTACTTTGATCCAGCTGTTATAACGTTTAACTTTCACACGCAAATTCACAAAGTTAAAAGTAATTTAAAAGTCTTTGCAGCATTGGGGCTTAATAATGCTAATAATGATTACTGTCACAATAAAAAGCAGACAGCTATGTGGCTTGGTCACAGCAATGACAAGTCATTAGCTTAATTTCAGAAAATACAGTTCCTTGTAGAATATTCTAGCAAAAGTAATCATTGTTACACTTAAAACAGTAACGTAACACACACACATTGTAGTTTCTTTTCTTATTAAGAATAAGTATTCTAAACTTACTGAGTTCTCATCCTCCATCTCTAATATATACGAGATTCCTTCATCTGATGGTGTTCCTGAGGGTTTTGTCCACTGTAGGGATAACCAAGTAACTCCAGCATTAATCAGCAAAGGACTTGCTGGTGCGGTTGGGGCAGTGCCTGAGGTATGATACAGGACTTCTTCACTAAAACCACTGTTTAAAACAGACAGTATGTAAACTAACTAGACACAATAATGAATACCTAGAAATACATTATTCTTACTAAATACAGCTATGACAGTTTCTTGGACACATGCACAACTGGAAATTGCAAGCTGGTATATGCAGACGACTTCACTTGCCCATGAATCTGTCGGTAACAAAACATCTGAACAAGGTTAACATGTTCATAACTGAAAGATTCCTTTGTATGATATAATTACAACGTTTTGCTGACCGAAACGTTTTGCTTTTTCATATTAAGTCATTATTTTAAAACAGCAGAGCTCTATATGCAATAATGTACTAATACTACAGTGCCCTTCCTATTCAAAATGAAAACATGAAGACATAAAAGCATATATGGGAAGAAATTTTGCTTCCCAGGCAGCAATTATGCGCTTCAAGTAGACTGTGAAGTACTAATTTCTCTAGTGATTCAGAAAATAATAGAGTAATAGCCTCATTCAATGTTAAGTTACTTTAAGAGTTGCCAATATGTAAGTCTTATTGCAGAACAAATTAAGTTGAGTGTACACCAGTGAATCTCCTAACACAACTGTTAACCTTATCTGATGACACTTAGATATGCCTTGAAGTGAAAATACAAATAAATTACATTAAAAGACCTACTGTGAAACAGAGGGATGCAAAAGTCAGTAAATGGGTACTATGTTTGCACAGATGGTCTGTCATGTATCCAACTAGACTAAAAAAACCCCACCTGTTCTGTGCTGGCATTTGCTGCTTCTACATCAGATCTGAAGAAACATTTACAGGCTTAAGAGTTACTCTTATTTTTTCAACCATATGAGACCAATGTCAAAGATGTAATTTTAGTCTAAAAAGCAAGGCATTAACTAAGTGAGCATCAGGAAGCCCTGAAAATAAAATTCTCTGTATGGCTTAAACAACAGTACCAGTTAAATACCTTGTGTGTTGGAACCTGACTTTCCTGAAAAATCTCAATATAAATACCTCAACTTTCCTTTCTCTCTTACTCAACCTACGTTATAATAACACACAAGTTTTAAATTTTGGTCTGCTCTAAAGTCTTTTTGTCAATAGTAATAACAATAACAATACTAATAATAATATCTTACAGACAACACATTATCAAGAGTGTTGACAAGCACCCAAAGCAGACATACACTTTGTGTGGACATGCAGACTGTGAAACAGATTGTGAAGCAAGAAGTGAAAAAGTGCAAAACGAGAAAACTTCTTAAATTTGGGGGGGAACAGTAGTCTTTTTCTTGCAAAAAGTCACAAGAAAGAAAATCTCTGAAATGAAGATGGTGTGATATATACAATATATCTACTAAAAAAATCTCAGCATCGTATAGGCAGGCTAAAGAACACATGAAGACAGACTAGACAAAAACTCAAATACTAAGCCTATCTCTATTCACAACGAACTATTGAAGGAGTCACCTTACAAGCAGATATAAGGTAAAAAACACCACACCTTAAACAGATTTAATCTCTTTACTTGATTGAACCACTCCAAAATACGCTGAAATCAACGAAGAGTTCTACATTTGAATGACTCTTAACAATTAAATTAGAAGTACAATAATGCTGTCTATCTTTTAAATAGATTTTAGTTTTCTAGTTTTCTTTAGACACTTTTTCATGTGTGGTTAGAATTAAATTTAAAAATATGAGTAACTCAAAGATAAAACACCTGCTCTTGTTGGTAAAATTATTTAGACAAATTTCTGTCTCCAGATACCTAAGGTTCTCAGCATTCTTCATAAGGAATAATCAGGCAGTCTACCCTAATAAATATTATTTCAAGAGAATTCTTAATTAAATAATACCATGAAGACAATAAAGCGCATCTTTACAAGGCCATGAAATATTGATTTAAAAATCTATTCGGCGTGATTAGTTTAAGAAGGGTACTTAATTGATCAGTGTCTTCTACCAGCTTACGCTGCAGCAATCTGTAATACGTGTGGTATTCCTAGAGGGTACATTTACACTCAGACGTAAAAGGGGAGCAGGAATGGAGCCTGAGCACTGGACCCTGTTTAACTGCCAGCTCACTCCCTGCCTTTTATTTTTTTGAACAGTTCCAACTAAATCTCATCAAGACAAAGTCCAGGAGCAACTCAGAGAATAATTAATTCCAGAAACACCATCCAGAAGGCAGTAACATAATAAAGACTGTGTCAGAGCACACTGAAAGTCATTCTAGCCCACTATACTGTCCTCTGACAATAGCCCAAAGCAGGTGTCTAAGGAAAGACACAGGAACAGGCACCATACGCAACGCATTCCCTCAGTACTCTCCAAAAACTCCCAACAAACACCTCAGATCTCCTAAGCCAGCTGTAGTTTTCGCATACTTAATACTCTGCAGAAGGTTTCTTCCGCCCAGCATGAATTACAACCCCAAGTCTGGCTCCCTGTTCTCTACACTGTCCTTCAACACTGTCCAAGCAGGCATTGCTCCCTCAACAACCTCCTTGCACCCGCTGAAGGACACAAAAGACACATCCTTTATTTCATGCTATAAAAACTGCACTCTGGTGAGCGGCAGCACAATGCTCATAATATTTCAAACACCAAATTAAAAATACAAATGCAAAATAGCATTTTTAGGCTGATGGCTAGAGAAGCCCTGTCTTTATGCCACATAGGACCTCAAGGTCCAAGTGCTACTACGTAGTGTGGACACCACAGCAGTCTGCTCTAGAGATGATGAGCCCTGGTAGTGTGACTATTAGCCAGGTTTATTCGCTTTGCCTGAAGACCAAGAAACATCCCCAAGAGCTACTGCACCCAGTAGTGCAAGCATAACTTGAGAAAACAGTAATTTATTTATTTTTTTTTTAACAAGTTCTTATTTATAGTCTCTTCTGAAGTCAGATGTGATTCGTTTAAAAATTCAAAACAAAGTTTGGTGCTCTATAACTTCTGAAAAGTAGCCATTAAAAGTAAGAGCCACATATCCTAAGCATTCATTATAAGATCTAGAACTTCAAAAGAATTCAGTGATATGGTAATGTCATATTCTGTCCATTTCCCAGGGTAACAGGAGACTAACAGAGGCCTTAGATAAAGGGACATAGCGGAATAACGGGACACCGCAAAGAGCACAATACAGATACACCTACAGGTGGCAGTGGGCGTTCTGCCAGACTTACTTCCTGCTCCAGCAGAATTACTGACACCTCTTTATACTGTCACCACTAAAACTCTCCATTTAAGGACAGCTGATAAGCCCTGGAAAATTGCTACACCACCTTCAGGAGCTACCTGAGATCTAGCACCATGTCAAACCTGCCTGGAACCAAGAGCAGCAGAGAGCATGGTAGGAGGTACCCTCTGGTTGGCACTGCAGCAGCACAAGCACTGCAGCATTTAAACTATTACCTTCTGGTCCTTAGGCTGAGTCACTTATCTTTTAGCATGATCCCCAGAATTTTAGTGTGTTTATTATATCAGACACAAAAGCCGCAATTGCACTGAATGTGTGAATCTCTACAACGTAGTGCTTAGCCAAAAATTCTACTGCAAGTACGTGCAGTAGGAGACACGTTCAAGGTAGCAACTTCAGTGGTCAGCGTAGGTCGACAAAGACAGAAGCTAAACACTAGCACAGCCTGCGCTGATTTCATGTGCGAGCAGCCAGGTTGTCTGTGCCATGCTGGGGCTCCCCATTCTAGAAGGATCTTACACAAATGTCTAAGCAGCCCGTTCAGGAAATAAGGCTAAGTCTGGCCGAAGTAGCTGTACCATCTGCTTCTAAGAGGGGACGAGACTTGTAGCATTTATAAGGTGAGTATGCACATAACGTAGTGGTTGTAGTATGTAGTCATACCATGCCTGGACAGAACACATTATGCTGGGAACCACAGATCAGCTGAGATCGGAAGGGATCTCTGGAGGTGATGTTGTCCAGCCTCCCCTGCTCAAGCAGGGTCAAGTGGTTTGTAGTACACAGGTTATCTGCAAACTGAATAATCCGATCACATACCGTGAATTAACTATGCAGTTGGACTAGATGATAATTGTAGGTCCCTTCCAACTGAACTATTCTATATTCTATTTCATACCAGTTGGACAAAAGACTTGTTTCTTTAAATGCCATCATGTGTTTTTCCTAAATAAGCACACACATGCATATACATGCTTTCCATATTTATGTATAAAATAGTAATATTTACCTCATTCCCATGTCATTTTTGGCTGCTAGCCTAAAGGTGTACCCCATTGCTGGTGATAGTTTAGTAATCCTGTACTGCTTCTGTTGGCCATAGTAACACTGGCAAAACTCTCCATTTCCTTTCCCCTAAAAAGGAATACGTTAATCACAATTTTTCACCCCATTATACATGCAGCCATCTATTAAAGCAACACACAAATGTGAAGTATTAAAGCAACACACAAATGTGAAGTAAGCTCATTTTTTGAAATGAAACATAACTCAAGAATCTCCCATATCGTGAGGTAGTAGTATATGAAACTTTGTATATATATTGAAATAGAAGTTTTTTTCCTTCATTTCCATTTCCCAGCTTCACGGGGTTGGAAGGAAAAAGCCATGAAGTTTCTGCAGCTCTGCCATGTCAGGACAGCTGTCCAGGTAGGGAGTGGAAGATGCTTGCGGGGGCATAGTAGATCCACCCACCCCCTTTGTACAAAAGAAAGACTATTACAGGAAAATGATCCTTTAGTGTCAGCTCTTGAAAGAAGTATTGGACTACAAGTGATAAAGCCACTATTAAGAGTAGCAGAATCATGTAATTAAGATCCTATTATTTTATATTCCTGAAGAAAAAATTTGGGCAATAACCGTACTTTCATAGTTGCTTCAGGAATTACATATTTGTGACATGCCTCTAGACACAAGTCTTAATTTTCACACAGCTTGATGTGCACAGTCACTTACAACTACTTCTTAAAAACACTACAAAATTAAAAATAAAATAGAACGACTTGCTTACTTCATCCCATTCCAAAAGGTAACTGTGGATTTTAGAACCATTATCACAAGATGCCTGCAACAGGAAAAGAAGGCAATTTGAGCTCTAACTGGATACAAGACCACTCAAGAAAAAAATGCTTGTGTAGGTCAAATCATGATAAGGCCAGTGGAGAACAAATGATGCTCCCCTTATAAGATTGTTTCGCTTGCCAAGATAGTCCTAGTTCAGTCTCCGTTCAGTCAATGCTTGTATCATGTTTATGGTTTTGTTTTTTAATTTAGACCTTGAAAAGGTATTCGGCCAGCAGTGTAAAATGACAATATTTTTCTGAGTCGCCAGACTGCAGCTCTGCTTAAATCTCAGTCTTTCCAGACCACTTCATTTGCTTTGCACAAACAAGCCTGTGTTCAATAACAGAGAAAGGAATTGGTTCCGCATTACAAGAGGGGACTGGAACTCAAACCACCGTCTCTCATTTGAACTCAGTAATTTAATCTACAAAGGCTTTTCTGGGAATCCTTCTCTTTTTACTGAAGTCCACATTTAACCCAGTACATGTATTTGTGGTCATGGAACCGTAACTGAAATTAGTATGTTTGACAAAAATTTTCCATTTCAACTAAGTGGCATTTAACTGACAAATCCAAACCAATTCTGAAGAGTTTAAAATACTTATTTAAAAGGTTTTAAAACAATTCTTACCTTCCACTGCAAAGTAAGAGAATTTTTGGTCCGATTAGTTATCCTGGGCAAATTTGGAGTATCAGGTTCACAACTCGTTGTGGTAAAACTCTCTGCTTCTGAAGGGCTCCCCTTTACACAGTTGCATTCTACTTGGACTCTAAAGTGGAAAAGAGCCAGTAATATTTTGCTTGAAAATCTGTATATACAGTTTCCAAAGAAAACTGAGTATTCAGAAGTAAGTTACTGCCTTGCCATCTCATTATTAAAATAGCACTGTTATTAATAAATAACTGGTGGAAGCATCTTGGCCAATAAAGTAATGCAAAAGAAGAGACCTTTACTTCGGATGTACATCATCACGACCAGTCAGCTTTAGTCTCACAATTACATTTGAAATCTCTCTCTTATTCGCTTTACTTTGGTTGGAAAATAATGGTAACATCTTGCAGGCTCATTATCTGTTGTAGACATATTAATTGACATTAAGACCAATTATTCTTCTGCAAGTGCTTTCGTCAGATGAGCACAGTGAAGCTGTTGATACTTTTTCAGAGTACCTTCTGCACTCCTTCAGGATCTTGCCGAGTCTGTTCACCCTTTCCTTTAAAGGAAGGCTAGGAATTAACTCCCTGTGTACTTCTGAAGAGTGAATTCTTGCTTCTGTCTCAAAGAGAAATGGTTTGTTTTTCTAATAGCTTTCCTCCAAAATTAAATACAAGATTACTATCTGGCCTCCCCCTTGCTCTCCTGCTCACGCTCCTCAGCTGTGTAGTTATGCCTTGTCTCCTCCTTGGGTGAACCTGCACATTACCTTCTTCTGATTCACCTGTTCCTTTGAGAGAAAAATCAAAAACCCCCAAAAAACCCTTTCCTCTGACCACTGGTGTAGGACTTGTGTTGCCTGCTTATGAAGATGTAAAAGTCTTTTTATGTTCTTGTTATATAAACAGCAAGTCAAAAGAAATGTGGCTTTGTTGACTTCATGAACAGGGAGAGAGACACATGTGAACAGTGACTAATGTTGCACACAAAGCTGTTTGTGCTTGCATACACTTGCAAATACGTAATTTGTCAGTTATCTTCATAGTTCAGTCTTTTCTGGTCTTCACTGATTTTAGGCAGTGTTTGCGCTGGCAGAATTCACTTTAACTCCTCATTCAGGAAGAGCTTAGATGGCTAAGTTATCTATTCCCATGCATCCTCTATCAGAATTAAGCAAGAAAGAACCTGAATGTAGCCTGCTAAAAAAGGACTTATTCAGGAAAAAAAAGCATTCCTAGGCTCTGACCCTTATGCTCCAGGCATTTTCAACTTAAACATCTTTGGGTAAAGTGCATAAACTCTACTAAAAAATAGGAACAAAATCACAGGAAAAACACTTGCATATTAAGAACTTTGAGTCAATTTATCATTCATCCTTCTCCCAAACCTGTGCTGCAGGCCATATAGTGGCCCAAATTAAATGAGGCGTGTGATGAAGAACAGACTAACCCTCTTTTGCTTCCAGTTTGGTAATCGGGACAATATCCTGGAAAACAGCACAAGGAGGTACAGACCCCCTCACACTGAGACCAGGAACGCAGCTCTCCCATTTGAGCAAATGCTAATCAAAAGACTTACACAATAGAAATCCTCCTCCTCCCCACTGCTGATGTCCTAAAGCTCACGTGGGAAGAGGCACAACATTTCTCACTTGGATCCTTACTCAGACACACTTCTGTTCCCTGTGCCTCCTACCAGATGCCTCTAAATTGGTTCCCTGGTCAGTACACAGACTTGGGGTTCTCCACAGGCAAAAGGCAAATCCTTCACATGCTGCACATTCGGTCACTACTAAAGGTGCACTCTCCACTTGGAATTATTTCTTGAAAAGGCGGTACTTTTAAGGTGGCCTTCACTTCTGCCTTCACAATGTTATGTATTTATAAACTGCTGTATTCATACTGGTTCTTTTTAAAACAAGAGATAAAACAACCCTCCAATACATAAAAAAGGAAGGAAGAAGAATACCTAACTACCTCTTTTCAATCTTAAGCTATTTCTTCAGCAGGACACAGCGAAGCCTCAAATTCTGGTAGAAGTTAGATTAGCAATTTCTGCTAGAAATTACATTGAGCTAGGGGCATAATTAGTAATGCATACAGGTGAGATTTACTAGCCTGCTGGAGCAAAGCGAAAGCAGCATAACCTGCCCTTCAGGTGGCCGGCAGTGATCATGTTCCTCTGCAATGCACTTACCTCCCTCTGCTGCCTCTGGGAAACAGAGAAAGCACGCAGCATCTGTGCCTCGCTCAAAGGACGGAAAAATGTCACCGTCTCATGTCACGACATGAGAAGTAAAGAGCATGGATGGTGGATGGGGGCGCAAAAATTTTCTGTTTTCTGTGCTCAGCTAAGCCAAAAATGTTGATTTGTAGCTCAAAGGAGGGTCAGATGTGGTAAAGAATCTCGACTTATGCAAATACACAGATACAACAAAACTTTTAAAACATTTCCACTGAATTTAACGAATAGAGACGGAGATACTCACTTTGCATGGTAATCAGTTGCTGGCCTGAGATCATTTACAGTAACTTTATTTTCTTCTCCACTGGAAAGAGATATGATTTAGTTTAAGAGACTGTTTCAGAATCCCATACATTTAAAAAGACATACATCATCTAATTCATCCACCTAACACTCCTTCTAAGAAATATATCTGCCAACAGTTTATTTCTGTTGCTAAATACACTAAAGTGAAAATGCACTTATCTTTGAATTTTAGGGGGTTCTTGCTTTTGATTCCTGTTGTTTTGTCCCGGTGATTTGGGTTTTTTTTTGTTCTGTTTGTTTGGGGTTTTTTAAGAATAATTATTTTCCTCTTTACTCAGTAAGATCAGCTGCACGTGTACGCGTGTATTTTATTACACAAAAACCATCGAAGTACTGGGACCTTTAGAAGCTCAGTTCAGCCTTGCAAAAACAATTATCTAAAACTGTAAATGACTACATATACGTACTTATTAGAGCCCAGTAAACAGAAACGGTACCTCAGTGACATCTATTAGTCTGATTTTACTGACATGAGCTTAAGTTAGCAAAGCTCATTTCCTCTAAGCTTCTAGGACAGCAATATCCAACTTGCAATTCATGCACTGCTTCTTAAGAAATCCAAGGAAGGTGACTAAGATCAAGTAGCTAAATACAAAGACTTATAATTATTAGAGCTCTACACCCTTAAAGGTTAATTTTCTGTTATATTTTTCCAAGTTACCAAAAAACGAATGAAAGCCGTTGTATTAGGAATGAAACAATTGAGGAGTTTTATTTGTTTTGCTGCTGCTAGAGTTGTGTTCTGTGTGAATCTACTTACTTTATGTCGTATCTTAAAACTCTCTCTTACCAAGAGCATTTTCAGGGAAGGGAGGGATAACCTTACGGGAGCACAAGCACGTGCTGAAGCAAATAACTACAAATACAATTTGTATTTCGCACTACTTGTATATCTCACCAATTGAGAACCCATAGTTTCTAGTGCGGCTGGTTGAAATACAGCTAAGTGACATTAAAACGCGGTTCCAATATCTAAGAACAAAGTCTTTAATTTCTAATTGATGGTAGAGACTTCAGTAATAAACCAGAACCAACTCTACTGAAAAAGCAGTTCGTTTCTAAAGAGAACTTGCACAAAACTGCTGATTAACTTAATCTCTGGACAACAGGCAGATTTTTAATGAGATTCTAAGCCACATAATTCAGTGCAGCAGCAATTAAATAAAAATAATGAATACCTACACGTATACAGTTTTGTACTTTCCATCTTTTCCGGTATTTGAAATCATTACTTCGTAAGTATAAACATCTGGTATGTCATTCTTGTCAGCATCTTCTCTGGTATCACTGGATGGAGGGGACCACATAAGCAGTGCTGTTCTTGCCCGAATGTCTGATACCTGTAGAAACACAACTTTGAAACCTCTGCCATTTAAATGTTATTTGTACATAAATTCTGCTTTGCCGTGTAGAACCAAATAAAAGAGAAGAAAATCATATAGCATTATCATATCACAGTATTTATACTGATCTAATAGCTACTAATCAGTTTTTACAGATGAAATCAAGCTAGAAATCTGAGAAATGTCAGGAGAAAAGTGCAATGCGAAGGCCTAGGGCTGAACGTAACAAATTTCTAAGTAACAAATGCCACCTAGTGGGCTACATAAAAATGACTGCAACATTTATGAAGCACAAGAGATGGCAAGCACATATTGTGAATCAGTCCTTTTATTAAATGACAATGTTTCAGACTTTTTTTTACGTGACTGGTACTATGATTTATTTTTTTTTTTAATACTTTCTTGCTGACTTGTTTTTCATATGAAATATATAGAAGCTCAGGAATTTCTCCAAAATGACTGGCATTACTGTAGCAGGTACATAAAGAAACTGCTTTGGGCATTTAATTATGACTGTGACAAGTAGACTCTCGCATTAGATTAGGACCCATGTGGTTAACTACCCCAACAAATTGGTTTTGATCAGGAAATTAATAGGGATACAACTGCCTGAGGATGTAACCTAGTACTCTGTTAGCGAACGGAGTATTACAAACACGTAACCTACTTCGAGCCCAGGCACTTGCGACGAAGGCATGCTCACAAGGTCTGTGTACATATACCTATATACACGCGCATATATATATCTATATATATATATATGTATATATTTGCAAAAAGGCCTGGATAACAGCAGTTGCTGTTTCAGAAATAAGAGAAACACCTCCAACTGACTGAGAAGCTTTTGCCTCAACAGACTCATGCTGCCAAAGGTGGCGACCCTCGGGTGGATTACACGGTAAGCGGGGAATCGCAAAGAGACTACTGAAACGGAGAAGGAATTGTCTTCAAAAGTGTAAAAGCAGCATGAAAATCCGTACCAAGGATAAAAGATGCTGGAGTGGAACAGAGCAATGATCAAAACCTTGCCTGAGAGTGCAAGAAATTGCCCTGCCACCATTTCCGCCTCCATCCAGGCCTGATGGATGCCGTGAGTTATCGCACCCCAGCTGGTGCGACAGCAGTTTGGGGTGCAGCAGGCAGGGACCCATAGCTCGAGTGGGCACAAGTCACCTGGTGGAGAGCTTTCTCAATGGCCTGTGGATTAGCAGATTGGAGGGAACAACAGATTTTAGGGAATAACGGAGTTAAATGCGAAGCTAAAGCACCCACGTTTCCCGAAGGAGATGTGCGGTTACAGGCACCCACACTCCCACAAGAGTAGGTGCTGCTCGAAACCCACACGTCCTGCAAGGGGCTGGGGATGCTCCTATTTCTGTAGGTGAGTGCACGGGTGTGTGCATGTAATGATGACTTTTTAGGATCCGTTATAGAAGGAAGTCTAGAAATTTGTGGGTGTTTATTAATATTGCATGTCTGCTATTGTGGTTTATATGTTCCACCTGTCTGCTATTTCCAATCATTTCATAAGAGAACTGAAAACACATTTCATTAGATGAAATGGCTAGTTTTACAATATGACTTTAATATATATCTATTTTGTGAATAATTACTTTTGGAAATATATTACCAGAGTATCAGAGTCAAAACGCTATCTTCACAACCGGTGCTCTTAAATCGCTATAATATGCTGAACTAAAAACCAGAACAGGCCAACTTTGAGAACCGAAGCAGAGAGCAGATGACTTACTGATAACAGAGAAACAGAAAGGAAGAAAAATCAAACACGATGAGCTTTTATGTCTTGGAAATAAGGTCACTTAGCCCTTAAATGCTAACAGGGCTATACATCACATCCTGAAAGGGATCAAATGCTAAGACGACCCACTGAAGTTCTTGGAAACACAACTGAAAGTTTGGTAAGAGAAATTCCACTATACTCTTGATGCAGTCACAAACTACGCTAACTACAACCACCTCAGTACAATTCTAGCAGTTTTTGAAGTTGTGGGAAGCATCTGGGGTGGTAAAAGCTCCCTCTCAGGCAATCTTAATCCCTCCCTCCTGGGTTGCAGAAGGCAGCAGGGGATACTGAAGGAAAGTAGCGTAGATTCCTGGAGGATCTACTGTGCTCCAGGACTAGTGGGTCTACTGTAAAATGATTTATTCCTTTGTTTAGCTACCTTAACAGTTGACATTTTTTTCCTAATGCCCAGGCAGTACCTCTCTTGCTACCCAGCTAAGCCTACTAGTCCTAGGCACCATGGAGTTGAACTTTATATCTTCCCTTCTTTTCTGCAGTTGTTTCTTACATATTTGAAGACTGTTAGCATTCGTGCCTCCCCTCACTTACCTAAGTCTCTGATCATTCTCACCGTTCTCCTTATCTCCTGCTGTTTCATTACCTTAGTGCTTTGCCCAGAACTAAACATAACATCCCATCTAACACTTTCCTAATGCCAAACTGCCTTATACACTTGTCAGATTACATTTCTTCATACACCTTAGTTTGTCTATCTTCTTTCACACCAGAGAAGCAATGTGGTTGGTATGAGTGAAAGGTGGCATTACATCTTACTGGAACATTAAAAGATTAGAGGTTTCAACTGTTCAGTACAGACAGCGCAGGAAGAGTAGGAGGGAGATCAAAGACAACGTTACAGACTACAGAGTAACAGCACTTTGACTAGTAACATTAAAACCAGAGTATTAGTGGAAATCATTACATACCAAGAAGCGTCAACAGAGAACAGGATGAAATGTTCTTTAAGTCACTGACTGGATGAAAAACTGTTATCCCGAGTTACTCTCCCAGGACAATGTTTGTTGGTCAGTTCACATAAACCTCATAAACCTACCATAACACTTCTAAAATAATAGATGACAACTACTAACACAGTAACCATAACACAATGAAGCAGAATTGTGTACCAAGCTAAAAAACAGTGGCTAGGTAGGTTGTTCTGGTTGTTTTACTTTGTGTAAACAGAGTATGTGACTAAAGAATACTATGAAGAGCTGAAGCTTTGCTGTGGCCAATTTGCCAAAGCAAGTCAATGGAACTGAACACCAGAAACGTAAAGCGAAAGGTATTCACAGAAGCTGGGGGTTAAGGACATACTTATGGTGCATAAAAAGCTGTAATGTATAAAAACCTATATGAATTCTCTACATATACACATGCACGCATATGCACATGGAGAAAAGAAAGGTATATGTTAAGCAAATAACCTACAATTGACCAGAATTTACAAGACAAGTCAAAAGTTCCAATGAAACAAAAGCAGCTAACAGGATTAAAGACAAAAGACAGATAGATAGATAGATAGATAGATAGACAGACAGACAGACAGACAGATAGATACATACATATATATAGAGTTATATATATAGTGATATATGTATATAGGTATATATAGTTATATATACAGTTATTTCCATCCTGCATTTCCAGTGAGGCAGAAATCCGGATCCATTTTATGTAACCCTGTTGCTGGATTAGAAAATTTACGACCTACACCAAAGTTACTGGGACCAGCAGATGGTGCCCAGTGAATCTGAGTGCTGTGTGATAAACCATATAATGTCCAACCCTGTGCCTCATACACCTGAATCCCCCCGAAGCTGCTCCCTTCTCTGTTTCTGCAACCCCAGCGAATGGGGGTGGGGGACTGTGGGGTCCCCAGAAATACAGCTTGTATGTGAGGGGTCAGTAATAAGACAAAAAGAAGAGGCAGTAGGGGCGGAACTAAGTAACATCAAGGGTTTTCTTCTGGACCTATGTTACATACTTTGTAAGTTCTGGAGCTTTTCAGTAAATTCACCTATAGGTGAATACACATATAGGTGTATGAGTATTTTCAACTAGTCTCAGTTGCTAAAAAAAATAAAAAATCAGAGCTGCAAGCACTGACAAGAGAGAATCAGAGAATGTAATTTAAGTCCTTGTCAACTCATTTATAAAACATTTGGTACTGCTTTTCAGATTCAACTTCCAGCTAAGAGAATGATTCTTAAAGACAAGTCTAGGTCCAGCTATATTCTTCCTTACAAAACTATTAATAAGGGACAAAAGCAAAGTATTAAAAGATGAAGAATTGCTAAAATGAAGATTTCCTGTAAAAAACTTTTCTCTATTGTATATATACACTATAGCAGTCTTAGATTACATCAGCATGTACAATTTTAAAACGAAATTCCAGCTTCACACGATGCAAACATATGACAGTAATTACCAATTGCTTAAAAAGCAATTATGCAATATTGTCCTTTATCCTTGATGTTCAGCAATATCCCAATACTTGACTTCTTTAACACTAGTCAGAGCGCTATTAAGGAAAAGAATTACTAAAGTTTCAGAAATTCATGTCAGTTCTCAAGCATGGAACACTAGCATATATTAAAAAACTCTCTGTGATATAAGGAGGAAAAAAGTATTTTTGAAGAAAAAATAATTAAGATCAGAAGAATCCACTATTCTTAGGTGCCCTGACACACTCAGAAGTGACTTTTTCGGAAAACTTGGCATTACTTATTACTTTGTATGCTTATTCAAGGAGCTGCAATTGATTTTTGTCACAGCTATGAGCACTGTGTGCTTCTGCAAAGCAGAGTACAATACTTGTGTCGGGCCCCAGCACTGAGGAAACTAAGAGGTGGGCACGTCTTCATTAGCAGTTCAGCTCGAAAAAGTGAGTGTCCTCATTAACTATACTACACATGCCATTTGGGTCAAACAAAAGAGCAGTTTTAGCATGTGCAAACTGGGTTGCATTCAGACAGCAACACAAGGTACTTAACTGGTGAGTGAGATGCATCACGTTCCAGAAGCCCCCAAGCATACACAGAACATGCACGAACCACAAAACATTATGCCCTACTGAGGGATTTACAAGCTATATAACCAACCCTCAAATTCTGAGATCCTACTGCCTCTCCTTATTAAATACTCAGCTTTCTGCTCCATTCTTCATTTTGCTTTTGTCTTTTCAGGTCCCCTTGTCTTCTCTCCTGCTTGCTTTGTTATTTGGTTAATGGACATGACAACTGGTTGAGACCCTGCTCAAATGCTGAGGACTCACCATGGTACAATCTGCAGAACCACCCCAACTTACATCTGGGTATAGAAAGTTCAAGAAGACCCTAAGTACAAGGGTCACCTGGTGGCAGTGCCACATTACAAACTTAACACTGCCACATATGAAAGGATGGGAGATCCATACAGGCAAAAATTTAAGAAAATGAGAACATGTTCATAAAAACATGTAATGGGAGTCTAGAGGCAGCAACTCTGATGTGCCCCATACTGCACGGAACTGAAAGAGATGTGTGAATGAAAGCACACCGTGGAGCCCACCACCTGATTTAGATGTGCATGTCCTGGAACTGGGCATTGAGACATGGGACAGTCCAGGCCAGGTCACAGCCTTCAGCACTACTCCGGGCTTTCTGGAGCAGGATATGGTGCAATGGACACTGTACTGGACGGCACCTGTATCATCATCTGAACACCACCACAGCCAGTATCCAGTACTGCCTGTGCCAGCACTGACGTTCAACCAGGGAAGAGGGCATAGATGATCCATCAAGAGCAGCATCATGGCACAATTCCCACAGTGAGTGCTTCGAGCAAAACATTAATCAAAAATCTGCAGGAATATTTCTGACAAGAACTACAAACAGAAGGTGCAAAAAACACCACCATCTCCTGGTTCACTTGTGGGAGGGTGAGGAAATGTTTTCTTGGAGAAACGGTGGGAGAGTTGATTCTGATGCTGCAAGGCCTGAGTAGGTAACACAGCCTCACTTTCTCTTATCATGTCACACCTCCCCAAGCTGTAACATCAGCCAGTCTTCCACCCACCCACAGCTCTGACAATCCCTTGCCTTCACCAAGCATAAGCCTCTCAAGCGCTGGAAGTTTGGCTTTTTGCCTTGTGTACACTGTCTAGTCTGTAGCAGACTACTACTGCCTAAGCCTGTGATGTCTTCTGAGGTCTGCAAAGAGATGACTTGTAGGCAGACAGCTACACACAAGTGAGGACATGGTGGGAAGGAGAAATAGCGTGCTTGCCTAAAAGGCGTGGATGGTTGAGTGTTGAGGGTGGAAGGAAGTGAAAGAAAAAAAGACAGTACTGGCACTCCATTGCTTTTTTATATGTCATTAGCAACACAGCAGAAGACACCACCTGTTGATCATACTTCTCACAGTCTCACTCTAACCACCCCAGGAAGCTCAGAGTTGTCATTTCCCTTGGCAATGTGGCCACTGACTGGATGCCTCAGACTTGGATGGCATCCCGTATGCCCTGACCACCAGCAGAGGACTGTCCATACATCTCGAGAACTGATCCCCTGACCTCTAGTCCGGATAGAAAGGATCATCCACATTCTCATGAAGTTAAGAAGGGCATAGCAGGCACTCGTGATTTCAGAGCTCCTGAGAACACTGTTGTCCAGCGTGCCCCAGTGACAGCACTATCTTGCAGCAAGCTAACCCTGCAGCAAAAGTTGTTTCTGCATCCATTCTGGTGCGGTATGTAGCTAAACTAGGCACGTGTTCCCTTACTGGGACAGACTCTCATGACTCAAGAGTCAAAAGGGGTCAAAGACACCAGTCCCTTTTAGCTACACAGCCCTGATCCATTCCCAAAGTAGGTATGTTTTGTGCAGTGAACAGCAGGGACCATACAGAAAGAACAGCATCTTAACTGTGTTAAAAAAAAACCAAAAAAACAAACAAAAGGCTATTCTAATCTTGAACACAATGGACCAGCATGAGTAAGAAATCTTTCCTGCTTCGCTTTGAGAATGGAATAGAATTCTTAAACAGTATTTTGATGCATATTTTCCTAGAATGTGTGTGTATATAAGTTATTTATATTTTATATATTTTTACATATTTTTTAATATATATATTTTAATAGCAAATGACTCTCTGTAATTCTTTCTGGCTCCATCCTACAGCAAGCCTGGAGCCTTCAGATTCACTGCACAAGTCTCTACTGCTGGATCTAACAGAGTGATAGCAGCAAGTGTTTGCTAACATCTGTGGAGACGAGATGCATAGCTGGGCAGTGAAACAACAGGCAGCAAAACAAAATCTCTGCTGGTAGGACTTTGCAGGGGCTTGCTGTCGGAAGAAAGATGAGACGTGGGAAAGCTGGATTACATTCCAGGTCCTGGATAAAAATCAGTGCTATCAGATGTAGACTTACATTAATTTCTTACAGCCATAACCCCTTCTGACCCTTCTTCTCCAGCTTCTTGAAGTCTGGTCCTAATCAACGGGTCTTCATTCCAGTCTGTATTCCTTGTTTACTCCACCCCAGACTTCAGCCCTTTAGTCTCTCAATAAAGTTCTGGTATCCTTGTCTCACCAATCTTCACCTTCCTCGGGTGGTTTCAGTCTCTTGCTACTACTGCCCACTATCCCCACCACTCTGAGTCTTACCAACAAGACTATCACCCTTTTGTTATCAGTCTGCTCGTAAAAATAACAAACAGCTTGCTCTTCAAACTTTTCAAGCAGGTAAAGTCAGAAGCCCACTGCTAACAGTCACCTGCCTTGACAAATTTTATGTCTCTCTTTCCTGGACGTGCCAGAGACTCTTAAAGAGAAATCTGTCACAATTGTTCTTTACTTCTCAAATAAGGTTTTCCAAACCCTCATTTTTGGTCAGGTTTCCAAAACCTTGCCAGGTATCTCTCATGGCTAGAGATATCCGGTGTGTAAAATTGTTGCCTGGACAGTTAAAACTAAACAATATTACCGGAAATTGAGAACACTTTTTACAGTAAGAGATGATGTTTAGCATCATCTTATGTTAAGCATCACCATTACCTTACTGGCAACGTTACAAGCTCTTTCTATATATATTTTTTATAACTATGTTAATATTGAGATTTCACAGAGTGGCCAAGAAGAATTACACATAATACATATCAAGACAATTTTAGCTTCATAAATGTTAATATACTAAAAATTACTTTGGTCATTTACATTTCAGTGACTAGAAGTTAAGCAAGTTTTCTTTAGTGAGGGAAGTTAAAGATCCTTCAAACTTGGAGAGAGAAAAGGAGGTGTAACAGTGTAAAATAGCAACAGATACATTCTGATTTTATGGAAAGCTTAATTTACTTACCACTGGCTTGGCTATATTAGAAAGAAGTGCTTCAAGTGCTTTTGTTTCTTCATCCTTTTCTTAAAAAACAAAATCAAAACGAACAAAAATTACCCATGAATATCATTCAGTGACTTTACAGTGAAATAGCTCTTAAAAGTCAACAACTGCACATAGACTAAAGTATTTATAAAATAGAACACCTTGCCAACTTGCATTCATCTAGGGCAAAATAAAACCAAAAAAAAACCTCCCAAAGAAGTTGTTAATCTAAAACTATATCTAAACCTGTTCTATGATTTATGGAATACAGAAAGCCTGGTTATCTTTTATTAATGTATAACTTTAAACAAACTACTGCTCCGGAGAACTTAAACTCTTGGCTGAGATATTTCCTATAGATTCCTCTTTGGATGTAGACGCAGTCAAGTTACAGTAGTTTAAATGTTACTGCATATCAGCTGGAAGACTACTGGTAACACTGCTGGCCTCCCCCAATTGCAAGGGCAAACCTCAGCTTAGCCTTCAGTTACATCTCAGGCAAAGAATCTAAGGTGTTCTGTTTCAGCTGAAGGTACAGTTGAGGTTTATAAAGTATATAGAAAGTGGTTTATGTACTTTCATCCCCCCAATATTAAAATTTTATTATTTCAATAGTGAAAGTGAATAGGCTGCTCAGTTTTGAAGCTGTGGACAGGCATTTTTAATTCACTGCCTTAAACTAAAATGAAAAATAAAAGAAAAAACAAAGCCTTTAAAAAACACAGGTCAAATTAAACTAATTAAATGCATTTCTGACTTCTATTTGTTATTACAAGTTTAAGTCATAGTACATAATTTTCCCAAATGTCTCCTTAATTAAATAATTTTGAAAAGTTTCCATTTTTCATATGGAATACTTCTAAGGAACCGTTAACATAATTTTCATAACATATGTAAGCAACACTACGTTTCATCACCTGTGCCTTGGTAAAGTTAGCTCACAGGTAAACACCAACGAACCGAAAGTAAACTGAAGCCAAGACAAATGCCAAACTGGAACTATAGCGGCAAGCATTCATTCAAGTTTGGAGCAGCTCTTCCCAACTTCTGAATTCAGGTTGTATCTCAAAGGTGTGTCCCTTGGTACTAAGCTTTCACAGCGTATCATCGACACGTTTTTAAACAGCTCCTGTAGGTTGAGATTTCCTGGTCTTGCTTAGATGTACTTTCTTTGCATTCCTTTTGGTTTACAGCAATCGAATACACAGTGGCACAGAATAATCACCTCAAAGCAAACTTCAGTGAGTTGAGAAAGTCACGGTTTATTTCCCTCAGCATCACTAGTTACAGCTCCCTATTCTGAGAAAATTGCACTCGGCTGACGGCAAGTCTTTGACGTTATGTTCTGAATCTGAAGTGCCATGACAGTGACCTGAAAGTTGCATAGTGACACATCATCACATTCAACAACTGTATGACCAAGACTGAGTGAATTCAGTCCATTTATGAGATCGCAGGCTTTCCAGTGAAATAAAGGTATTAATAATAAATACACTCCCTGTGGTAGTGTCTTAGAAAACATGAACTCACACAGACTAACGTGTGAGGACCAGTCTTTTTCTACAAAGGCCTTTCAATAATGAGTTGGTAGGGACAGGTGTTATGTGAATTTTGTGTAACACAGCAGCATCTCTTTTACAAAATACTTCTCTTTAACAAGCTGAATGTACATTTCCTGTATCAGACGCCTGGTTCTTTCCATGTTTTCTGCAATATCAAGCAGGCCATCAATATTCAGCAATTCCTTAGAATGTAAGCACCAATAACTTTGGACAAAGCACAGATATTTCTTTGAACAGTGTTATGAAGTATGACTAATAAGATTTGCTCAAATCTACGTGGAGACTTGCATGTCAGTAGTTTTGTTCTCTTAGGCCCATCGTTCCAGTGTGATGAGCAGGCTGATCGCCCTTAACTCCGTTCTATATAAGTCAGGGTAATTATGGGCTACTACCCAACTCCAAGATTGTCAAAGTGTGGTTTTCTACCTAGAAACGCTATGCTCAGCCAGACACTGGAGTCACATAATGTATATATATATTATCTTTATTAACACTTACCTTCTACTTCTGCATCTGGCTGAGAATTGCTTTTTCCTTTAACCAAAGACTTGCTTTTGGTAGAACCTGTGCTTATACCAGCTGCATCCTGTCCTTTTGTAAGTCCATTATGTTCACTTGTAGGAGATGGACATTTCTGAGGAGACGACGGAGGACTGTTTAACTTATCCTTCTGAGTTCCATGTCGATCTTTTAATTTTTTTTGTAACCTTTCATATGTTTTACTAGACCTTTCGTCTCTAAAGTTGGATCTTCCATGAGCAGGCAGAGTATCTAAATGAAAGTAAACAAGAAAAAAATTAAAAAGAATCACTAAGAACAGAATGTAATTAAAAATCTATTTAAAAATGCTATGCTATGTGCATTAACTGCACGCTTGTGTGTAAAATTACACCTCTGTTTCTGTTGGAAAACTGAAGTGTCCAGCAGGTAAACTGATATGAACTAATTGGACATTAACAACATGTTAGGGGAGAAAGTATAATCTTTCCTTCCTGTATCTTTTTCCTACTTAAAAATTATTCTTAAAATGTTTCTATAATCTTCCTTGAGCTGTAAGGTACAGGACAAAGTCAGCACAGAAAAAATGTGCTTACATGGGAGGAGGTTTGCTCTTATGCTGAATAAAAAATACAGAAGTTTTAGGTTTTGGAATGCAACTAGAGCTCTTACTTTAATGGTGCTTCAGCAGAAATCAGCTGGAAAAAAACCCAAAAAAGCATAGGGCAACTGAAAGACATTAAAAGGTTGAAGGCAGTATGGCTAGGTCTTGTAAGTACATTATACCTGTACACAGTAACCCAAGGCATTGCTGCTGTATCACCAAAGACCCATCTCTAAGTCAAAACGTGGCTTTGGAAAAAAGTCAGTACTAGCCTAATGAAAAAAAGTAAATTGCAGATTGGTGAACTTTTCTATCCAATTCTAATATTTTTATCCATTTTCACCTTCATGCCTCTGTCCTGGTTTCAGCGGGGATAGTTAATTTTATTCCTAGTAGCTGGTATAGCACTGTGGTTTTGATTTAGTATGAAAATAATGTTGATAACACACTGATGTTTTAGTTGTTGCTAAGTAATGCTTATACTAAGTCAAGGACTTTTCAGCTTCCCATGCTCTGCCAGCAACGAGGTGCACCAGTAGCTGGGAGGGAGCATAACCAGGACAGCTGACCCAAACCAGCCAAAGGGATATTCCATACCACATGACGTCATGCTCAGTACATAAACCGGGGGAAGGGGTGATCGCTGCTCGGGGATGGGATGGGCATTGGTCAGTGGGTAGTGAGCAACTGTATTGTGCATCACTTGCTTTGTATGTTCTGTTATTATTCTTATTGTTCTCTCTTCCTTTGCTGTCCTATTAAACTGTCTTTATCTCAACCCATGAGTTTTTCTTTTTTTTTCCCCATTCTCCTCCCCATCCCACTGCAGGGGGGGCACAGTGAGCAAGTGGCTGCGAGCGGCGTGTATTTGGCGGCTGGGGTTAAACCACAACAGCTTAGAAACAGCTTACTGACTCACGACTTTAAAATAGTGCACCACATGGCACCAACTCTTTCCTTAGCGTAACCCTATCTATGATAAATGATGAAAGCTTTGAAAAAAATACATCCTTCAAAACTAGAATAGAATTTGTTCATTTTCAGGTAAGGTGGATCACTTGGTCTGAAGAATGAAGTTCATTATTTGTTATTCCTTATGTGCTAGGAAGTATAGAAAACAAGATCAAATGAAAACTTCCTTTCAAGAAGGATAAAATCACAAAACTAGAGAACTTTTCAGTTTCTGTTTTTTTTAGGTCAGCTTAATTCCCTGAAAATTTGACAGAGGACTACTAGATAAGCTGTGACTATTTAGAAATTTGATCTTCACTACCATTAGAGACTTAGGTGGTCTTGTTAGAGAACTACCACGGTCTAAGTGCTTCTGGGTTTCCATCCCCCCTCTTAAATTCAGATTCCTCATGTAAGAGCCTAACTGTGGACTTTGACTTCTGAAAGCCAAAGTCAGTGGTCCATAATTATGGAATCTGTAGCAAATATGTAACAAATCAAAGCATCCCTAATCCTCTTAATTCCCTAAATCCAAAAGCATCTTCCATATATATTTAAAACAAAGCAAAACCAAAGAATCCCACTTTATAATTTTTTGTTATATTAGCAGTTTAGCAATTATCATTGAATTCATATTTAAAGGGATATAACCGAGCAGCAGAAATCTAAAAAATGCTATTCCATTAAGAACTATCCTTTATCTTTTATGCAGTTAATTATCATACTCCAATCTCTTACTTTAACAAACTAAAAGCAAACAACTGCCATCTACAGGAAACCAAGAAATTAATAAAAACTTATAAATAAGCACCCAAAGAGCATCTAAAAATGAACTGTTATCAAAGTAGCACAAGGAACAAATAAAGTACAATTTAAGAATACAGAAACACTAAGAATTCCACCAAGATCAAGACATTAGTATATTCTTAGCTGATGGCTTTTTACAACATGACTATTTAAGCACATTGACTACATGGAGGACATTTTTAGATGATTTTAGTAGTAGCAGCACAGAACACTGAGAATCTACACACGTAGCGACATGACAAAGTTACGTTTAGTCTCCCCCTCCATAGCTTCTAGCTTCTCTCTCTAGAAACAGCAACCTGGCACTATTGTCTTTCAAGGTCAGGACCTGCTTTATAGCAGAAGTTTATCTAAAGAAAAGCAAGTCTACCAGAAATGTAAATATTAATCTAAGAATGCAGCCCCTGAGTTAGCAGACACGTATGCTTTGCTGCTAAACAGTATTAAAGGCAGACGTCAATAGCACTACCAAGGACAACTTCAACTACAATATTAAGTTTAGGTTGGTGGCACCAACTGATTTTTACTCAAGTGGGTCCTCAATACAGGCACTAGACTAAATGCATACAGTTTTATGAAAAACAGCTATCTTTTTTTTCATAATCAATACTAAGAACTGCTGTTTCACGCTTCAAACAGGATACCTGCAAGACATGAGACCTCAGAACAGTGCTCAGGTATGGATTTAAACATTTAATCTCAGGGGAAGACATCAACTGAATCACTACAAACACTTCCTGCATTGCTTTCCTGGACGTGCTTAATGGATCATTGAATAGACAAGTCAAATTGACGAAAATAACTTCTTCTAGAATAATAAACTTCATTAAAAACAAGAATGGCACCCTCATGAAACTTTTGTGTATAGCTGTCATTCAAGCTATAACTTCCTTGATAAAGCCCATACATCAGCACAACAGATGCTGGAAACGTATAGAGCACTATTTCCTTTGATAGAACTTGCAATATTGGATAAGCTACTTACCCATATCGCCGTATACTTGAGAGGTGTGGTACTGTGGAATGTACTGCGTTGCCATATCACCGGCTCCGGTCACGGGTGAGTATATATGACGTGGTGGAGGGGGTATCATGGCTGGAAGAGGAAGGAAGCCAGGCAGTGGGGGATGCGGAGGCCTGTGTATCACTGCGTGACCACCAGGATGAAATTCTGGAGCCTGGGGGACCACCACAACCCTTCGAACACCGTTGTCCTCAATAACCTGTACAGGGAGAGACACCACGTACCAAAAAAAAGAAATGCTTAGTAACACGCAAAAGAATGAATGTGCTTGGAATGACAGTCTGAAAGGTATGTTTCTATAAGCAAAACTAGTCATGGTAAAACCCTTAAATTTGAGAAAACGGAAACACAAGAGCCTAAGAAAACCCACGACTATTAAAGAGCAATTTATATTCTTTTAAAGTGTATTAACTGCAATAATGCCAATAATTTCTCAATGTGACGGGGAAAAATACTGTTAAAAAAATCTGACACTGACAACATCTTATAAACAACGAGGTACACCTACGGCATGAGCCTTCGCTTCTCCCCAGGGTCCTGTTTCCACCCTCATTCACATTGCTTGTACGCGACACTGATCCTATGGTTGGTTCTACAGTACAACAACTAGATTGCTCCCTAGAAGTGGTTTGGTGGGTGTAGGGGTCTGGTGGAGGGCAGGCACAAAGTACCGATGCAGAAAATGCTCTTCGCTAAACGAGGGTCAGTCATCAACAGGACCAGAAACAGGGATTCCTCCCTGAAGCGTATCACAGACAC
This sequence comes from Rissa tridactyla, assembly GCF_028500815.1. Taxonomy (NCBI): domain Eukaryota; kingdom Metazoa; phylum Chordata; class Aves; order Charadriiformes; family Laridae; genus Rissa; species Rissa tridactyla. The sequence continues at coordinate 33,285,745 of NC_071466.1, forward strand.
GGAAGACTGCCATCATGACCCTCTCTGGATGTTTGTATGACTAGTGGTAAATTCACAAAAATAGGTGACTGTTGGTAACATCTAGAGATGATCTTGGCATAATTTGCCTTGTACGTATCATGGTGACAGTACTTTAGCGTCTGTGATGCTGATGAATAAATTGTTCTCCACTTCCTAGTAAAATGCTGTAAAATAATGCCACAGCAGGGATTGCAATCTAAGTTCTTGGATGAAACATTTATACAGAAAAGGAGGAGAAGAAGAAAGGAATCTGGAACATCCTGGCTACATTCAAAAGCAGGGGACAAGGCAACCCTATGACGTAAGTTTTCAATGACATTTGAAATGAGGTGGAGACATACACACATACAGCAATAGGTAACCTGGTGCAACAGGAGCAGATCAATATATCAAAGCACTTAGCGCTAAGCTGCTTTCAACTCTACTGTTTAAGCTTAAGCGATTATGCTTGGCTAGATTTAGTCCCATGCCCTGGTGACCAAGTCCACGACAGAAAGCAGCTTGAGGGATCAATCATTGGTTTTACCATGTCCCCATTAGGGACTGGTGTGCATCTGGTACCTCTGGAACGCAGCTTCTGCTTTTGTTTTCTCTGACAGCATTCTAATTTGTACACCCTAAAATTACACTGCTAGCTGAACTAATGCGAGGTAAGTGAGGTTGGTCTAGGAAATTATTTCAAAACTTCACTACTGTACTGAGAAAGACAGTTACGTAGATGCATCTGTACGCTTCTGGTGTAATGGTAGAATGAAGATCTCCATGCATATGCAATATCATTCAGAAGACATAAAAGTATGTACGTAATGGAGCTGATCCCACCTTACTTACATAAACAGAGAGCTGGAAATGAATATAAATGACCTAAGTAAACACAGCTTTAAAATACATACATACTCTAAAAAATGGGCTGACTATTTTCAGTATACGGAAATTGTCCCTTATTGGGAAAGAGTAATTTCACTAAAGACAACACTCTTCACATCTGTGCAACCATAGCTGTGTGGCATCTAAACGCAGGATATATTAACAGCACTAAATACGACTAGAACTTCTGCTGTCCAATAAAATTCTCTAAACGCTGAAACACAGTTTTAATTATTTAAGTCCTTTTTGCTTACACAAAAAACCTTGCAATTCATCATGAATTTATGAGCAGATTCAGACTACACAGGAAGCAGCTTCCATAAAAACCAGGCTACTTAGTTTATAATTTATTTGTTTTCTTGGGTCTGCTAATAGCCTAAGTAACTCAGAAATACGATACTCGATTCATAGCAGCAAGGACCTTAAGTTTAATAGTGTAAAATGAAAAGTTTGACAAGTTTGTAACTGTGTCTCCAAATCAAACATCAACTCAACCGTAAGCCTCTACCATGCAACTACATAGATAAAAACCCTCCAAAAAGCAGTAAGTGCACCATGTCAAGTGTATCATCTTAAGTTTAAAAATAAACAAGTTATCTATAATCCTAATTGTGCTAGCAAAACACATAGTTCTGGCATAGGCCTGCTTGGTTGAGTGAACCAACCAAACACCACTAGAAAACTCATTACAGACAGCTTGGAGAGGATGAATAAAGATGAGATGGAGAAGAGAAGGCTCCGGGGAGGCCTTATAGCAGCCTTCCAGTACCTAAAGGGGGCCTACAGGAGAGATGGGGAGGGACTCTTTATCAGAGACAGAAGTTATAGGATGAGGGGTAACGGTTTTAAACTAGAAGGGGGTGGATTTAAATTAGATATTAGGAAGAAATTCTTTACTGTGAGGGTGGTGAGGCACTGGAACAGGCTGCCTAGAGAAGCTGTGGATGCCCCATCCCTTGGGGGGGCCAGGTTGGACAGGGCTTTGGGCAGCCTGGTCTAGTGGGAGGTGTTCCTGCCCATGGCAGGGGGGTTGGAACTGGATGATCTTTAAGGTCCCTTCCAACCCAAACCATTCTGTGATATGTATTTTCTTTCAGAGTTTTAGAACTACAGTTCCAAAAGGAGAGGAAGGGAGAAGTAAATCGACTTATGAATCACTTTTTATTTATGTGATATAAGAAAAATAAATATGCTTTATTCTGTAGTAATCCCAAACTTCCAACAGAGGACAGTATGCTGCATCACTGTCAAATAGGAATTGAAGCAAGCAGAGGTACAATAAAACTAAATGAAAACAGATAGACAAAAGATGGTTATGCTGAAGTTGTTCTTCCAGGCTGATGGCTTTAGACATTTACCTGGTTTCCATTTTCTCTCAAAACCTGCAGTTGCTGACATTTAAAAATATACTATACCTGAAGAAACCATGTAAGTTACTTTTCTGGGACTGCATTAAATCTGGGATAACTCTTAGCTCGATAGTGTTAAGACTTTCCTGTTTGCAAGACTACTATCAAATCTTCTGGCTTGTAACAGGAACTTCCATCATAAACCACAACAGCTGGTATGTTTTGTCAGCAGTAAATACTTCAGACGCCTTACAAACTACAGGTTTTCCTGGACTATGATACTTCTACTCAGATGAAAACAGCAGATATGAGCTCATTCCACCTGTATTCTGAGCTGGATAGATGGGAGACACCTTTAGTTCCAAAGTCAGAGAGCTGTGTTAGCACCACACCTGCTTTAACTAACAAGCTCCAGTGAAAGGCTAACGAGCCTGCCCCAGCAAGGCCCAGGCCTTCAGCTTGTCTGCTGCAAGCTGGCCTCAAAGGAAGGATAAATGAATTTCATAAAGATTACTCAGATTGTCACAGGCTACACAACTTTTTAAACATTCAGTACTTCATCAATTGAAATTAAGTATGGTAAAATTTTGCATTTCAGTAATCTCAAAAATTCTTCCAGTTCTTTAAAAATGAATTCTAATAGGAATCAAAACTTTTTACGGTGACCTAAAGATAAATGGACTTTTCTGATTATTTTTAATTCACATTTCTTCTGCCTGTTTGGGAACTCAACTATGCTATGAAGGATACATTAATCAACTTATCAGCCAGCTTTCAACAGATGAAAGGTAAAACCACACAGATGCCATGTATTAGTCTGGCCAACCCAACAGCCTTTTCTTTTGCTAGAGGACAATTTTTCATGCAGTGCAGATAATTAGTCCAACATCTGCTGGACACTGCAGGTTTTTTGATTGCATTTTATGTGTTGTAATCTCTTCTGAGTGTACACCATGGGGTGCACACTGAGTCGGAGGTAGGCCGGTCATAACAACAGAACATCATGGGAAAGACCTACATTATGGCGGGTGGTATTCATCTGCTCTACCTTCCAGGTCTGACCTACTGACCCCTAGGCTTGTTTTATAGTTGAGGGAAAGAAAGAGACACCATGTAAAAAGCCACACATCTCGTTATAATACAGGTGTCCAAAATAGCTGAGAGGAATCATCCTTTTAATCTGCTTTAAAGAATGTCCAGGTTATCTAGCTCACACTTAATTTTCAGGCACCTAAATTAGGAATTGCGCAGCTGTGAGAAAATCAGAGCCCTGTTTTAAGATAAGCTGTAGAAACATGTATTATGTGATAATATATCCCCAGTGGACAGCTGCCATTTTTTCCACACTGTTTGCTACACTTTTTCTAATTGATCTGTTTTACTGCTTACCTGCAGGGCACTTTCCAACATGAGCTATGTATATACATAAAATTATATTGGTGCCAAGAGAGAACATCCACTAACCCAGAATTCACGTCCTGCACAATGAGCTATTTGGGTCATGATTGTATTTTATGTTCAGAGAGCATTGAGTACACTATGATCCTGAAGTCAACAAGGAACTGTGCTTGTTATTGTCATGTAAGTAGTTAATATATAACTAAACAAGCACAAAGACCACATGACAAGTCTCCCATCACAGAGATACTACAGGACATCTCCCCTCATCTCCCCCTGACCACAGTGACTCTGAAACTTCACACATCAATTTATTGAATTAGCTATTCAAGCTCTACTCCTGTAACTTGCATGAAAAGAAATAAAATAAGAATCAAATGAAGAGACATACCTGTGGGGCATATCCAGGAGGCACATAAATAGTAGGCACTGAACCATTTGGGGACATCATTGGAACCTGAGCAGGACCTGAATGGGTTACAGAAATATTCAGTACAGCAGCATTTAAAGTTCAAAGAACATACTGAACTGCAAAGTCTCTGTGAAAAATATACAAGATAACATGGATAAACAAAGGCAATGAACTGTACAGATAAAATTATAGCAAAGGGCATTCTTAGAAACTTAAGAAACAGTTAGAAAAAAACCCCAGAAACAAAATAAAAAAAAATTCACCAGCTGATATTTTTCCCTTCTCTGTCAGTAAGCTCACAGAAGACCTTATGTCAAAATTTCTTGACAGGTGACAAGTCAAAAGAATTGTCCCAAGATGAAAAGACAACAGACGTGACTTTAAAACAGAAACCAAAACCAACAAAAAAAGTATTTGAAACAAACTGGTGAAACCAGAGAGTATTCAGTTATGAGCTGTAAAGGAAATCACTTACAAAATTGCTGCTCTGTTACTATGGTCTTATCACCTAAAGTGGTCTCAGTACCAGATGACTGGGAGGTGGCAAATGGGATACTAACCAGTAAGTCTACTCCTACTAATGGGAAAAGTTGTGATACCACGATGATCCTTGTACCATGCAAACCGGAAAGAACAGAGTTCGCAGACACTTAGGTAAATATGACACAATGGGGAGGCGTTATGGAGGCATTTGTAGATAAAGTACTGCCTGGAAAATCTGATACCTTCAAAGAGCACAGGGACGCTATGACATACTCAGATTTTCAAAAAGCTTTTGACAATCTCTCTCAAAAACTCTTAAAGAAGTAATGCTGCCTTTGGTTAAAGTGGGAAAAGGGCTTCTCATGAATAACTCACCTGCTTGAGAACAGGAAACAAAGAGAAGTAGTAATTGATCGGCTTTCAAAGTGCCCAAAGTGACCAAAGGTGTCCCACAGGCAAGCAAAGAAGAACCTGTCCAATGTATTAACAAATCTTTTGGAAAAGGAAATGAACAGCGAGGTGACAAATCTTTGGTATGGTCTCAGAGAGCTGCAAAAGATCTCACAGTGCTCAATGACCAGATGATAAAAAAGAAGAAGAAAGTGTCTGTAAGTGCAAAGTAATGCACCTGGACAAAAACAGAGGTATTTATTTACAACCATAAGCCATAAATTAGCTGTAAATAAACAGACTATGGAGTTACTACATATATTTCTAAGGAAATACCAGCTGATTGTTGTTCAGTGGCATTTGCAGAAAGAACAAGAACATTAAAAATCATTACTAACAGAACAGAGAACAAGCAGAAAACATTATTACACTATGCTATAAATCCATGTGGTACCTCAGTAGCTTGAGTGCTATGTGCAAGGTCATACACCTTTCAAAAAACCCACACAGAACTAGAAAAGGACAAAAAAAAAAAAAAAGAGAAGTTTACAGTAGCTTTCTGCCTGTTTATAAGGAAAGATTAAAGAGACTGGGATTCTTCCATCTGAAGATGGTTAAAATGTAAAAAGACTGGCAGCAGAGGAATAGTAAAAGACCTATTAAAAAAAAAAACAACCCGCCTACAAACTGCCTAAAAATGGGAAGACAGATCATTTACAGTTTCTCACGTGCAAGACCCAGAGATTAAATTAGATCACCAGGTAAAAGGTTTAAAACTGATAAAGGAATTTCTCATGAAAGGCACAGCTAAATTGTGGAACTCCTTGCTTTAAGAACATTGTGGAAACTAAAGGTTAGGTTCAGAACAAATTGAACAAATTGAGAGAGGTAATCCGTTAAGAGCCGTAAAAAATACAAGTATTACTTTTGGTTCAGGAAGCTAGAAACAAGGAAGTTATTTGTGTGTGCCTGCCCTATCGTTATGCTCTCCCCTTTAATCAGAGCAAGCACATTGGCTCAGGCTTCAAGAGGGACCACCTACAGACATCCTTATATTCTTGTGTTTAAAATAGACAAGGCGACAATCGCCGAAGTTTCAGTTTTTCTTTAATAATTAAACACAATATAATCCGACCAGGTTCTGTGGCAAGTGCATAGGGTTGAGATTCAGACACTCCAGGCCACATTCTCCAAATTTCCAATTCAGTGTAGTAGTGAGGCTACCAAAAGCACCGATCCAATTCTTAGTGAAGTTTCAATACTTCTGAAAGGGCGCTCATAGTTCCACATTAATGTTTTGTAAACTCAAGTTAAGATCTGCAAATGGAAAATACTAAGTAATTTTAAAGTATGGTATATAAGATTAGCATACCTCATTCTGCTAAGTATGAACTTGACGGAAAAATACAGATAACTATCCGAATGCCAAGAGCTGGGAAAAGGAACAAAAAGCAATCTTTAAAAAAGCAGCATGTAATCCAACTTGATACATAGGGACTTCTTCACAAGATACAGAAGTTTTGAAATGTACTACCTAAAAAGAATCACAGCTTTATTATCGATGAAGGGTCAACCCACAGCTGGGGGAAGGGGGAAGAGACTTTTTAAGAACAAGGTCTTAATTGAGAGATTAACTGACCTGTGTAACAGCAAAGAATATGAGGACTACAGTAAATTATAAACTGAGAACTGAACCTTCTTCAGGTCTTTTTGCTCAGCTGAAACTCAAAAACGTTTCCACAAGAGTTTCTCCTGAATATGAGATATTCAGGAGAATACCTCGTATTCAGGAAAATATAGATATATTCAGGAGAATATAGATATATTTTCTTTCTAAAAATAAACGAAAGTGAAGTGAAAACCAGCAAAACAAAAGCTGAAAAAGTGCTTTAGAACATTAGCTTACAGTAAACAAAAAACAGGTCAACAGTAATGGAAGCATATTTATTATAAGTCAACCAAATAATGGTTTGAATTCTTACATCAGAGGGTGAATTTTACAGAGCTTGCATTTTGTATTGCTTTCTTGTAGTTTTTCCATAATGAATACAAAAGACCAACACTTCTACTAAACTCACAATTTTAAACTATTTAAATTTCAGGTAAATTGAGAATTAAGACCACAGTTACTTGAACTTTCTACGGCAAACTCAATGTCTTCAGGGAAAGAAGGAACTCTAACAAAAACAGCCTACTTCTTTGCGAACTGACAGGTACTTCTGTGTTTGGCTTTTTTGTTTTGTTTTACTTTAAACATCTAAAGAATATTGTTTAACAATCTTTTTAAAGCTCACTTATTTAGTGCTTTAATCTCTCTAACAAACAAAAAAAAAGCAGTTATCTCCAATCAAGTACAAAGGTTGATCCACAAAGCCATTCTCAGTATACCCATAATCTAGCAGCCACAAAAATAAAGACATAAAGGCAATGTATGGACCTGAAAAATTATTGCAGTGTTAGATTAGTAGTTTGAAAATTTGCATCCCATCTTTAGCACTTTACAGTTCCACAATTAATGAAAATATATTTTTAATATTCAAGACATAAGGGTGAACTCTAATTTACTTCTGATTGGATTTCAAAGTGGCTGTGGAATGAAGTTTGATTGCAAAGGAACATTCATGAAAATGAAAAGCACAGAAAAAAAGTTGGCAGACTTTATACATTTGAATGAACATAGGGTCTTCACAGTGAAATTATTGATTTCTTGACAGAAAGCATATTACTACCTGCAAAAATTAAAACAGCTTTCCTGTATCTAAAGATAAAATGCTAATATACTGTAAAATATTATTATTTTTTTCCTTTTAAAAACAACTAATGTGAAGATCTTGACTCTACTTCAGTGAAATACACTGCAAGAGGAATTTTCATGCTTCTAGGTATTGGCTAGGCTGGTACGTGACAAAGACAGTGTGTTTTACCATGAGGTGAGACTGATTATAAAGCACCATCAAACAACAGCGCCAGGAATTTATGTTAAGCAAACATCTGATTTTCTATATTGCACATAAATGGAATTGACTTCATCCAAATCACTACATTATGGATGTTGATGACTTGACTGTTGTAAGGGGAGGTCTCGAATCTTCTATACACTTTCAGGTATGCAAGTTTTGTTGTATTAGAAGAGGAATAGTATTGTGGGAGACAAAACAAACACGTAGCTATGTTTTGCACTTTATTCTTGAAAAACGAATCAAACACAGTAATGGTTTATTTAATTCAACTGAACTCAAGAAAGAGATGTTTCACCACACTCTCAGTTTATTGTTGTCCTGAAATTCGCTATGTCACTACTATGAAAGGGAAAACTTGTAAAGTGTCTAGGGAAGAATTTTGTTCTAAGTTTTAAAAATAATAATAATTAAAAAAAAAAATCAAGGTGCCTATCGAAGATCACATAAAACTTGGAATATGCGTCCTGAAACGGGAAAAACATAAAAAATCCCAAGAACGAGAGGAATACCTTCTTCCCCCCGTCCCCGGCGACAGCAGGTGAAGTTCCCCAACACGCCTGTTCGAGCAGGCTGCAAAAACCTCATTACAGCGACCACAAACGCCGAGCACAATTAAGCGCTGTGTAATCGCTAGGGTCGTGGCGCCGTCAACACCGTAACTCCTGACAATCTGAGGACACCGCCACCGCCTTCCCTAATTAGATACGCTATTTCTTTTCATTTCAACCGTTCCGCACCGCTCCATGTTGAGGCGGGCGGCGGAGCTCCCAGCCCGGCAGACGATGCTCTTCCGGGGCAGTAACCGCCCATCGCCCCGCTCTTATAAAACCCGGGCTCGCCATGGCCTCCCAGCCCGCAGCCCGCCCGCTCCCTTCGCCGTGACGGGGACACCGCAGCCCCCCTCCCCCCTCGGGCCGGCCACCCTGCCCCCTCCCCTCCGGAGCCCGCTCATGGCCGGCTTTGGCGGCTCTCGGATTTCCCCCGCGTTTTTATTTCCAGCCACCGCAGCTCTCCCCCGTCCGCCGCGGTGCCGCGCCCCGCCGTTGTGTTTCAGCGAGCAGGCCTTACCGCTCATTTCGGGCCGGGCAGCGGGCCGGGGCCGGGGCCGGGCGGCTGCTGGGCGGCAGGCGGGGCGGGGGCGGCTCCCTCAGGTGCGCGGCGGCCCGCTCCGCTCCGCTCCGCCCCGCGGCCCGCTCCGCCCTGCCCGCGCCGGGTCCGCGGGCCGGCGGGCAACCCCCCGGGCACAAAGCGGCCCCCGGGCTTCAAGGAGAGGGCGAGGAGGGTTTTCGGGCGGCGACATCCCCCGTGAGGGTGGCTTCCTCCGCCATTCCGCTGGACCGCCGCTCCGGCCTACCGCTCGTCATTGGCTGGTGCGATCCAAGTTCTTTAGCGGAAAGCTTTTACGTTAATTAACATAATTAAGTTACAAAGGATTACTCCAGCCCAGGCCCTCCACAGGATTTACCTTTAGCTGAACTGCTAATCAGTTTACACCTAAGAAAGGAGGCGCACAAACAGATCTGGGTGCAAACAAACACTTTCTGGCGTCGCGTTTAGAAAGCTGCAGTGACTTTGATACTAATCTATGTGGATGCTGCGGCTCATGAACACTGCTATACTTAGCATTAGTCTAATGTGAACGGCGATGAATCACTGTTATCCCCAGGAGGAAATAGCATTCAGGATTTACTGCAGCACATTAGGTTAACTATGGCTCTATAACCGAACACCCACACTTTGACATCACACAGGGCGATGATATGCATCACTGACGCAAGCGCCGACAGGGATCAAACACAAAGGCCACAGCCATTGAAACAATAGAGCGCGCGGCTGACGTAGCAGCACGCCCCTCCAACACTGGCGGGCTGCAGTAAATCAATAGTCCCAGATGCCACAAATAGTTGCGCCGCTCTGTCTTTTACATAATGGCTAAGACTTCAAAGTTTTATTTTGGGCTCCCAGCAGCCACAGTTAATTACAAAAACCAGTAACAACAACCATCACCGCCACCAGTTGGTCTACATTTGTCTTGCAAGCTGTGCCTGGAAAATATTTCCAAATTAGTACTTTAGGTTAACAGGCACTAAAAAAAAGCTGTCAAAAAGAATCAGCAGCTTTACATTTATTAGGTGCAATGTAATCAAGGAGAGTAATAACAAAGATGAAAAGCAAACACAGAACTTACTGCTAGGCCTGAGCTGGGGAAGAGGCAGAAGAAGGAACAGTGAACACTGCAAGGACGCAGGCCATAAGACGACTTCAGCTGGCAATGCTGTCAATTTAACGTATTCTTTATGCTCTAAATTAATCCTGACAAAGCAATCCCCTCCCCCATCCATCTGTCTACTTTTGCCATCAAGGCTGGGGAACAGCAGCTGACAAATCAGCAACACCAATTTAAATATATTAATTGGCTACAAAAATCTATCAGTAGACTGCAGGCTGGCAAACGCAAGGAAAAACTGAAGGTAAAACATTCACATAGTTCCTTTCAAAAGCAGGGGAAAAGGCATCACTTTCCTTCACAGAGACTTTGGAATAATGGATAAAAGAGCAGAAAGCTAAGAAGCCTAACACAGTATTTCTAAAGATTACATCCTAATGCGATCCTGATCTTTCCCATGAAACCATACATACATATTCAGGAAAAAAAAACAAAAACCAGGATGTGAAATCTCTTCTCATAGGCAAAGTGCAGGGATAACAGGTTCCTATAGCACTATCATTTATACAGCTATCAGTTTTCTTTTATAATGTCCTCACGTATGTCAAAAGGAAAAAGGTAACAATGGTTTCTATGTTCAAATGTTAAATGTACTTTCATTTCACCTGTTTCTAAACAACAACCACTGAGCAACTTTGTGATTTAAAAAGACTACAAGCCCACATCTTTGAATGGTGCAACTTCACCAACATGAAGTTAAACTTGGGAGCCTGCAGAAGGAAGATTTTAGTCTTTTGAGAGACTCCAACAATAAAAAGTTTTTATATATTCTTTCCAAAGCAATTGTGCAGCACAGTAATCAACTCTATCATACTTCGCTGACAAAAAGTACCCATGAAACAAAGATGTTAATGTGGAAACACGACACAGACTTTGTACTGTGCAACCTACATTGTTGCTCCATTTCGTTTGCTGTTTTAGGTTTAGACTTAAGGTAATTATTTATTGACTATATGGAAGAGTTATGTCAAAAAATTGTTCTCTCTCCCTCATAGTCTTCCAATTTAAATATCACATGAACCATAAATCATTGCATTTCATAGGGAGTCAAATGTGATATACCATTCTTAATGCAGAGAAACTTTGATGAAAATGTTTTTATTCTTAGCAGGAAAAATAATCTGCACTCCTAATCTAACTGCATTGCGTGTTTTCTTTTTTTTTTTTCCTCAAGGAGAGAGTAATTTCCTAACACTTGTGTTGAGCAGTACTGATCTGCAACTTTTTCAGACTAATACTTAATATTTGTGCATACTGCTTAATCACGTTCCATTTCATTCACAACACTCAGGATAAACTACAATTGAATCATCTAACAGTTTTTACCACTAGAATTTGTGTTTTTCTAATCAGATTTTTTTTTTTGGCCATATAGTACTGCAGACCGGAAAATTTAAAAAGTTAAGCACTAGTACTGATGGCTGTGGTTAAGAGGTAAACAGCACAAGCGAATCTCAGCAGTTCTTGGTGTGTAGATAGTGGCTTCTACAAAAGAGCACGTTGATTCAGAGAAGAGAGATCTTGGAGGGAACAAGCATTAACTTCAACTTCCTCTCCCCACCTCGTTGTGCCAAAAATGAAATTACATAGTATAATTACTTGTAAAGGCCTTTTCAGCATCATTATATTCAACTTACTATGCTGACTTATTTTTTCTCTCCATACTTACCTGGCTACATTGATTTGAAACTAGAGTGTTTTGGCTACATTGATTTGAAACTAGTTCTGTTGTCTCAGAGCTTGCATTCAGAGAAGCCCTCCCCCTTTATGCAAATTTCTTAATATTCCCCCCCTCAAATTATTATACAGACAAACACACACACACGTGTGTGTATATACGTATGTATATACATATATATTATAACTTGAATACGGAGTTACTCAAATTAAATCCAGTTGGTGGCCAGTCGCAAGTGGTGTCCCTCAGGGCTCGGTATTGGGGCCAGTTCTCTTTAATATCTTCATCAATGAGCTGGAAGCGGGGATCGAGTGCACCCTCAGTAAGTTTGCAGACGACACCGAGTTGGGTGGGAGTGTTGATCTGCTTGAGGGTAGAAAGGTTTTGCAGAGGGATCGGGACAGGCTGAGGCCAATGCTATGAGGTTCAACAAGGCCAAATGCCGGGTCTTGCACTTGGGTTACAACTACCCCATGCAGCACTACAGGCTTGAGGAAGAGTGGCTGGAGAACTGCCCAACGGAAAAGGATCTGGGGGTGTTGACTGACTGCTGACTGAATATGAGCCAGCAGTGTGCCCAGGTGGTCAAGAAGGCCAACAGCATCCTGGCCTGCATCAGGAATAGTGTGGCCAGCAGGACCAGGGAAGTGATCATCCACCTGGATTCAGCACTAGTGAGGCCTCACCTCGAGTACTGTGTCCAGTTTTGGGCCCCTCACCACAAAAAAAGACATTGAGGTGCTGGAGCGGGTCCAGAGAAGGGCAACAAAGCTGGTGAGGGGTCTGGAGCACAAGTCTTATGAGGAGCAGCTGAGGGAGCTGGGGTTGTTTAGGTTGGAGAAAAGGAGGCTGAGGGGAGACCTTATCACTCTCTACAACTACCTGAAAGGAGGTTGTAGTGAGGTGGGGGTCGGTCTCTTCTCCCAAATAACAGGCAACAGGACAAGAGGAAATGGCCTCAAGTTGTGCCAGGGGAGGTTTAGACTGGATATTAGGAAAAATTTTCACACTGACAGGGTTATTAAGCATTGGCACAGGCTGACAGGGGAAGTGGTTGAGTCACCATCCCTGGAGGTATTTAAAAGACGGGGAGACATAGTGCTTAGAGATATGGTTTAGTGATGGGTTTTGTCAGAGTTAGGTTGATGGCTGGACTAGCTGATCTGAAAGGTCCCCTCCAACCCAGGCAATTCTATGATTCTATGAATATGACTTGTTGAATATTACTCATATGAATATGATGTATTGATTAAGAAAATCAATAGCATACACATAAATGCTGAAACAATTTTACCAAGTTCTAGGGTAAAGTATTTTGAAACTATGGATGAAAATACACAGAAGGCTCTGTGGATATAATAAAATTCTGTTTGTGCAAACTGTGATTGAGTATTACAACACATATAGTGTCAGAAACTCAAGCAGGAAATTAATACCAGAAAATGCCGCCAAGTGAAAATTTGGTGCCCAACTCAAATGTTTATTTCTACCCGTGGCAGACACCTCTAAAGATGTACTACTCTGAGTTCCTGGAACCTACTAATAACATGCACTTTCATTTGAAAAACCTCTGAGTTTAGGCTTCGAGATAATTATATAAACGAATACAATGCAGATTCAGATGGTGCACTTAAAATAAAAACAAAGCAGAACAAAAATTATTCTGATTATAAGCGGTGGAATTCCTTCTAATATCTAAAATAAATACCACACACATCTTTCTTTAAAGGGACCACTTTGGGAGTGGTCATTTCTAACTGGAAGACATAAAACTAAGTTAGCAGGACATGAGGTGTCTCAGTTTTCCATGAATCTCCTAATTCAAGCTTCTACATGATTTAGCAGAAAGAGGGAAAACTAGGTAAATGGCTCCACAACTAGAGTTTCTAGTGTGCAAAACCAGGACTAAATCCTGTTCTTAGTAAAAAGGTTAATGATAACTGCGGATCTAAAAAAAACCAAAAAACCCAAACCCCCTTACACTCAACAGCTCTGTCCCACTGAAATTTTACTCTCTCAGATGCAATTCTTGCATCAGGTAAGTGAGTTTACTGTTCTGGAGAGATTAAAAGGTCTTCTGTGTCAATACAAAGAAATGGAAAGACAGTTCAGTCCTACAGCACTTCCTTTGTTCACACTCAACCCCATACAATTATTTTTATGCCTGCATTAGAGGCGTTCACTTGAGTCCAGCAACAACGATCCTACCAACATTGCACTTCCACCAACAAATGTTCAGACATAGGTTTCTAAACTATGAAATAAATCTTGAGGTAACACTTTATAACACAGTTTTGCTTCACATCATTAGTGAGGAAAACAGTCCCTGACGCTGACAATTCAAAAGGTGACATTTGGTAATGTGAAATCCTTCTGTCATGACACAAACTGTAGGGAAGAAGCCCCAAGCAAATTACACAATCATCACACGACAAAAATCAGACATAAGGCCAAACTGAAAACATCTATGTTACACACCTTACACTTTGCAGCATCTAAAGCAAACACTTGGCTTCAGCCGGGTGATTCACTGGCTGCCTCCGGAGGACAACTCTGTCCTTCTGCACATTTATCTGAAAGCTACCTCATACCGAATGACACAAATCATTAAGCGTAGACAGCGTGTCCTCAAGTAGATATCTGGTTCAGGCCTGCTCTAGTCACTCTTCTGGCCAATTTCAGTAGAGTACATCAAGTTTTCTGAGAGTAGATTCCTATTCAGGAAAAGAAGGTTTTCCTGCTCAGTTGGTAGGTAGGCTAAATTCCGTGCTATGCTCAAGCAGACTAACCCCATAGCTTGCTCCTATCTAGGAGAACGCTGTGAACACCAGATTATCGAATAACCTGTGTCACTGCTGCTGAAGATGGACCACTAGAAACTGGAGTGCAACACACTAAGATCTTGTCCATGCTGGAGATGCTTAACTCCTTTAACCCAAGAGCTTCTAAATGGAAAATACAGAGCCAGCCTTTAAAACAGGAATCAGAACCCAGGCAATCACCTAAATCATACAGGAAACCCCATTACATCAATAGAAAAAGGCAGATTACCTTCTTGTGTAGTTTTCCTCTAGAATCTTATATTTTTTGAGATGAAGATACCCAAACTCCTGAAGACAACATGAAAAAAAAGCCTAAACTTAGAATACGCCAGAGCCTCCTGGCTAGGGGACTCTGCTGGAATCGGAAGCTACAGGTTCAGATTTTGTGGTACTCACAAAACTTCAGATCTCCTTGATTCTGAGTGAGTGCTTTAACCAATTTCCTGCTGCTGATACTGTTTGCATTTGGGGATAAACTTAACATAGCCTGAGTCAACAAATAGCCTATCTTTCTTTTTGGGGAAAGAGAAAGGCAACATCTATATACTGCCTCTATGTTGTCTCTAACTCTGGCATGTCTTTGATGGCTGGCTTCTGGCTGTCCCCTCGCAACCTCATGTTTTGTACAATTACAGGCATGTAGGGAATGCCATGGTCATGTCGTGGTCAAAACAGGAGACGCAATGGATTCAATGGGTTTGCTAGGATTAGGTCATGATGCAGTGGATAACCTGGTCTGCGTCTGAGACTTTTGCAGCTAACAGCTTCTGAAGTTAGAACTAAGGTGGAATTCAAACAACCTGAACGTGACCCCTTGGGATTACAGTCCATCACAGAGACATACTTTTCTGTCTTTTCACCAATAATGGGACAAGCCTGTGAATGCAGCTACAATAAGGAACTTTCTGAAGAGAGTGGAAATAAAAGTTTGACTGATCTTGAAGATTCTTAGTAACGTTGCACCTGACATGATAAACACTTAAACATTTAGATTAAGACTTCTGATTCTGCTAATGACTTAAGGTCAACACACAAGAATTTTCATGTTCAGAAAGCGTTGCAGAAATGTTGTCCCAAATTAATTAACCCAAAAATCAGGGTACACATAAAAAAGAACTGATGTTCTCAGTTAGACTTAGCAACATAGAAAGGCACCATGCAGAATGCCAGAGTGCACTATATTGACAGCTGCAGAGAAACGTTTCTACTATAGTACAGATCACTAAAACACCTTTAACCAATTCCCACTGCAAGGCTCACATATTACCGTTGAAAGCCATTTGAAAGTTTTTTCAGGGTCTGGGTTAGCTAAAAAAAAAATAATAATAAAAATCACCACAGGCTAACTTATAAAGGCTTTTAAAAATTTTAGTTAAATCTTTTGAACTTGTTTTAGCATTTGAAATTTGGTCTTTTTGTTGTTTTATGTGACAAAGGTTCCTTCATTCTTCACAATGAACTCTTTACAGATCCCCTCAACAAGGAACTATTTTCTTCAAATCACAAGCAAGTTATCACACAGGGAAAGTATGTAAGCTCAAACATTGAGAGCATCTATGACAAAGGTTGTTGTTGATAAAAAGCTTTCAACAATGTTAATAAATATGTATTATCAAAAAGAAAGTATCTGGTAAAGCAGTAAACAGGGATCAGACACGAAGATAAGCCTATGCCATTGCATAGGCTCTTCAAATTCAATTTGCTCTGTAACCAAATACGTTTTAGAAAGTAATATACCCACTGCTTCGGCAGTCAAAATGAACTCAGAGCCAGAAAGAACTATGTAAAGAATCTACTTACCTGTGCCAAACAAGAGGCCAGGAATGAAACAACTAACATGTCTCAGACATATAAAAGTTGTCATTCCAAACCAAAAGAAAGGGAAAAAAGACACATGTATACAGTAGAGCTCCTTACCATACATTATGTATGGATCAATATATCCCTCTACTAAGGAGGTGAGACAAGAAAATTGCTTAATAACTGGAAAGTAAATGCATCCTTTGTGCAGAAACTTTTTTATTGCTTCACTACTGTCTGGATGCAGCAGATCTAAATTTTCTGTTGCTGGACAGTCAGGGCTCAAGGACTGAAAAAGACCTCATGAATCAAGCCTATTCACCTGCAATTGCTGCTTCATTTCCCTTCTCCATTATCGTACATCAAGATCCATCACAAATGGATCCTACATAAAAGCATCAAGACCGATCTTAAAACAGTCAGTCCTTTTACCCATACATTTCCCACTGGAGAGCTGTTCCAGAGCACAGATCTCCAATGCAGCCAGGAGGTTTCTTGAAATAAGATAAAAGTTATTCACAGCCATTTGCCATCCAGCTGGGCTCTAAACCAGCTCTGGCATTAACTTTTTTTTTTTTTTTTTAAATTCCTGGTGTTTACTTACCTATTCCTAACAAAACTAATTTTTAGCCAAACCAACCACGCTCTTCTACTCTCTTTTTATAAAATAAGCTCCTCATTCCCCTGAATATCCTAATAGCTCTGTTCTACAACACCTGGAATCAGCTTCATTTCATCTTTTTTAAACATGAATTATCAAATTACAGTTAAGGTCTCAGCAGAACCCTGTAAAACGCTACTAAACAACCCAAGCTGTATTAGCAACAACTGCCCGGATGCATTTTATGATCATAGTTACCTTCACAGAACATTACACTAAAGATAATACTTACCCTTATGAGTCAAATAGCTCGCCTGCTTCCTCCTCCTCCTTATCAAGTTTCAAGCGAGGAGATCCCCATTTATAATTTATTGATCTTATGCACAACCTTGCATTGTATGTAACTGCATTTCACCCAGTTCAGGGGTACCATTCAAACAACAGTCCTTTAGACAGCTAATGCATGTTCTTGTTAATCTTTTACCCACTTCTGGAATACAGATTTCCTATGCCACTGGAGTTGTCTGGATCTGCTGTCTGATCAGCTTTGCTGAAATATGAATTGTTTCTAGAATATCTTGATAGCTGAAAGATACCTGAGTGCATCAGTCACTGAGTGATTAAGAAGGGATATATTTACATTCTAGGCTAGCTGTGCATCATGCTTTAGCATTCAATCCCTTCCTATTTCATCCACAATTTAAAACCTTAAAAAAAATTAAGGTTATAGACTCTGCTGAAGCTCTTTGGAGATACAGATCAAAAACCATTCTGTACTATGCTTTGAATTGTGCAGCACGGAGACAGGCAATGTGCAGCTATCTGGCCTCAAGATCCACTGCATACCTGCAATTATTTACACCTGCATTCTCTCGTCCTTCTATTTACTTCCCACTGGCCTTCATATTCCCCCAAAGCTATATCCTATACAGATATAACCTTACCTGACATTCAGACTCTTTTTCTATGTGGCATGTTCCCAGGCACTTGAGACCTCGCATTCAGCTCTCTGAAGCTGCACAGAAATGTTTATCTGCTGATGTACTACTTGTCCAAACACAGCAGCACACCACCACCATACAACAAGATGATCCAGCAACGCACATTTACGTGCTTCTGAAAAGAATCCCAAATCCAACACCCTTCTGTTTAACTACTGTCACCAAGATGAGACTAGACTCTTTCCCATCGAAAATAATGGATCTGTTTTTCAGATGAGAGGATGAGGCTCAGTAACTTGAAAATAATTGACAACGCACTGAAATTTTATGAACATAATGGACATTTGGAAGGCCATTATGGGAAAATCAGTGCTCTGGATGGTATTTTAAAGACCTGTAAGAGGATAAACTGGGGAAACAACCTAGCGATAAAGCTGTGTGGGCATATGAATAAGACTCCTAGTCTAGTATGTGTCATATCTTTGCTGGAAAGGAATGCAAGGACACTTGAGAGCATCTATAGCTGCAATTAAGAGAAAATTTAGGGTATTTCCAGGGTACGTTTTCCTCCTTTTTATGCAATCTTTCTTTGCCTAAGAATTAGAAGGGTGTAGTAAGCATAAAACCACACCTTTTACAAATAGTTGATTGAAAAAGCTGCATCCGCATCATGTCAGATCTACAATCTGTGTAGAAAAGCACTGTTCTAAAAACACACAGGCCAGAAGTCCACAGTAAAAAGTCATCAAACTGTCAACAATCAATCTCAAAATCTCATGCTTGGCAGTCCTCTTGTACCCACTTGCAGCACAAGTTGGATAAATGAGTAGAAGTTAGAGTCACATTAGCCAGTCCTCTGCATCTCTGTTCAGCATTTACTGATATACGTTTTTATTTTTCAGCTCTCTTAGCAGGTGATTTTTAAAACTTATTCATGCTGGAAGAACTTTAACTGGTTCCAGGTGCTCAGATTGCTCTTGTAACTTCACTAAGTATCTTCACTCATTGATGCATTGCTTAGTCACCAGATGCTCCCCACAATTGCACTGCCAGTACCGTCACACTAGATCAGAGGTAGCCACTCTCCTTTTGACCCCTACTATCCAATTCAGAAAAAAAAAATTTCTTTAACAAAAAAAAAAATAGTTTAGCTTCTCAAATACCCAAACTCATCTTGGGCTTTAGGCACTCCAAGGATCTGCCTGCAAGACAGCATTATTTGTATGTACTATCTTTTGAAAAATAAGAGTAAAAAAGTCAGATGAGATTTCAGATTTAAAATGGAATTTAAAAGCTAGATAAGATTAATCTTACTTTTTTAAAAATCGAACAAAACAATTCTGTGTCTGATCACAAATCAAGAAACACAATAAATGGAAAGTATAAGAAAAAGTAAGCATAAATGCAAACTTAAGTATGTTTCATATAATTCTCTCAATCTACCTGCTACTTAAAGAGTTCTACCGAGATGGCTCTTCGCTGCATAAACCATAAGGGCTGACGCTGTCAACAGAATGGTGCCCTTCACACAACCCCTTCAAGGCTAAAGCAGCTGAGGACATAATGCACTAGCACTTCGCTTAAATGCTGTCTTTCAAGAGACTATCTTAAATGCAACTTGTGGGAAAAATGGAAAAAAGGAGACAACTCTCTAGACTCATCCTTCTCTCTCTCGTCTTCAACTTTCATTCTGATTCTTAGAAGAGAAGGCTGCAGTATCATTAAGTCACAGCTCCTGGACCTAACAGTTCTTTCCCTACCCTCTTCCTGCAAATTTGATTGTTCGCTTTAGTAGTTTGGTTTGGGGTTTTGGTTAGTTTTGGGAACTAGCTTGCTAAAGCTGTGTTTTATGAGTAGGGCTTTCCCCACTTTGGGACTTTGTCTCAGCCCACAGTCCTCTTGTGGTCTTTGTTCAGCACAGTCCTTTTACTTTAAATGAAAATGACCTGTCCGTATTTCGTAAGATTTTTATAGGGTTGTTGCAATACTTCGTTATGAAGAGGTCATCATGAGGAATACTCACTACCCTACTCACAGTAACTTCTTCACATCTTATTGAAACTACAATTCCATATTAATTCCTTCTACGAATTATAATGAAGCAATAATATAGACCATCAGTTTGGCATTCATAGTTCTTATTGCAGCTCTTTCTTTGGTTGCCTTGGAAGGCACATCCATTCTACCTATGAATACAACTGTCAAGATCATCTAAGTGAAACACAATATACACAGTATTTATGAAGATGGTCCATATGTAGAGCACCAAAGGGAAAGGATAAATGAAACTGCTGGAAAATGGGCTACTGGAAAAACAAACTGAGAACAGGCACAGGAGATTAAACCATATGCTAACAGAATAGATGATTTATCAAAAGGGAAGGAAGGTGTAGTCAGCTTTTCTAGGAGCTCTAATACCATTAACTTGACACCCATCTACAAGTTATTGGGTGCTGTAGAGTCACTACAAAAAATATGAGGCTCTTTGGATGGTGTCCTAGGGCACCTGCTCCAGACAACTGCTTTTTCTGGAAAGCTCTTTGCAGTGTAAGAAAGAGCTTCTCTTTGGCAAAAAAGAAAACGAGAACAATATTGTGGATAGCTGTATTTACTACCAGTGAATTTGGATCTTTCAACTTTGTTTGAAACTCCATGTAATTACACTGTTTCTTAATGGCTTTAAGTGGCTGAACTTACATGCTTGTAATTGGTCTTTAACTCACATTACACAGTAGCTGTTTATATTTGTGCACAGCTAGGCTATATGTTTGTAATGACCTCGTTATCTTGCTCCTCTTTTTCCTTTCCCTCATTTGGATAATAAACTGCTTTAGATGTAAAACAGATTGCTGCATGCCTGCAAAAGGAAGAAGGGAAAGGGAAGTTACATGACCATGATTTTAATGAAGTTAAGTGTGTCATGATCATGTAAGTCCTGCAAGCTGACAAAACCTCAGTCATTTAACAGACAGTCAAAAAAGACAACAATTTACTATTAATAACACATGCACAGCCATATCTATCAAGCAACGTGCTACTGATTCATCCATTAGAAAAAAGCAAAACTAATAATAGAATAAAAAAAAATATCCCTGGATTCAAAGTTGCAACATTCAGTTAGATTTCTTGCAAGAAAAGCGTACCTGGACCTATGCAGACAACACAGTAGCCTTGCACGGTTGAAAATGAAGAAAGGGAGATTAACCTCCTGGTCTATTTCTGTTGCTACCTTGGCCTTCTGTCTACACAGTAAGTTTTAGCATTGAAGGAGAAAGCATGGAGGCAGAGCAGTATCGGGCCCTGTAAGCTGCTGGCATGGCTGTGGCAGCCTGGGCATGTGTGGCGAGCTTGCTCTGTCTCAAGGAACTCAGGAAAAATAACGGCCACAGCCACACACAGCTGCTCCACAGACACAAAGACTTTGGTTTCCTGCCCAGTCTCTCTGCCACCCTTCACAACTACCACGTGCCTGAGAGTGCTCCGCAAAATAAAGCGGCCATGACTACTTTCTGAAGTACAAATAGAACAAGAGTAAATCGAAAGTCATTCAAAGCTATTTCTTCGTTAATAGTAATTCTTTGATAGAAGTCTGAATACTTACACAGCTACAGCTGTACATCAAGGACGTAGCAATACAATTTCAATCTCTCAGGGTGTAACTATAAAGAAACTTCCTGAGACCTTATCTAACAATCTGTAGCATTTTCCAATCGATGACACACCAGCCTATATTCATACTGTACATGTGGTGAAAGAAGACTTAACAAAAGTCCTTGATGCACAGAGTTCTAGCCTTTCCATTTTTATGAAACCCAGTGCAAAGTCAACTTAAAAACATTGAGTTTCCATAAAATAAAAGCACCATTTGTTTTTAAAGAATTAATCAGATAATGAAACTGAGAAACTTCTCTATTTAATAAGCTATCAATCTTCATGAGATGTTATTATTTCAATCAACCAGATTGCATCCAATTAAGATACAGAAAATGCTATCAGCATAAGTTATTCTAAATGCTAGGATACTCAGTGAAAATACTAAGTAAAATCTTTTTTGGATTTCTCTGCTGCATGTCTAATCTCTGATTTAGTTCAAACTATGAACTACTTAAGTTAGACAAACTTTCTACTTACATTAGAAACCAAGAAGAGATCCTACATAAATTTTACCCCCATAAAGCAAGTAGTACAGGGCTATTTCTTTCCCATCAACAGCATTGTCAGGGAAGAAAACAGATGAACTGACTGCAGGGCAAGGGGACTACTATAATATTGCCAGATGCAAACTGCCAAGCTTAACATGCTTCATACAAGACTCATCCAGCTGATTCCACGCTCAACCTACAGTAGCACCTGAATCTCAGTGGTTTGAATTAATACTTCACAGCCTTGTGGGCTAGACATCACTGACTACGTTCATGGAACAAAGTTTTAGGGGCATTCTCTAGCTGCAACTTTGGGCTGTAACTCCATTCCCAACATGCACCTCCGAGTACTGTTACCTTCCTTGTAAAATGTGAGATGTTAGATGCTAATGCAAATGGATGAGTTCAAAGGGTTCAAATGCTTGAGGACAGAGACATTCACTGTGGTTACAACTGTGAAACAACACACTCAAATGAGATGTTTTCAGGATGTAGCCTTACTTATTTCAGCTCATAATAGCCAGGCTGTAGTTCCAGAATGGAGACATCTCATTTAGGTATCTAAAATTATGTGTCTGCATGCAAGTTAGGCCTTTAAACTCCCATTATAGCAAGTGGAGATCTAGTCAGTACAGACAGTGGAGCCTGGAGAGCTATTCAGCACAAACTGATGTCAGCTGAAAAGCACTGACTGTACTATAGCTAGTGACTAAATCTTCACTAGTTATAATGGGAGCTTAGATCCAAGGCCACATATAGAAACACACATTTAGACACCTAAAATTAGATGTCTTCAGTATGCAGCTGAAGCACTGATATTTCAAACAAGTGTCTCCAGAACGTTCCTACAGTCAGGCTGGGTTTGCAGTGTGGAGCTTGCAGTGTAGTGAAAGGAGGGAATAAAGGAGGAGACTGGAGAAGATAAAAGGGAAGATAACTGATCAGAAGATACAGGAAAAGGAGAACCTAACTGAACACCTTATAATGAATATACTGAATTATGAACTCATTCACATCTCAAAATGTGTGAAATAAGGCAGAATAAAAGTTAGACAAATATCTAATAGAAGAATGAGAAAATAACCAAGGCAAAAATGTTACAGACATTTTCTCCATAAAGATATTAGATCTATTTAATAGATTTTAAAAAGAAATCAATGACAGAAAAAGTAAGTTTTCCCTAAAACACACTACAACCAACACTGGGAAAGAGATATGAATTAATGCATTTCCCTTTTAATCTATTTTGGTTGGGTTTTTTTTGTTTTTGTTTTTTTTTTTTTTAATTTGCTGCTGCAGAAGGTGATAAAGCAGGTCTAGTTTGCTTTTTAATAAAACTTTTGCCAAGTTTAGTTTATTCTGGGAATAGCATGTTTTAGAAATCTAGTATTTATAACCCTAACAAAGTGGGCACAACAGTCACACGAGCTGTTCTGGTAGAAAAGCAGCAAAATTAAGTAAGCTTTTACAGCAACATCTTCTTGTATAATCCCTGACTGCCTCTTTAAGGGCCGGAGGAGACTGGGACCACCAAGACCCGGTCAGTTATCAGACTTAATGGAGGAGAAGGTCAGGCAGTTCCCAGAGAAGGCTGAGGGAGCTCTGTTACAAGTCTAATTCTCATGGCCACGCTCAGAGCAGAAAGAGACAGATCTAAACACCAGACTTCTGGATTGCTATGTTTTATTCTGGTCAGGGGAATGACCTTGTTTTGCACTACTTTGCAAGTTTTGTTGAGTTAGTAAAACAAATTCAAGAGATGGTCCTGAAAAAAGTGAAGACTGCCTCTGCCCTACTGCAAAAGGGACTACAGAATCGAGTGCTTTAATTCAGCACAGTACTAGCAGTAGTACTAGAAAAGCTGCAGCAGCAGGGCTTACAGGCAAGTTTTACCTGCCAATAGTACTTGAATCCACTCTCATGAAACCCCGCCTGGAGTACTGTGTCCAGCTCTGGAGCCCTCAGCACAAGAAGGACATGGACCTGTTGGAACAGGTCCAGAGGACAGCTACAAAGATGATCCGAGGGCTGGAGCACCTCTCTTGTGAGGACAGGCTGAGAGAGTTGGGGTTTTTCAGCCTGGAGAAGACTCCAGGGAGACCTTATAGCGGCCTTCCAGTACCTAAAGGGGGCCTACAGGAGAGATGGGGAGGGACTCTTTATGAAGGAGTGAATGATAGGATGAGGGGTAACGGTTTTAAACTGAAGGAGGGAAGGTTTATATTAGATATTAGGAAGAAATTCTTTACTGTGAGGGTGGTGAGGCACTGGAACAGGTTGCCCAGGGAAGCTGTGGCTGCCCCATCCCTGGAAGTGTTCAAGGCCAGGCTGGATGGGGCTTTGAGCAGCCTGGTCTAGTGGGAGGTGTCCCTGCCCATGGCGGGGGGTTTGGAACTAGGAAATCTTTAAGGTCCCTTCCAACCCAAACCACTCTATGATTCTATGAATCGTAGACTGTATTTCTCCTATATGTCAAAGCCAATACATGAGCATTCTACATGCACCACAGTGAGGTCTTAAACCCATCATTATTTCTTTACCTTATCAGAAGGGTATTTGCCATATCTCCATCCAACTTTTATGCTAACCTACCTGTAAAAGGCAGAAGGGTAAGTCTGTTCGACAAAATTTGCAAGGGCATCCATGCACTCTGTTTATCACTCTAAGCCATAAAAAGAGCAGCTCCTACTTACAAATATTTTGGAATTAGATAGCTCCAAATCAAGCTGCTACAACTGCACTTTGTGGCCACTTTCCTTATCATCTTGTTGCAACACAGAAGAGAATCAAGTCTCTTCTGCAGTCATACTCCTGCATAGCTGACCAATACCAATGTTGTTGCTATTTTTAGTTTGACAAACATCTATAAAAAAAATTTAAAACATGTACATTGAAGGTCATTTCCAAACAGATGCTTTAAAGTTAAGCTACTCCTAGACTCAGCTCTGAAACTCCACATGGACATCCTCAACCAAGACTTAATTGACATTAAGTCAACTTTCAGTTGACTTGTCTTAGCTTTCCTCAATGCCTTTTATGAAGGCCCTTTAAAGACTTCCAACAGAGATCCTAAAATTAACATGTGGAAGAGGATGTTAATCTAAGTATCCATATCCAGTTTCAGCCTTGCATATCATGTTTAGTCTTCTACAGCACTCACAGAGAAAGAATGGATAAGACAACTGAAATTATTTACCATTTAGGGTGGGGTTGGTTTGTGGTGTTTGGGTTGTTTTGTTTTTTAATGAATGAACTAAAGTTTGTGTTTCATAGTCTCAGGATTTATGTGATCATCTTTTCCTCTTGACTTCCTTGAAAACACTTTTCAAAAGTATTTTATTCCTTATTTGAAAGAGAAAAAAAATGAGGTTAAGATTGCTTAACTTTTATCCCAGAGACTAACCTTAATACTGATACTTCATTTCATTTCAAAGTATGAAGTATTTATGACTCATTCTAATTTACATAAATTTTCTTATTTTATGATAAAACGGCAGTTCTCCTTTGCACAGACATATAGAACATGGTCTCTCTTATTATGTCAAGTAACATTTAATAGCCCTTAGCAGTAACTTGGGACTGTTATAAAATGTGCTCAAGATGAGTCATCTTCATTCATTTATTCTGCAATAGGAAGAATTCATGAATGAGTGATCTGCAGTAATTCACTTCTACAAAGAGAGCCCATTCATACATTTCAAACCTGGTTTTCTGAATCACTGTAATGTAGCTGATTATTTCACTTTAACAGAAGAAAATTTTGGCTTAAGGAAAGTTTCCACAGAAGTCTGAGTATATGTGAGAACAGTTTCATATTTAAAAGAGCTCTTCTGAAAAGAAACATTTTGGTCTAACACATGGATACATAGATATCTTCCTATCTATCTAGCAAGAAAAGCACAGTGTCTTTGGAAAGTAAGAGACTGACAAATGGTTTAAATTGAAGTTGCGTCAAGAGGGGGCAGAAGTCATTGCTATCAGACAAACCAGTAGGCAGCCAAAGAAAATATTTTATAAAACCAGAAAAATGGCCATTGGCACACAGAAGCGCTCATTTGAAGCTGTATTTAAGTCAAAATACATGTAACAGAAAAGCAACTAAGACCCAAGATTGCTAAATACAGAAATATAAAGCAACCAGCTTATTTTACAGAAACATGAATGTAAGACACCAATAACACACATTATTATAAAAGGAATGTGATTCACCAAGGAGGAAAGGTCCCTTAACCACCACCGCTCTTTTGCCAACCTTAAGAGATTTCAAACCAGGAAAGCCTTAAGAGCCTTTTTCACCCGATCTTAATTGCCATGGAAGAGGCCCGCATTAAGAACCTACTTCTCACTTATCATAGTTCCAAAACAGTCAAAGCTTTACAGACCATCTGTGAGAGTTATACCAGCAAAGAGACGGTGAGTCAGTACAGAGACCTGGGTATAAATGCAGCATTTTCTTCAGAAGCTTAGGCTCACAAAAACAACCCATGGTGTGCTTCTCCATTAATTGGTGCTTTAAGTTTTCATTACTTCATTGATTCAAGGATAGCTCTAAAATAATGATTTTGTTCATGCCTCTCCTTTCTCCTGAGGAGACACTGACTCTCCTTGTTTTCAGGTTGAGAAGTTTTACCTGATGTAAAGAGTATCCAAAGTAAGGATAGTTCTCTTTACAAATAAAATAACAATGACAAGAGCAGCAGAAAGATTGATGGAGCATCTCAACAGACAGGGATATGATACAAGAAAATACAATTAACATTATGGTTAGATTTATAAACATTCCACATTGACATCACCAGACAGTGCAATCTCAAGGTGAATTGACCAGCAATAAAGCAGAAGAGAGATCTAGAATCATCCATAGAACAGTTACTTACCAAATCACCCAGACTATGGCATCTGTACTTCTATTGGGGACCCATCCAGAAGCAGCTCGCTACCTCTCAGCTTCCATTCTTTCATTTTACTATTATGTTTATATAATTTCGATTTAAACATATGCCCATGCAACTTGCCTTGCAAGAACCTGAATTTACATTTTATCATTTTCATCTCTGGTCAATGTGTAACATTCCAAATTCTTATTATCCTTCGTAATCTCAAATTATTTCTCTTTTTCCTTGGACATCTTTTGGTAAGACTTTACTCCAAAGAGACAACATATTTATTACTCACCATTTTGCCAAGTATAAATTAGAACACAGACTTAGAAAAATAGTACTTGAAAATTTTATGTTGCTTAAAAAGAAAGTGTACTTTGTTTAACATTGAATTGAAATCCTTATTACTTATAGAATACTTAACATACTAGAAAATATGAAGTAAATGAAGTTCTCAGAATCAGTTCATTCTTGAAAGCAAACATCAGAAATAAAGAGGTATTTATTTGGTGGTCACTTACCGTTCTATTAACAAATAAGTAAGTGTTGTGAATTATACATGTAAGCTTTACAAGCCATATTTTGGAAGGATAAGGGAATGCCTGTAATAAAGTACTAAGTGTATTTAATGAATAATCTTTGCTTGTACTAACGTTTTTCCTCCAGGTGAATTCTGAATGTGATACAAGACAAAAATGTATTAATTGCAATATGCAATAAATTTTTTCTACATAATTACAATTTTTCTGTGGTCAATACATGCTGTGGTTTTGCAAAGTAGTATACAGATACACATTTTTACTGTATATAATACTACCTCTTTTTTACATAGTATATCACAGAAAAAGATAAATATGCATTCTTCACAGAGACTTTTAAGTCAGTCAGAAAACAGTATAAAGATAGGTAAATATTTGTAAGGAAAAAGTATTAAGAAACATTATAACAACTAAATTAACTTCGCACTGATTGCATCTCCACTGAATTTCAGCCATCTTTGCTTTCTTTATGCCTTTTTTAAAATAAGCATCTCTGCACGTCTGTAAGATTTCCTCCAAACCACACTCATTATGTATTTCCGCATCTTTAACTTTGATTTGACCTAATGACTGAGTGCATTCAGCGAAGAAAAGAACAGGGAACTGATGCGAGCTTTCTCTCTTTAGAGCCATGCAATAGCCTCCTGTGGCTGTAACCCATTTTGTGGGCTGGTCATCCATTTTGTAGCCAAGTCAAGGGCAAACTCCGTTTGAGAAGTTGTAGCAAAGCAAAAAGGACCATCAATAACAAATTACCTTCTACAGTGTACACCATCTGAAATTGTTCACTTTATACAATTCTATACACAGAAAACAGGAAAGGAGACATTCCTCACTAGCTGCGATACATACAATGAAAAAGGTACAGCATCAATTACTAAGGGAATTTCTTCTGTAAGCCAGACAGATCCAACAGGCCAAAAGGCAGAGAGATGCATTGGCATAGCACTTGCATAACACAGAAATGTCTCAGGAGTGGCAAGAACAGACCAGAAAAGCAGCATTCATAAGATCATGTGCAACTCAGATTCTGTTCTAAGATCAGTGAATGTACAGACACAAGAAAATCTCTCTGCCCTCTGTTTTACTACGAACTATAAGCCATATTTCCACATCCCAGAAGGGAGAAGGACAAGGAGAACGTCCATATGACAGGAGGTTTGCAAAAGCTGCGGAACTGATTTGGGATGTAGGTTCCTAGATTGCCGGTGCCACTTTTCAGGGAAGCTGTAGAGACCGTACCTGAGCTTAGACTTGGTGAGACCCAGGAATAATTGTCTAATAACTGCTCACACTCACTTTCATATTTAAAGCATGAAGAAATCAGCAGCTGAATCAAATCACAATAGTGAGCTGCCTACTTGGAATGCAAGAGGGACCAGGCAAGGATAAAAGCCGTACCATGAAAGGTTAGGACCATATCTATAAAGATATGATCTCAATATTTTTCAGTTCATCACACACACTTCCTGCCTTCGGGATGATCATGCAATGATCATTCAATTCATTCCCCCCCAACTAAGCCCATCTGATAAATAAAAATTAAAACCAAAAATACGTGCCACTCTCCTCAGTATTTTGTGCAACAGAAGAAAAATACATCTTATCTGTTGTGCAACTTAAATTGCAAGACAAAAATCACTATGTTCCCTCAGATACCGCCAAGTAATTATTATACATCTATGTTTCCAATAAGCCCTACAGAACTGTGAGCTGCAACACAGATCCATTTGTAGCTCAGAGGAAGCAACAATACTATGCAATCAGCACAAAGTTTTGAAAAATGGTGCTAATGGACACAAACTTTAATGATTGCCAATATAAACTTAATTACAATACAAGGCCTCCTTTTAATCAGTTATTTTGCTGCCAAAGGACCTGCCCATGACACTGGAAACCAGACCTTTCATCTGTTCTCCGACTGGAGAGAGGGGGAAAAGGAGCTGGAAAATACTTACTCCAACTTCCCAGAACAGCGTCTGTTGAAGCTGAGCCAACATCCAGAAAAAAAAAGAAGGTAGGATTCATTGGCCCAACAGATAACAAGCACAGAAGTGATCCCATAGCTGAATCCGTAGATACACTTATAACACAGTATTCTAAACAGCAGCACTATCTGACTGCTCATTTCTTGAAGCTGCAGACGGGCTTAACTGGTGGCTGTTTTCATTCAGAACAGAAAACAACATCCAAAATGACTATTTATTGCAGGCAGGGATACTACACTTAGATAAAGCATTTGTATTTTGAAGCTACACTTGCTAGAACTCGGAAAGGACACAATTTGGCCCCTAGAGATAATGAAAAACTAGTAGTGGGATAACAGACAGCTACTGTTGAGACGGGAAAACAATGACACATGACAGCAAAGAATAAAATACTCAAACCAAATTAACAACTGTAGCTTTTAGTTTGAGGTCTGTATAATAAATGAGGTTAGTCAAAAGTTGCTACAACAGCAGTTCCCTGTTTGCTTTGCAAACTGAAAATATTTCCCCCCTTCTCCTCCCCAAGAAGTTTAATTTTATCTAATGTAAGAAAAAGTACTCTATAGCAGTGAAACCTAAATCCAACGATTGTTTGCACCAAATCTTTTTGGTCTTTAAACTGCTCTTGTATTTAAAATAATTTCTGTCAATCTTTTACTTTCAACACCACAAATGGCCTTTTATCCTGATGCAGACTCAGGAAATATTAAAATAAATTTATCAGCTTTACCTGTAATGCACTGAAACTGTCCATCTTCTCTTCTTATTGTAAATGCTTCCCCTGGATTAACTTGCACAAGAATAACCTTAAAAATAAAAGAGTGTTTACAACCATTACACAGGTATACGTTATAGAAGTCTGGTACGTGCAAAAAAAAAAAAAAGTAAGTTTTACTGGGAAAAAACCAACTTTTTTTCCTCATTGGTAAATACATTATTTTTCACTTCACACTACTTGCTGCCTTCATTCCACAAAAAAAAAAAAAAAAAAAGCAATAAGAGCAAGAACAAGTACAGATATTTTTAAACAAACATTTTTCAAAGAACCAAGAGAATACCAACTCAGTAAAACAGTACCTGTACAAATTTTATTTTCTTGACTGCTTAGCATATTAAAAAGCTGTATGTACAGCTTAAATTATTTCAACAAATTACCTTAACTTCAACATTAATCAAACCATTA
The DNA here is from genome assembly GCF_028500815.1 of Rissa tridactyla. Classification (NCBI taxonomy): domain Eukaryota; kingdom Metazoa; phylum Chordata; class Aves; order Charadriiformes; family Laridae; genus Rissa; species Rissa tridactyla. The sequence goes on from NC_071466.1 coordinate 33,316,426, forward strand.
CATAAAGTTTCAGAAGGAAGCCTAGAATTCTCAGTGTTTGCATTTTCATCATAACCGCTTGGCAAACAGTTTTCAACATAAGGGAAATATTGTGTCATTTCCTTCTTCACATGATCCGAGCATGTTTGTACATTCATTAATGATAAAACATTATTAGAAGTCATGACAAAGTAGGTGGACCAGATGCACAGCATGAAACAATATGTATAGTTTAATTTGTGGAAAGATGTTTATCCTAATTTTGTAAACCCAACCAATGCAAAATTGATAGCAAGGAACAGTTACGAGCCAAAATAAACAGAGGAAGTCTGACATGTACCAAAGCTGAAGCCCGCTACCATTTTAGACTTCTGTGTTTTCATTTGAAACCTGACTTTCTGTGAGAGAACAAGTTTGTAACCACGAAGAACAGAACTAAAATTATGAACAAAGGTTAAAAAAAAACAGAAAAGCAGGTGCATTTCATAATTTCCTTTCTGGACACATCTTTCCTCCATCTCACTTGTACACGTCTAAATAGAGTGTATGTCCTCCTCCTGGTGTGAATCAGACCCAGACAGGTCTTTATATACATAACTCTTCAATATTATGGCCAAAAATTTACTGTGTTAAATTGCTAAAAGAAAATAAAATTGGTCTTGTTTACAAAAAAAAGAAAAAAAGAAACTTTAGTGTTACTCATTTTAGGAATACCAAAGAGAAAGGAAAGGGTGAGGAAAAGGCAAAAATCATACAAATTCCCCCCCCATCTGGTAAAGCAACTTTACAAATTAATGAAAAGATGGCCAGTTCTACCCTAACATAGCTGCAACTTCGATGAGATTTGATGGATATTTGATGGATATTTTCAAACTTGGGCCATGTGATTCAATACTGACTTAGCTCAGTTTTGAGCATGCATTTAAAAAAAATACTACTTTAAGATGCTCCATGTGGTACAGTGCTGTTACTGGAGAAAGATGTCTCCAGAAGCTTTAGGCTCTTTGAGAAAAAAATACAATGAATTATAATCACTATTTACAGTTTATCATGCTAATAATTTTTTCCAGATCTTCTAAAGTGTGTCTGAATATAAAATTCAGTAAGAGTGAGCATTCATAATATAACCTAAACTCAGAAACAACAGGATTTTAGACATGAACTTCAAATGAGACTTACAGGTCTTCAGAAAACACTGTATTGCCAGAGTTTATTATTAAGTGTTTGAAGGTAACATTTTAACAACTGGCTATCACCTTCAGAACACGACAAAGGAGAGAAATAGGAAAAAGAAACTGTAAGAACTCATCCACTCAGGCTCCCCAAGCAGGCATAACTTTTTGAAGACATATTTAATTGATTTACTTTCTCCTCTCTGCTACAACTGAAAGTTTTCGCTTGAAATTTAGACTGGAATGAAAGTACATAAAAGCTTCGGAGTACATGAGAAGGTCTTTCCATCTCTTACGCGTGGGTTGGATAACCATATTTGCACAAGTCTTTTGGCTGATTTAGTATGCCCTAACTCCTGGGAGGAGCCATTCTGGCTGCTCTTGACATGTCAATCTGTACAATTTTCAGCTCAATATTCTCGGTCTCCACCATATAAACTATGAGACACAGAAAAGCTGCAAAGCCCTCAAGTTTTAGGGCAATGGTTGGTATGATTTCCTTGATTCCTACTTTTAAAGTAACAGGGAGTGGGGCGTGACTGGTATTCCTGTGTCGTTCCCATTTTTTCCTGTGTCAGTGCCTGATGTTGGTAACCTGGGTAATAACGTTACCTTGGGAACCTGAGGGTTTTCCTCCTCCAGACCTCTGCTGCAGAACATTGAAAGTGGAGGCTCCAGCTGGCAGAGTGGATCTGAGCATGGCAATACACAAGCTGGCCCAACTGCAACAAGTGGGCCCTATGCCTCCTGATTTTCTTTTGTAGCGGTTTCTCCTGTGTGAGAATCTTTGTTGTTGGCCGCTAGTCTAAGAAGGTGAAAGGCTCCGCATGCCAACCATGGTGTAACAGAGTGAGATGGGGCATTGCTCAGCAGTGGAGCTGTGCCACGAAGCAACAGGTCTCTTGATGGAGTCCAGCATCACACTGACACTCAGGATGTCATTAGATTTTTCACATCTCTGAGGACATCTGACTTCCACTCAAAAGGGTGGGGAGACTCACCGACTTAATGCAATTTAATTACATACTCAATTCCCAGGAAGAAATACAGCCGTTTTGTCTACTTGATGCCTGACTGTACATTTATTTCACCAGCTCCCACTTTCAGCCTTGCTGTTATGTTGTGCATTCACATTTGTATTTTACAACTGTTCCAAGATAGGCTGTATTTGGTGCTAAGCGTGCCAAAAGAGAGTCTGAATCAGGACTGAAGTAATTTCAGAAGTTTCAAAAACTGCTGGCTTTCAGAAGCCTTTGTGTTGGGATAACGTGTGTCAATGTGACCAGCACTGTTTGCTGGACCTGCCTTATTACTGCTGAACCCCAATGGAGTAATCACTGCTTTAAAGAGGACATTTTTGACACTCACCACTTCAGTAGATGCAATTTGAAATAACAAAAATTAAAGCTATGCGCACAGAGAGACACTGACACTTTTCTGGTCAGAAGAGATATTACCAAAGACACACCATCACTCACAGGGATTCCCTCTTGTCCAATAAAAGTCTGCTGCACATAATCAAAGCCACAACAAAACATCTCTAAAGGAAAAGGTAACATGGATCTTTCACAACATCACACGTCAGGCAAATAAAATCTAAAGGTTGCTTAGTATTTATAGTTCTTTCATGTCATTCCAGGTGGCCTTCTACAGGCTTGCACATCTCATTGTCCAACATGCTACTTCATGAACCCTGACATCAGTACTTATGAAAACCAAGGGCCTTGTCTTTTATACTGAATATTCTAGACCTCAATCTCCTTCCTCTTCTGGGCAAAACATTCATGTCGGCTGGAACTAAGTGAAAAGCTCTGGAAAAATCTGATGGTTTGGCCTCTCTTCCCATATCTCAATCTTTTTGTGACAAATCCTGTTGCTTTCTCACAGCATCTCAAGCTCTGCTACCCAAAGGCTAGCGTGCATTATTCTATCCTGATTTCCATTGCCTGCTCCTCTAAGATAATTATGATAATCTGAAAAAACTCATTTGTGATGTGTCAATCTCAGTGGGAGGCATGTTTAACAGAGCCACTTTTCAAATGCCATTTCTCTTTTTATATCAACAAAAGATTAATTAAGGACTTCACAAGCTTAACAAAAGAATGTGAACTTAAGACACTGAGGCCTTGATACAAGCTCAAGAATCCTACAAACGCTTTTAAAGCATGACCAATATAACAGAATGTAATAAAACTTAAAAGTGTAATTTCTCAATGCTAACAACTTTGACTTAACATATTTTTGTCTCAAGTTCAAAATATGTCACGGCATTGCTATTAAGAAATGGAAGTATTATTTGTGTCATTTTCACTGGAACTATAAATTGTTTCCTTTAAACAGTTATTTAACGATGATCTACATGACCTCAATACAGTTTCTGATGAAAAACAGTACAGAATCACTTTCCAGAGAATAGCATATAAGTTGACAATACAAGACTGCAGCTATACAATTATCCTAAAAATGGTTCTTGCATAAACAAAACAAAATTACCAGCCCATATGACTAAAGTTTGAAATACCAAAAACACAGTTGCCAGAGACTGTCAGTTTTAACAGTTAAATTTCATACTTTTCAATGGTACTTAATTTATTCTACAAAAGATATCTTAGAAGATAAACCCAGATCAAATGAACAACATACTAAGCTTTGTAATACTTTAATTAAATAGATGTGGATTAGAGAGGTTTCTTCTTAGCACAATATTAAAAGCAAAATCCACCCTAAAAACATAGAAAGGCATTGCAACAAAGAATAGTATTATTTAAACCCACATCTTAGCATGGAATCCTTGACTTTTTCCCTGATTTTAAAACTTTTACTTCGCTGCCCATCCACCGTCACTTCAAGATACGTAGCCCGGATTGGCAAAGACCAGCTTCCTAACAACACTGAATCATGCTACATATTAGAAAGCTCAACAGGTTTTTCCTGAAATTGCTGTTTAAACTCGGGCAGCTGCTCAAGCCAAATAAAAACATAAGAAATGTCCTCATGGTCTGGGTCAGCAGGCCAGGTCAGGACTCCATCTAGCCCAGTACTTTGTCTCCAATATATCAATCAGAAATGCTATTTAGGAGAGAGCAAGTGAGCCAGGCTACTTTCTGCAGTCCATCTCTGTCATTGTCCACAAATTTGCCTAAATTCTTTGCGTTCACATACACTTTGAATTGCCCCCACAACCTCCTACGGCAGCAAGTTCCTGCAATTCACCTTTTAGCCATTTAAAAACCGCCTCCTACTAGTTAAGTGTCCCATAGTTCCTGTGCTACGGGATTTGCTGAACAACAGTTCCGAGTAAATTTCATGCACCTCCTTCATTATTTTTTAAGCCTGAGCAATTTCCCCCTCTGAGGAGTCCTAATACTTCTAATCTCTCCTAGGAGAACTGCTTCATCCCCTTGGCCACATCAGTGGTACCTAAAACCATATCTGTATTAGCAAAGCAAGCAGTGCTCAGGAACATCACCCGGGATGTTATAGTACTCCTGAGCACAACATGGGCCGGTGTCAACGAGCAGTCTTCTCCCAGACAATACTGGAAACTATTCCAGAGACCACTCTTAACAGGCAGCCTGCACACAGACGCTCTTTCTGGAGGAACAGCTAACTTACTCGAGCAGACTTGTTCCACATGACACTTAGCCTCAGTCTCTAGGAACATGCTTGTGCACACTTAAATTACTAACATATAAACGCTGCCCAACAGTAGCCTCAAGAAGCATTACTATGTTTTGCCTTTTCAATGGCCAGTTAAGGGGTAGCCTCTTAATTAGCTTTGAAAATCTATTCTTCACCTGAATCATAATTTGAGCTGGTCTTATATGATAAATACACTCTTAAAATACAACAATTCTATATAAAACTATTTTATAATATTTCTCTCCCTGAAGAATTCCAAATTAAAATATAACTTTATTGTAGCTGAAGTAGTATGAGCACATCCCACAGAGACATGCAACATTGACCTGGACATACTACTATCAATAGATATAATAACTTCACAATAATTTGATCTGAAGATCTCGTATATGATTTAGCTTTAATACATCAGTGTGAGTAGGATGAGAAAGTATTCTGATTTTGCATCTAAAGAATCAAAGGCAGTATGAACGTTCAAAGAGGAAAACACTCAATGTTTCTTATTTCTATTCAGTAAACTCTTAACTATCTGCGAGAGAAACTACAGGATGTTTCTGCAGACTCAACCAGGAAAGGAGCTGAATGTTTTTTCAAGTCTTACAGCTTATTTCTAACACTGAAGAAATGAAATTTATTTAAAATGGATGGAGTCAGAAAAAAAATTATAAGACTAAGAACACAAACAACAGAGGGTAGAAGGGAAATCATGGAATCACGGAATCTTCAGAGTTGGAAGGGACCTCTAGAGATCATCTAGTCCAACTCCCCTGCTACAGCAGGATTGCCTAAAGCACATCCCTCAGGGCTGCATCCAGGCGGGTCTTGAAAATCTCCAGAGAAGGGGACTCCACAACCTCCCTGGGCAGCCTGTTCCAGTGCTCTGTCACCCTCACCGTAAAGAAGTTTTTCCGTGTATTTGAACGGAACTTCCTATGTTCTAGCTTGTGCCCATTGCCCCTTGTCCTGTCACTGGGAACCATTGAAAAGAGCCTGGCTCCGTCCTCCTTAAACCCACCCTTTAGATACTTGTAAACATTAATCAGGTCCCCCCTCAACCTTCTCTTCTCCAAGCTAAAGAGTCCCAGCTCTTTCAGCCTTTCCTCATAAGGGAGGTGCTCCAGTCCCATAATCATCTTGGTTGCCCTACGCTGGACTCGCTCCAGTAGTTCCCTGTCCCTCTTGAACTGGCGAGCCCAAAACTGGACACAGTACTCCAGTTGTGGCCTCACCAGTGCAGAGTAGAGGGGAAGAATGACCTCCCTCGACCTACTGGCCACAGTCTTCCCTATGCAGCCCAGGATGCCATTGGCCTTCTTGGCGACAAGGGCACACTGCTGGCTCATGGATAATTTGCTGTCTACCAGGACCCCCAGGTCCTTCTCCTCAGAGCTGCTTCCCAGCATGTCCACCCCTAACCTATACTGGTGTTTGGCATTCTTCCTTCCCAGGTGCAGGACCCTACACTTGCTTTTGTTGAACCTCATTAGGTTCTTCTCTGCCCAGCTCTCCAGCCTGTCCAGGTCACGCTGGATAGCAGCATGGCCCTCTGGAGTGTCGGCCACCCCTCCCAGCTTGGTATCATCAGCAAACTTGCTGAGGATACACTTTGTCCCCTCATCTAGGTCATTAATGAATATATTGAACAAAATTGGTCCAAGTATTGACCCCTGAGGGACACCACTCGTTACAGGCCTCCAACTGGACTCTGTGCCGCTGATCACAACCCTCTGAGTTCTGTCACTCAGCCAGCTCTCGATCCACCTCACTGTCACCTCGTCTAGCCCATACTTCCTCAGCTTCCTAATGAGGATGTTATGGGAGACAGAGTCAAAAGCCTTGCTAAGGTCAAGGTAGATGACATCTACGGCTCTCCCCTCATCCAGCCAACCCGTTATAACATCATAGAAAGCTATCAGATTGGTCAGGCATGATTTGCCCTTGGTAAATCCATGCTGACCACTTCCAATAACTTCCTGTTCCTCTACGTGTTTGGAGACGACATCCAGAATGAGTCGCTCCATTACCTTCCCAGGGACAGAGGTGAGACTAACCGGCCTGTAGTTCCCTGGGTCCTCCTTCTTGCCTTTTTTGAAGATTGGAGTGATGTCAGCCTTCCTCCAGTCCTCAGGCACCTCTCCTGTTCCCCATGACTTTTCAAAGACGATGGAGAGCGGTCTAGCGATAACATCTGCCAGTTCTCTCAGCACTCGCGGGTGCATCCCGTCAGGGCCCATGGATTTATGAAGGTCCAGCTTGGCCAAGTGGTCTCTGACCCGGTCCTCCTCAACTAAGGGAAAATCTTCCTCTCTCCAGACCTTCCCCCTTGCCTCCAGGGTATTGGATGTGTGAGGGACGGCTTTATCAGTGAAGACCGAAGAAAAGAAGGCATTCAGTAACTCTGCCTTCTCTGTGTCTTCCACCACTAGGGCACCCGTCTCATTCATCAGAGTCTGTGCAAATCTGTGCAAGACAGAACTGTAGCCACCTTGACTGAGAGGACTGCTTAAAAAAAGGGCAAACTTAAGGCCAAATATTAACACTCATCTCCAGAAAGGTCTAGAAGTAACTTTTATCAGCACAAAGCAGAGGCTGCAGAAGCCAAAATAAGATTCTTAGAGGTACTTTGCCCCACCAAAAATGGTGACAGCAATATCTTTTAAAGGCAGAATGGCAATGATAAAAACGCAGCTGATTTATATTTTACTAATCCTTGTCTTTATGGATACAGAATACTTTTCTTAAGTAGTCCAACATTTTGCTTGTGCCAGACAAATACGCAGGTTAAGGTATTTCTCCATTGGAGCACTGTGAGGGACAGAATGGAATTTAAAACACAGAGCTAGCTCATCCTGCTTTGAATATGTTCTTTTGCACATTAAGGCAGGCCAAAAAGCCCATTAACTACACTGAAATAACAATTACCAACGACCCCTCCTCCTGTCACTATGATCCACACTTCTACAAGCATCTCTGCTTCCACTTCCATCCTACTAACAGAAGCGATGCATTAGCAGATTGCCAGGTTCCAAGATAATTTCAGCTAGCTGACGGGAAAGAAAGGCAGCATCAAACTTGTGGCATCACAAATGCGTATTCACATTACAACACGCAAGGAAAAGTTTTCCCAAAGCTCTTGGTCACACAAAAAAAATAATGACGAACTATAAATAGGCTTGCACAATTAATGGCTGTTCTCCATCAGGTGGTTCGTAAGCAAGATCAAAATAAAGTCTATGGACATTATTGTGAAGTACCAATGCCAAAATTGGATTCATCATGATAAGGGCCCTAGATGGGGTGAAAGACTATCAGAGCAGGAAAACAAAAAAGCTTAGGACTAATTCACAAGCGTGCCACTTCACTGTTTTAAGGCAACACCTTTCCATAGCAGAAACTGTAAATACAATTAGAAGTTCCAAACTATTTCTGTCCCTATGAAGGGGAAAAAAGCCACTAAGTAAAACCTGAAATAGGTCAATGAGCTCTAAAAAACTAACTTAATAAAAAATGTCTCATAGCAAGTTTGACACATTTTTCTTCTTTTGCTCACCATTACTCATGTACAAAAGCAGCGCTCTGAGTAAAACCCAAAGGCTAAAGAATAAGGCTTCCTCCCCAGCTACACACATGTGGACAACACAGCCAGCCAAAACACAGTGTCTCAAAAATATTTTGCCACTTCTATCAAATACACATATGCAGTGGATCTGTAAGGCAAGAGATTTTATTTGAAAAAATACATATGCAAATATCATTGCTAATATATCATATACACAGAGATAATATTTTTAATTTATTTTTTAGGTTCTAGAAGTTTAAATTTAGTCTGAAGTAAAAAACCCTCATCTAAACAACAAATTATTATGTCTAGACCTATACTAGATGATCTTTCACACAGGCACAAACCGAAACGAATCCAGAATTAAGACAGTTGCTAACCTTCTCCTCCACCCTTGTCCATAAAGGTATAAAGACCTACCTAATTTGGCGAAATTTTTCCAGATGAGATTTGAATAAGGTTTATGGAAGAGAGTTTAGTTTATTCTTCCCACATAAGGATGATCCAAGTATTATACATTGAAAGCTGCAGTTCAAATAAAACCTGTATTTCTAAAAGGACAAGACTGACTGAAATACAGTTTCTAACTCTTCTAAGCCAACACAAACAGCAAGAGATTCAATTCAGATACAGTAAAATTTTGTTTACTAGTTTGGTATTCACAGCCACATTTTCAAGTCTTTTGCAGCAGGTAACAAATTGCGTTGCCCAAAGAAATGGTTTTAGACCTAAAAGCTTCTCTGTCTGTAGAAAAAGTTGTTAGCTATTGAATACACACCATCATTTAAAAAAATTCCCTTTTCCTAATACCTATGGGTTTATTTCTAACCAGCAGAGTCTTAGCTGAAAGAATGACACTATCATTTCAGAGTTACTGGGATACCAGGGAAATATTTTTGTATTTGCATTGAAGAAAAATCTACTGACGTCAGGGTCTCTTATGTCTCTCCAAAACATTTAGCTCTCAAACGCATCCTTCAGTAACAAGGACTATCAGCCTTCTGAAGGTGAAAAGAAAAAGGTTACATTTTTTTTAATCCTGACTGAGGCTAAAGAAACCAAAACACATTAAATACTTTGTGTCATGCGTGAAGTTGCGGGATAAACCCAGGTGAGAACTGTCACTCTGCTCTCTCCACAGGCTCGCACTGCCTACTGCCACCAAGGCAAGAAAACCAAAGGAACCGGATTGAATTTCAGTGTAAAGGGATTTTTGGAATCCTTCCCTCTCACCAGCCACCCCCCACCTCCCACCAAAGGGCAATGGAACTGAATGAGTTACTTGGTATCTTCCTCTAAAAGTAGTCAGTTACGCTTCGTGAATTTACATATTTTTCAGAATGAGTGAAATCTGGGACAAATTTCCAACCAAGATAAAAGCCTCTAAATATATGTAGCAAGAATATAACTGATCTACCACTAAATACATCATAACAAAACAAAACAAAGCAATCTTTTAGCAGCAAAGTCAATTCATAGTCTGGTATACACATTAAAATAACAAAAAATGTGGGGAATTAAGAAAGCAAGAAGAAAGTGGGGGGAAAAAGCTAGGATACGTTACATTAATTTTACCCATTGCTAAAATCATATACAATATGAAGAAGTAAGAGCATGTTATATTACAAATGTGGTTAAAACATACGAAATAACATAGTAAGAGACTGTTCTTGTACAAGAGAGTACAAATGGGAGCAAAACAGTACTACTGAAGAGCACAGTTCTGTTTTTCTGTCATTATGGAGTGGGTTTTGGGGATGTGTGTGTTTTTTGGGGTTGTAGGGTGTTTTGGTTTTTTCCTCCAAATGAACTTCCTAGAAAGCAAGAGGGTAAAGTGTTCCAAAACATTTCGCTGGACCTCTAAAACCATAATTTAAAGAGAATCAAATCACAATCCATTTCTACACTAGCAGAAACAATGTTCTTTTTTGAGATATTTTAATAGTAAAGAGACAAGACCTTCAGGATTGGTTTGTTCCTTTTTTTTTTTTAATTTTGTTTCTTATTAATCTGAAAACATCTGTATTTAGCATTATATGGTTATAGGTGCTGAGTCAGTAGCAAATGATTGTCAGCAAAAATCACAAATAATGAAAGACTATGAAAGTCATATTTCTAGATGCTCTAGCAATATAATTAACATTTTAAAAAAAGACAGCAGTGGTTTGTCTAAAAATACTGCAACTGAAATTAGCTCAGCAGTACTGACGAGAAGTATTTTTAGTCAAAAAGGCAAAAATAAATTCATTTTTGAACATCTAACAATTTAGGAAAACACTGTAGCCAATGTTTTTGGTCATTCTGACTTCAAAAATTTTTAAAACACTCAACTAAAGCTGTTAAGGGGGGTTACAGCCAAGCCTTTTGTAAGATGTACACTGTATCTTTAACCGTCTGTCTGCAACAAGATTAAAAAAGGGTGTATTTCTGGAAAAGGGTGAATATAATACAACACAACTTCCAGGCAGAGACACATTTATGCTCTGTCATTAGGGCATATATTCAGAACAATTACATTTTTCTCCACTAATAGCTCCAATCAAGATGTTAATTAGTGACATGCTTTATCTCGCAACCCATTTCAAAAGCCTTAGCACTTTGACTTACTGTTGCTCGCATCCTTTTATTTCTCTCATTCAACTGGTGCTACACAGTGACAAAGGATGAAGGAAGATTCAACAGGCACCACTCCAGCTGCTCCAATCTGTTCCATTCACTTAATACTGAGGTAATCTTCGGCGATGTGCTGAGCACTGCCTCCCCCTTCTTTTAACAGGGCACCTTAACCTAAACGCCACGCCGGAGGGTCTCCCTTTACCTTCCTCTATAGCTGTGCATCCACAAAGCATGTGGAGGCAGGATGTGAAAGGTAGGGATCAATTAACAATATAGTCAGCAATACCTACCTCAAGCCTTCCTTCCTATCAAATTAGCCAACGTACAGTGAGCTTCCTGCTGTACACGAATGTATCATGTCACCATAGCAACTAAATCAACAAATAGCTGCTGCAGCATCTGCTTCTGGATCATCTAACGTCAGTCAACAGAAGGTTCAGGTTTAAGAGAACAAAGCTTCCAAATATATGCCATTTTATAACTGCATTTTTAATTTAGCCTCCCGATTCCCAGATAGGATATACTAGCTCGGAACGAACCAACGTCTGACTTTATACTTGAATCTATGATGCAGCTCATGACTTCAGCTTGCAAATAAGCCAGAAAGGAGGGAGGAAGAAAAAAACCACCAACATTTTCTAACAGAATAAAAAAACCACAGTTAAGAAATAATCAACTGGATTCTGCTGCACTTTTTCCTAAGTATCGTGTTACTCTATACTGTGCATTTATTAGGTACATTTAGAGGCATGAAAAGAAAGAAGTGTGTTTCACAATTGTTCTTTATAATTTACATATATGTCTGCCCTAAATAACACCATAACCAGAAATACCTTTTATTAGACGTTAATATTTAAGACATTTCAGATGCCTGACAACGATGGTTTCCCTCTATTAGTCTCCATGAAAGAGCTGAACTGAAAACATCCAGTATCTGTTTCTGGCAATCTCACATCTGTGGTCTTTAATCCCAATAACAGCAGGGGCCCACTGGCATACCCTCACCTGTGGGAAGAGGGCTACGTAGGGCAAAACATAGCTTCCCTCCCTTCTTGTGAGAAATTACTTCATATACCACATATGCATGATTCTGGTTTAAGTCCTAACCCAAGACGACAAGATATATGAAACTGCTGTGTAACAGCTTGGTAGCTGGCATGGGACAACATGAGATTACTGATTAAATGTTGCCTGAGGCATAAAAAAAAAATCAGAAATTACTTAGAAATTGGACAGTAATGTCTTCAAAGGTAATAAGCAAGTGTACATACACACTTTTACATAAAGGGCTCACACCTACAGCCTACTTATAACAAAAAAGTAGCTTTCTGCTATTTTAAGTTCAAGTCATATTCCTAACATTTGATCAGCGTGAAATTCTTTACGAAGTAAAAGCTTTCTAGGCTCAAGGCAGCAGTTATTCATATCCAGTATCATTTTATTATTGAAAAAATTTATTTTTCAAAGTGGCTGTTTTTCCACCTATGTACAGTCTTTTGTTATAAGGAAAATCATTACATCTAGGCTGGCTCCAGAGTGTGCTCCAGTGAACAGGGAAGACTGGACACAGGCTCAAGAGGCTAACTCAGGCTTGCTGTGATTTGTGGGTTTGTCACCTCACCTATGCCAGATTTTCCCAGTTTGTAGGACTAGTACAACAGTGTTTGTATGTCCCTAAAAGCTACTGATCAAAGAACACTGCAAGACTTGAGTGTTGTTATTCATTAGCGGCACAGGAATTGCCAGATGGAATCACATCTGTGGTCCAGCTAAGGTGATGTCAGTTACAAATGCGGCACAAGTCGCTTTGCCATTGACTGTGTGTTCAAAATCTGCTGTTCATATCATAATGATGCTAATGAAGCTACAAGCTACTCTTTTCCACAATCAAACCCACTAACAGTTAGAAAATGGATTAAATGGAAAAATGCAGGAGATCTAAATAACAGGTATTACGGACAGCATAAGATTATTAAATAGGAACAGCTGACACATCAGTAATAAAAGCTAAATTAAAACAGTGTCTTAAGCCTCTGGCAATTTAAAACAATTTAAGAATTTCATGGATGTGAAGAATGTTATTTCCAACTAACTCTTTCTTAAAGTCATCTTTCTTAAGATTTTTGTATCTCTGTCTTCTTTCGGACTTCTAAAGGACTTCTTCCCTCCCCATTTATATTGGCTAGTAACCAGTAAAGAGATACCATTTCTATGGTATCTATAAGGATATTAGAATTAATGCTAGAATTTTCTTTTTTTTGCCTTAAGTTATCTTCTGGTTTTTAGTATGAATAATAGAAGAAAAACAGGCTTCTTGTCATTATTTTAAGTGTCCTATAGACATTGATCTTTGTCTAAGTAACACAATGCAACACTCAACACAAAGTTCTAAAATCTTCTATTTTCCCCCAAATTTATTTGAGCAAATTGCAATTTACAGGTTTCCCACAACTATACAATTCTCTACCCTAGCACCTGCTAATACTAACTGATAATCTAGAGGGATCTAACTGCTCCATATGTGGAGATTAACACTTTCCTAATGAAGAACAGAAAAGATCTGGGTAGTAAAGGCCATGAACAAAGCTTTGTTTTCAGGACTAGGCATGAAAACCACACAGAATTAAGTAAATGTTACCTAATACGTTGCAGTTAACAATTTACACACTCAGGATTTTGAAAAAACAAACACAATCCAAACTATTTCATCTTAGACAAGTAGTAGCACCATGTACTGAAGAAAGCAAGAAAGAACCCGTCTTTTCAGTGACATGCTCCTGAGGCCTATGTATATTTTCCGAAGAGAGAGCAAGCAACTCTGCGGCATTTTTCTAAAAGGCAGCTGACAGATAATAAAATCAGCAAACATTTCATCTTTAACCACTGCTACAAGATACTGCCAGCACCACTGAATGCAGTAAGACAACAGAACATCCCTAGAAGCAAGCTGGAAACAGGGAGGTTGGAAAGATGACTAGACTGTTCAGTGGCACTTTCACCGCTTTTTGTAGAAAGGCAGGTTGGAAAGATCTGAGAACCGGTGATTTTTTTTTAATTTTAGCAAATATATTGATTTTATTTATGAAAAGGTTTTTTAAAATTCTTACTGTACTCATGTTTCCCCCCCTACTCTTCTTGTAAAAGATGATCAGTAGAAAGCTGATCACCAGAGGGACAGGGAAAGGAAAAAAAAAAAAAGAAAAAAAAAAAAGAAAGGATGGTTTGGAGCCTTGTTTTGTAAAAATACAAAGTTTTCTGAAAATAATCAGTAAAAGATAAGTGTTAAAATCTGCATCTAATGTCACTGATAAATGTTCAAGACTTATTAGCGTCCACATACAACAGCATAAATCAGTGTATTTTCCATTAGTGCGTCTGTCTCATTCTTTATTATTCAAAAATACTTACAATTTTGATCTACGCGTTTCTGCTTTGTCTCTTTTCTTTTGCATTCTCAATTCTCACAGCTTGGCTAAACAAAGTTTTACTTGTTTCATTTACAGCAAACCCAATCTGTTTCATTAGCATTGACACAGTCTGTGGTTAGCACAGAAAATTTGCTGCTTAAAATAATCCCACTATTACATCTTTATATCAGTAAAAGTATAAACATAAGAGTACCAGAAGTGTTTAAAAGAATTTGGATAATGCAACAGACAAACATTTGTGCTTCAAAGTTTTAAACTAATCCTGGTTTACAGGGAATTAGAAGGAAGCAGTGTTAGGGGCAGTCACTGAACTCTGGAAGTTTCTGAGGCATCTGGTCCCGGCCAGTGGTCAGACAAATCAAACTACAAATAAAAACTGGAAGACTTCAGTCAGATTACTCTCATCTCATGACACCTTGTTGTTTGAAGTCCACAGGACTTCAGCGTTACAACACTAAGCAAAACCGGCTAAGACAGAGCTCGTACTGCAGAGCAAAGTGGTATCAAGGGCTAAGCTTTCAGCTACTACTTTGCAGGGGCTAGTCCCCTTAGTAAGCGCTTTCCTTCATCAGTTTGCGTATCTGCAACAGTCAAAAAAAAAAAAAAAAAACAAAAACAAACAACCCAAAAAACAAACAGGGAGTGAACTTTCCTTTAAGTTGTACCTAGATGCACTGAAAGACAGAAGACCGCCAATTTAATTTTGAAAAACTCGGTAATTTAACAAAGATTGTTTGAAGTGAAAATTACAATTAAAAAAAACCCAAATTCCCAGTTGCTTAAGATGCTACTAAATGTTGAGAGAATCAAAAAAAACTTATTTCTAAAAAATAAAAAAATAATCTGAAAGTGCTGTATAGTGCTACACGTGGCACTGTTCAAAGAAAGCCAGGCACTTTGAAGATTTTTGATCTGATTCATAACAGGTTTTTAGATATTGTATTTAAAATAAGTTAAACAAAAAAATCTTCTCTTCCTGTATTTATCTTGCCTTCTTCACAACACTTGTGGAATCAAAACACCCTTGCAATTATTTCAACTGAGCATCAAAACTGAAGACTCTTTTCAGCTGTACTTCAACTGTATGTACTTTGCAATTCCCACGCTTTGGCTGTAAGCTGTACCAGCAGTTGCCATGTAAAATATTTTATGTTGAATAGGTATTATTTGGCATTTCCCTATGCAAAAAAAACCAAACCAAACCAAAAACCAAAAAAACCTCAAACTTGTGAAGACTGCCTACTTCCAGTCTCTAAATCTGTTCTGAAGATCTTAATGCTGAGAAGAGGGGAAGAATTAGTTTGCTGGTTAGAACACATCTGAAACAAGCTGAACAGCATTGACATTGTTAGAGAGTTTTGCTAGTATTTTCCTTCCTACCTAGTGATAAATAAAATAAAAAAAAATTAAAAAAAAAAAATCTTACAAACGTTATGAAAGCTAGCCAAGATGAAGAAAGCGAGGTGGAGAGTTAACAGATTTGCTAATGATTATGCAACTCAATGGCACTTTTCTTAGAAGAATTTCTTTGTCAGTAATATCTGGACATGTCTGTACCACGTCTGAAAGGGTGTGCGATGAGTTAGGCATTCACCAAGAAACAATACACAACATTATAAAGCGGTCATGATCAACCTTTGGCCTAACAGCTGAATAGAGAATTTTATATTTCCCAACATTGCTTCTGACAGCTCAGATTCCTGTTTGGTGATATAGCAAGTTAAAAGCCCATAATATTTAAGACTGATGGATGTGTCTTTAACATTTCTACCTTAAATAGAGCACAAAAGGAAGGGACAAAGAACTGTATTCTCTAGTTATTCAAAATAGCATTTCTCTAAAAGAAAAACCACATTAGAATTCTAGGAGTTTCAATAGCGCTTCTAAAGTAGTCTTTTTCCCCCCTGACAAAGTTCCCTATACGCTCAGCTTTGTGCAAATCTGGGTATTGCTATATATCAGAACGCTGTATGACAACACAAACCTGAGCTAGAAGAGAAAAGAAAGGCTACGTCCTCAATTTGATAGGGTTGGGAAGGCTCGTCAGTACTGGACCAAGGGCTTGGGGAGAGAAATCTCTACAACCCCAAGCCTTTCTCATGTATTTCTCACATATTTTCTCCTCTACTTCCAAAAAGAAAGTGAGAACAATTACAGCCAATGGCCCTTTTTGCTATGGTGTGTAAATCCGAGGCTATCTCTTCCTGGAGAATGTCATTCCATCTGCTCTATAAAGTGTATAATTCTGTAACATGCAGAGGGTTAGGTGGACTTTGCCCAGTGATAAAGAAACTTCTCCATCACCAGGGGACAAAAAACAGGCTTCAGATAGCAGGGGATGTACTTCTGATTATTTGTTTGCAAAGTGTGTAATTCTCACATATTTTAAGAGTGGAGCTTCTGTAGTTAATAATATAACTTTGCAGAGCAGTTACATTTTTGTCAAAACTTAGAGATATTACAATAGCTGTCTTCTGAGGAAACATACGGAAGCAATAAAGGTGACTTTGTAAGTCTTGGACTCTGGCATTCAGGTCCTAGCTTACTGAGCGTTAAGTGTCCCACAACACAGAGAAGAGGAGAGAAGGGGACCAGGAAACATGCCCGAGTCCAGGACACTACATGGACATAACTCTACCCTTCCAAACCTTAGCAATAGAGGAGCACACAGACTCGGGAACCAGGCCCACTCGCAACAGACTGCAGAGAGGAACTGAGCTATCCCAGCGCTTATAGCTCCAGGCAACTCGTGCCTCCTCACCTCATTAAAAAAAAAAAAAAAAACCAAACAAAAAAACCCCACCAAACCATACAGATCTTTAGTCACCTTCCTAAAACATGAAAACCGTCATCTTCCTGACATGCTTATTTCTCCCCATTGACTATATCAGCAACCTACAGTGACTAACTGACTTTAAATCTGATTTTCACATGTCATCCAATTATCCCAAATGTCAGTTTCTGAAGAGATTCATTCAACTGGGGAAATCTTGCCTCAAACATCTTGGGAGGAATCTACTGTATCAGAGACCAAAATTTATCTAGGAGTCATATCACACAAATGAAAACAGACATTTTAGAGAGAAAAAGGAGGATTACTCAGAGAAGTTTTATAAGGGTACTTCATTCCATGAGTTTTCATACTGAATACAAGTTGGAAAATCTACAAACTACACAGCCTTCACTCTTGTTTCCACGTTTGTTTATTTATAAATATATATATATGGATGCTAACATAAATTGTGTGATAAATCGGATGCTGCTTTCTGCTAACGAAAAGCAGTATAGTACTTATACATAACTATACACCAAAGAATTTTGAATCTTCACTTTCTGCTGAGGATGATGGCTGCTCCTAGGAAATTCAAACCAAGCTTTCAACGCATCTGTAATCAAGGATACAGATTAAATACATTAGAGAAAGTTCTGATCTCAAAGACCAAATAAAAATTTACACTTAACCAAGACAAAACTTCATTCTTCCTGACCAAAAAATACTATTAATTCAGATACAAAAAGGATGTAATTACCTTGAGGCATCAAAGCTCACATCCTCATAGCTTTCTTTTTTGTGGTGGTGTTTTTTAAAAAAATCATAGCCATCAACCAGTTAAAAACTTTTAAGGAAAAGTTATTTTATATACAGAATGTCCCATATAAATTTGATTATGTATTTTCCAGTGATGGTTGCTACACAAAAGCACTCATCAATCCTGGAAAAAGTACAGCTTGATAATCAGCTTCCGTAAGCCAGCACTGCTTACACACAGAAGCTGGCTGTTCCAGTGAACACATTTCTGGTGCGCTTCAATGCTATGAAGTCACTGAAGGATGGAAGAATAATTGTCAACTAAAACAAACTTTAATGAATCTCCAAAAGGAAAAGTTAGATGCATCTGCTAATTCAATAGAGCCAAAGGGGAAGTAAAAAAAACCCAAACAAACCCAAAAACAAAATACACAAGAAAAACCAACCAACAGAGACAGAAGCAGCCATGCATATACTCTGTACTCTTTAAAATCAAAACACAGATAAAGGAAAGGAAAACAGCACAATATGTAAAGCAGTGAGAACAGTTATATCAGCGTATGTTGTTAAACTACTTTTAACATGGATTTTTTTTTTGTGTAGAGGGAAAGATCATGAAACATATGCAGTTCTAGGCTTGATTTTCAGCAGCAAGGCAAAACCAAAGCAAGCTGGAACTTGATAGTGTACCATATGCTTTTCAGAAACAGAAGTGTCAGAACTAAAACTACGGAAAAGCATTTAGTAATCTAGTTTACATCTTCACCATTACATTTCTGCTGTGACTCCATGTACGTAAACAATCTGAAATGCAAAAAAGGGGATTCTCAGAATTATTTCCTTTGTTTTTTTAGCCATCTATTAGTCTGCTGATTGGAGACTTCCTCCTATGATAACACATTAATCATAACTTTAAGATCAGAGGTATGATTATTTAAAGAAGAAATTGGTTTTAGAAATACTGCCTTGTAGATTTGATGCTAAATGTCTACTTCAGTTCAAAGAATTTGCACTTAAACTCACACACAGTATGTATATACACACACAGACACATACCACATATATATACACACACAGTGGGATTTTTTGAAAATCCACTAAGCATCCAAACTTCTGAATAAAGCTTAGAGGACAAGCAACCAGCTTGCCAAGCCAGAAGTATTACTTTACACCTTGCTCAGAAATAAAGTTGACTGAAGGTCAAACACTATGTCTCATTCTCCAAAGATAAGGAAATGCTTAACAGGCTACTTTGGGAGTGCTATCTACTTTTTTGGTATTAAAGGACACCAAGGTTATATAGGGATGTCCCACTTCACAACTATTAGCTTTAGTGGAAAGGTGCAGAGAGGGTCCAGGGTTGCTGCAAACTTGTGTCAGCAATTTACTGATTGGTCTTGGAACAGCACCGGGTGTTGTAGAAACTTTCCAAAACAATTTAACATCGGTCTAATATCAGGAAAACAAAGTGTCTGTTACGGAAAGTAGTTTGAACTCTTGCCTCCTCATTTTCCTCTCAATCATGAGTTCACCTCCCGCCACCAAATCAGGACTCACGTAACCAAACACATGCTTCCTGTCCAGCCTCGGCAGTAATCAGTAAAGCCTCACTGCAGTAGTTACCCTTACATGAAAAACTGCTGTCCTCATAACTTGTTTTCTCAGTGTCACTTGGTTTCTATCAACTCCAATGGATCTTCTCCATACTTCATCCACAACCTTACTATATCCACAACCAAGATATAAGGAGTACATTACCCACACACATTGAATACAGTGATGAGAAGGTGCAAAAGCAGCACTTCCGTGCTTGGAGAGGAAGGAGCTAACAGGCTTGGTCTTTGCTTTTGATTTTCCCCAGTTTTGTTGTATGAAACTAACAGTAGTCCCCTGTTCTGTGGGACGCAGAACGCAGCAGTCTCCCATGGCAGCACTGAGTAGCGTATGAACATCCACAGAGTTTAAACTCTCCATGTTTTCTGCCTGAACACACACATTCCTCTAACTTTGTAGATTGTTTTGTTTTAAAACATGGCGGAAAGTTACAGCTTTAACCTGATCTGACACTTCCAGTCTTTGAAGCACATGACCTTTCATCTTACCATGTTCAAATATTTGTACTGCTATTTCACATTTAAGCTGCTAGCAGAACTTCAAGTATTTGAAATAGATTATCTTGAAGATACAAACTGTTCCAGAAAAGTACTGAATGGTCTATATCCACTTGGTAACTCAGTTATGCAGTATACACAACAACTGAAGGAAGGTGGAATTGATTAAAAAAAATCCTCAGATGTTTTACAGCTCAACAAAAACTTGCAAGTTTAAGATACAGTTAACTAGTCTAACATAAGAAATACCAACATATAGACAAAATATTTAAATAAAGAATTTTCTACCAGGTTTTCAATACTTTTTTCAGTCAGAACTGATTGAAACTAATTAGAACAGCTACAGTCCAACCTACACACTATGAAGACAGAAGAAAATATACATTTATTTACATGGACAAAATAGCTCTGAATTTTGATTGTAGGAACACAATTAAGTTCTGTCAGCACTACGGATTATGTTATAGATTATGCAATCCAACACCACAACACTGTTACGAAAGAAACTGGAAAGGTAGTTTTCATATATTAAGGAAGTAACCCCTACTGAATGTATTGTAGCTAAGCAAATAAGAGACTTTCAGAAAAACAAGCAACTCCACCTTGAAGGCAAAAGTCTTCGCACTTCTTGTGGCTTCAAAGTTACAAGAAAAAAAACCAAAGAATACAATGCACAATATTCTGGTTAAAATGTTTTTCAAAAAAATAAGAAAAAGGCTCAGAATTACAACTTGTTGTACTTGATTACTTGAAAATATATACCCCTTTCATTACTGTAGCATATAGAACAAACGTAACAACTAATTGTAAGATCCTTATAAATAAACAGTGGCCTGCCTGACCTTTCTGTGTTTTAATTGGGCAACCTTGACAGAGTAAGCAGTACCTGCAATCCTGGATTTCCTATTTTCAGATATACGACGTATTTTCTACTTAGTGATGGCTTTTAAATCATCAGATGCAAAAAGGGTTTCCACTAAAGTTTCCTGCTACTGAACAAATTAATTTGCAGATTCTTCATGAGTCATGTGTCAGATGTGAAAGAAAGGACAGAAAACGAAAGTTGCAGCCTTCACTAGACATTGTGGATCACAGAACAGTAGACAACATTGTGGTATAACTGCTAGTTATCATGAAATGAAGATAGAAAGTGACTGACTTTATTGATGACTGAGAATCCGCCCAATGCCTTGTGAAGATTCTCTTATTTTATTTTTTAAAATAAACACTACCACTATCAGTTCCACTTTAGACAGTATTCTTAACTAGTAGCTTTTTTATTTTTAAATAAAAAAGGACACCTACAGCATACATGATGTTTTTCCCGTAAGAATATTAACAGAAACCCCAACAAACTCATTTCTTTGAGGAAATTCTTTGCTTGTTTTCCAGTTTTAATCTTGCTTGGCAGGAAAAAAAGACATTATTTTAATGAAAAAGTATCCCCAAAAGAACATTTAAGCTCATAACTGATTCAAAATTTTGCACCATTATGGAGTAAGCTTGACAGCACAGCTTGACAGTCTTATTTTTGGGGAAGACAGAACAAGTAACTCAGTCTCAACTATCTTCAAAAGGTCATGGTGATTAGGGGAGGTTCCCAAGTACTGGAAGAAAGCAAATGTCACCGCAATCTTCAAAAAAAGGGCAAGGAGGAGGATCCAGGAAGCTACAGGCCAGTCAACATCACCTTGAGCTCTGGGAAGATGAGCGAGCAAATCTTCCGAGAAGCCTTTTCCAAACACATTAAAGAAAAAGGTGATTGGGCGTAGTCAGTATAGATTCACAAAGGGAAAACCATGCCTGACAAACCTGGATGGCCTTCTACAATGAAACTACTATCTTGTTGAATAAGCGGAGAGCAGTAGATACTGTTTATCATGACTATAGCAAGACTTTGACACTGTCTTGCATAACATCCTCACACAGAAACTGTTGAGGTACAGACTGAACTTAGGCAGTGAGGTGAACTGAAAACTGGCTCAGAGGGTTGCGATCAGCAGTGCAAAGTCCAGCAGGAGGTCATTCACTAGGCAACCACCTCAGTGGTTATTACTGGGACAGATTATGTTTACTATTTTCTTTAACGACATGAATGATGGGACAGAGTGCACCACCAACAAGTTTGCAAGTGATACAAAGTTGTGAGGAGTGGCTGATCCACTAGACGGCTGTACTGCCAGCCAGAGGGACCTTGACAGCAGAAGAAACGCTTTGAGTGGGGGAACGCTGGACCGCATCATCTCCAGAGGTCCCTTCCAACTTCAAGGGTTCTGTGATACATCTATACGATTTTTTTAAACAATAGTAAAAAGAAAGAATATTCACAATTGGGTAAGGAAAAGAAACGGTGGTGATGTGTTTCACTTCGCATAGGCATACTTTATTTTTTGTTTGCAAGGCTTTAAAATCAAAGTTTTCAAGGCAGATCATGTAAGGAAACAATAACAGTTCTCCGCTTGCATGTTACAGATTACTACTTCTAAATGTTTTGAAAGAAGAACTGGAAGAGAAAGCAACTTTGGATATTGTTTTTTCCCTTTTTTCTAGATTGTTTTGTCCATACTTTCATTAGAGAGAGATTTGTCAGCTCTGTCTCTGTATTTAAGCTTCCTCTATATTGTGAGGATCTCACTGCAGCCCCAACCTTATATATGAATTGTTGCAATCCATTTTCCAGTCTTATTTTAGAGCTCTTTTCTGTGTTTTTACCCTAGAAATTAGCTCCTCTTCGTGATAAATAAGTATTTCTTCCGCATTAAGATCAAGCATGGGAATGGCAGACTATAAGAGACTTCCCTAGATCATCAAGTGCAGTCTCTTGCTATCACAGGCAGTGATCTCTCAATCTATTCAGATACTTCAATCCATTTAACTTAATTTTTCATTCCTTTTCTCCCATTGGAAGTCGCTGCAGAACTGTGCTTAGCTGGGGCTTAAAATATTCTTCTAGTGTTTTGCCAACGCTTCTTTCTCACTGGAGCTGACCTTTCTCAAGTGTTCTGAAACCATAATCATAAGTTTTTCTATCACCTTGTCTGGTTTTGTCTAAAAAAAAAATAAAATAATTGGGCAGACACTAACATACAAAAGCAAGTCCCACCATTAAAGATACCCAGCTGTAAGCAAGTGTCAGTCTAGAGGCCATAGAATTGTTAGCACATGTTGTGCCTGAGTTAGTAAGCTCTACCACAGGGGAGGGTTTATTAACTTTAACAAGGTCATGTGGTAATGTAAATATATAGCTTCCAAAGTAAGACTCAAGCATGGCTAGACACCTTGGCAGCTGTTTGGTCCCATCCTTCTATGAAGATGTTCTTTCACAAGACAGGTTCTCTGCTTCATAGTCCTTACAAATCTCTTCTCTGCACCAGTTCTACACCTTCGCCTCCACCTCTAAAACACATGCATAGCCAAGGCTGCACAAAAGTATTCCAGATGAAGGCTTACTATCTTTTACAGTGTCAATGATGCTGTTGGAACGAAGGAAAAAAAAAAAAAAAAGAAATATACTGAAGTTTCCTTACCTGTTGTGCTCCATCCCCACTAACAATAGGGGAAGTTAGAAGAGGGATTTCACTACTTATAATCGAAGTGGTATCCAGTAATGGTGGATGTTCTGCCATCATTGATGGTAACACTAATTCACAAGATCACCTGCAAAGAAAAGTTACTCAAATGGTTAAACTATACAAATATTTCTGAATAATCACCCCTAAAAACAGCATCAGTTAAAAAAAGATTATGAAATTAGACACCTTTTGAAAGTATGTTTCCACAACATACCAGCAATTGTATAAACTTGAAGGTTTTGCCAGCCAGTATAAGCCTTATTTACACAGAGGGCAGGTTTAGACCCCCTCTAGCGGCTGAACCTTAAAGATGATACATCACAGCCTTGGAGCTAACAATCCTGAATCTTTTACCTTTGGTTATAAATCAAAATATTTTGTCTAAGTTCAACTGTCACTGCTGAAAAAACACATACTAGAAAAAATAGGGGGCGGGGAAAAAGCATAGTTGCCTTAGAAATTACATATATAGTGTTCCTGTTTATATGAAACGGTAAAAAACTGAGATCTACAAAAAGGGACACTGGTTTGTAGGGTTTTTTTTTCTTTTTGTTTTTTTAAAATCACCAACCCAGTTTTTCTACTATTATAAATAATAAGACACTTATTTTAGGAATGACTAGTTCCTAAAAATGTTCAAGTGAGACATAAATGAATAAAAAAACCACAACAAAACTTCTGCACAATCTGACATTTCTTTACTTTTAAAGTGTATTAGACACAGAATTAAAACTGTGTCATTTTGATAACCTGTGGCCCTTTAGAAGCTTTACCAGCAGCTAAAACTTGGGAGGTGGGAAAAAGAGGTAATGCCTGCACACAAAATTATAATCCTCATAACTATACTATGAAAAAGCCCTCGCTAGCACACACTGTAAAGTTACATGAAATCTGATGACAATAAAAACAGCCACCAGGCAAAAGGCGCATGAAAAAGGTGATCCACTTCAACTCTGATGAGTGTCAAGTAACAGCGTAACAGAAAGCAAGATTCAGCCAAGAGTTCCTTTCAATTACATTAACAAGCAATAAGTAATGTGTTTTCTGATACTTTGCGTGTTAGTGCTATATGAAGACTAGACGGAAGAATTAAGACCAGAAAAGCTGAAGATTACCATTTTTCCATGCCAGAAATACATATTGCAAGTCTAACAAGCTGCTTTTGGAATTTTATTTTATTTTGTTAAAAAAAAAAAATCACTAAGTTATGCTCGTTTAGTGTACTGCTCTTAACTCCATCCCAGCCAGACTAAGTACGCTTAGCTTTTGGGTAGAGAAAAAAAAAAAAAAGAAAAAATAATTAGATCAACAAGAACTGAGAAATCGGTATTTCTTAACAAAACAACAGGTGGAAAGAATTCACTAGCGGTGAATGGTGCATTCAGAATTCCCACAAGGCAATCACATTTTGCATCTGAAAACAGAACTTAATATGAAACATAGACATAAAGATTAAGCTGAGAATAAGCTTGTACAGTATTTTTAAAGCAGAACTGCCTCTCTTAGCCAGTACTTACAGTAGCCTGGTGAAAATAAGTAGATAAAATTTTAAAGTCACACAGCCTGACAGTAATGTTACAGGTTTTTAAAGTTTTGCCTTGATCTCATCTGACTAGTGAAAGTCTACAAACACTTCTAAACTTCTAACACAGATACACTGTCCGCTCCTAAACAGAGATGCTTACTAGTTAGAGCATATAAAACTTACTTTAAATGAAGAGATACCTGATAAAATTCAAGGACTGATCAAGTCATCTTAATGACACTGACTTTGGTACCAAGTTCTAGAGATGATATGTGGTTAATTTACGAGCTGCTGTTACAGCTTACTACTCAGAAGTGTTCTCTAAAACTATCCCCATCCCATCCAGTTGACTGCTTTTACTGGTTTGCCCCTCTAAGGCAGATGTTGTTGTATATCTGCTGTGGGTTGAAATCTGTAATACAGTGCCGTCAGTACAAGACGACTAACACAGAACAAAGACTTCCCATTTTCTAGAAAATGCATTAACAAAGCACTACAAGCCCCTCACACAGCTACACATATACAGTATGATTTAGCTATTCCCATGCTGAAGGTTGTCCTATATAACTATAAAACTATGAACTTGGGAAAAAAAAGGCATTCTGAAATTATTTTAGTGATTTCATTTACTATCCTGGTCTTCTCTGCAAAGATTAAAGTTGGGGGAAAAATCCCTCTAGGTTAAAAGACTTTGAAACCTAACTGTGATTACTTAAGAATTCATCACCGCTTATGCCAAGTCATTTATACCTGCTTAGCCAGACTAATTAGTCTCTCAAGCAATGAGGACAGAGTTTTATATTCCTACCTTACTTTAAAAGCTTTCCCACTTATCAAAAAATCCTCCAGGCTACAGTCAGTCCCCACCACTTCTGCAGGTGGCAGAGGGCTGATGAAAGTTATTTGGATCATCTTTCAAGCTAGCAAGTTGGTAAGCTTCCCAGGATATCATCCAATGACTGTTTAATGTAAAATGAAGGCACAGCCTGGAAGCATGGGTTAGGATGAAGGCATCCCTTCTTCCCACGATAGCTACAGCCAGGCTTGCTCTTCTGTCACCTCTTGATCTTACAGCTCCAAATAATTTGCGCTCCTATCTACAGTGTCACAGACAGAAAGTTAATTCCAATACTCCCAGACTAACCTGGCTTGAATTTCCCTAGGTTTAAGTTTAACCCAGCTTATGATTCCAAGCCACTGTGCTAATGACTAGCCTCTTATATAAGAATGCACTAACTTCCTTTACCACATACAATGACTTTTGACTGAATTCACAACTTACGATGCTCTCAGTGCTATCACCATTTATTAGGCATGAATCAAAACATGTCTATCAAATTGGACACCAGTGAGAATTAAACATAACCCAAACTGACTCAAGTACAACCATTATGACAACTTGTTCAGCCCTTCCAAGACAGGAGCAGCTCTAGACATATGTAAAATTTGGTCTCAGGTTCATTCATTCTCTCACATAGGTGTTTAATGATTTGATTTGTATGAAGATTAGTTTCCCAGAGGCACCTGAGTGCTTAGGTGGGTAGTCCACCTTTGCACACTGCCTTCAGTGCCTTAACCAGGCCACAGCTAAATTCCATGTCTGGATCCAAGCGTTTGATTTATTCCAGAGACAAAGCACACTGCTCATCAATAAGCCCTGACAGGAGGTACTAGGTATAGTGTTATTCCTGACACCCTCTGTAACAATAATAAGAGTGCTACCTGTCAGACTGCGTAATCAATCTAAGGGAAAAAATAAATCAATGCTTTCTTGACAATACAATATTAGATTTCTCTGCAATGCCACTGAACTAGTCTTGAAGTCTAAAGGTTTAAACTTCACACCAGTGTGGGTGTATGCTACATGTATCATCAAAAGCCTTTTCCCCTATCAGTAGTCAAGAGGCAGCAATCTGTACAAGTCAGTGCATATAATCTGGTCAGACAGTAAGACATGGTACGTCCACCAGCTGCAGGTGCCTTTTCTTTTTAGCTATGAGGACAAATAAAGACAGACAGAAATTTGAAAAAGGAGAAGGTATGCGTGGCAGAAGTAGTCAGGGAAAACGGACAAAAGGCTGGCATGAAAATAAGCAGATGTGCTTAATAAACGTATCTTGGAAATAAAGGTCATTATATCACATTGGATGCAAGGACATCAAATGGGCACAGACAGAGTTTTTAAAAATCAGCAGACTTGGAAAACTTGCATTCTCGACTTCTGTAAGAAGAGACCTACCTAGATCTTTGAAAAAGACTTGCAAATAACTGGGAAAGTCCTGGGAAAGTCTCAGAGGTCCGGAAGAAAACTGTAAGTCTTGCATGAAATGCTCTATTGTAAAAGGTCAAATGGGACAATCGAGGTCTGTTAGCCAACAGTGATCTGAGACCAAATAGAAGTAAATAGTTGACACTGGATGTTATTTGTAAAGAATTAAAAGACAAGTATGATTGATGGAAAAAAGCTTATCCAATTAATTTGATGAGAATCTTCTGGTGATGGGTATTGCTGATAAAGGTACTAATAAGAGAACTGGAAAAACAATCTTAAACTTTATTTAGCATTACATAACATTTCTCTTCAAAAAAAACACAGAACAAGTATTACATGATTAAAACTGGACAGACAGCCCTTAAACATGAACAGTAAATACAGAGTTGTTGAACATGAGGGTTTCCAATAAGAAGGAAAGGTATCAGTTTTTGACGTATCATTACAGAACACGTTTTTATCTCAGCTCTCAGGAAAAAAAAAAAAGAAGAAACAAAAGAAAA
The DNA here is from genome assembly GCF_028500815.1 of Rissa tridactyla. Taxonomy (NCBI): domain Eukaryota; kingdom Metazoa; phylum Chordata; class Aves; order Charadriiformes; family Laridae; genus Rissa; species Rissa tridactyla. Next base: position 33,344,334 of record NC_071466.1, read on the forward strand.
AAGAAAAAGGAAGTCAGAAGGTAGTCTGGAAACGACAAACCATGTCAGTGATAAGAGATCGAGTCATTTTACTCCACTAAAATGGCATGAATAGCTTAAAAAGCTAGACATAACAAAAGGCTTTAATACATAAAGGTAAAGCTATTCTTTCTAAAACAAGAATGAACTCAGTCCTATGAATTCTTAAACGGATAGGATAATAGAGGTGGACAGCCAAACGCAAGCTCCCCAAAAGGCTGTATCAGTTATATCAACAGGTGTACCTCACTTAGCAACAAGGAGGACGTTTTCCCTGCCTCTGTCTGCAAATAGCTACAGCTTCTACTGGAATAACATAACAAGCTTTGTCTCCAATTTGCTGACAAAATTGTTGATACCTGTTCAAAAGAGCAGTAATAAGTGACTACAACTTCTTGAAAATATTGTTCCATATTGAAAATACTTGAAAGCAAAGTATGTGCATACCATAATTTCAGCCTTACGCCGCATAAAACTGTTCTGGACGACATAACTACCTTCCAACACCAGCTAGCTTCCCAATGTACTCAGGATTTAGTGAGGTCTTGAAAAGGACACAAGAAAAACAGCCTGCATTTGGACAACAGGTAAGGCTCAGCCTGCAGAGCCACTACAAACAATTCACTAGCCTATTGTCATATTTCCTCCACCACTGAAAACTAATGGATGCAGCAGCCTTCAGGAGGGGTAAAATAACACGTGCAATAAATCTAAGGATTTATTTAAGGCCAACTCACTACACCATTCTTGTGGACATATTAAAAGAGACCAGGCAAGGAAGACGACACATTAGATGAACAGATAGGTAATACACTGTTGCTAAGCACAGAAACAGCCAAGAAGTAATTTTCTACCAGTGGCGCATTAAAGGCATGGTTATTTAGAAATCTATACTGACTCATGCACAGCAACAATGGCTGCATGAACAGCTATCTCGTTTCTTGTCTTGCTACTGACTATACTGAACTAGTAGCAGACATTCTGAGTGTAATTCAGGATCACTAACTCAGCTGACACAGTTCTTTCAGAATCTGTCTGTCCTAGGACGCAAGGAAAGTACAAAGTCTCCTGAGATTTCAACCAAGTTGTGTACGTTAACGCTTTGTACAAGACTTAGATAGCAAACTACCTATTCCTCACTACCCCCATCCGAACCGCTATTCATTTTGCTTATGAAATGAATTTGAAAAGACTTTGAAAGATTTTTCTGAAGGCTATCAAAGATGAAAAAAAGGGAAGGCATCTAAATTTACTGGACATGATTTGTTTAGAGACTCCAGAGTTATGCCTGAGGAACCATTAAGGAATGGATTACACTAATGAGCCAATAGGCTAAATGATGTTAAGGCTCTGAGACTAAGTTCCCCTCAATAGTTCAGTAAGCAAGTTTGCCTTCCTGAACTGTAATGACAACTTAACCCAACCCTTAAATGCCTTCAGATTTTGTCCTTTAATGTTGCTGTGGCACTACTCTCATGTTCTAAAGACTTATATAATTCTGTTTTTTACTCAGTCAATCGTTTATTAAGGGTTAAAGAATATTGTAAGGCTGAGATCATTGGGCAGTGCATTTCCTATGCACATGCAAGAGATCAGCATTTCCATCTCCAAGAGACTAGCAGCTGATCTTAACGACAGTCTCTGAAAAACACATCAGCATTAAATCAGCTGGATCACCAAGGTAAAACAACATGAGTCAGCAGCACGTGTCCTCGTAGCAACGAAGGCTAACAGCATACTGGGCTGTATTAGCAGAGAAGCACAGCCGATGCGCTGATGGAAGAGATTATTCCTAACTATTCAACATTTATAAGGTGGTATCTGGAATACCACGTCCAGTTTTGCTCTTCCCAGTCACCTCCTCCTCCTCCCCAGTATGAAAGAGATGCCACAAAGACCATTACTGGGCTTAGGCCCATGAAAGACAAGCAGAAGCTAAGAGCACTAGAGTAGTCAGGGGGTCACCTATTGGCTGGATTCCACTACCTGAAGGATGCTTGTCAAAAGCTTAAATCAAACTCTTCTTGGAGGCACACAGAAGAAGTACAAGAAGTGATGGACACATGCTGCAATGCTGGAAATTATGTCTGAACACAAAGCAAAAAAAGACATCTTCATAATGACAGTGGTGTAGCGCTGGCATAGGTTGCCCTGAGAGAGCTGCATTAATGTCTATCCTGTATATCAGTGGTCTCTAAAGTGGGGTGCACACACCCCAGGTGGTACACAAGACAATCCCTTGGGGTGCGGGAAGAAAATATTTTTTGTCACTGATGAATAAAAAATATTTTTAAACAGCATTTTTCATCTTTATCTCATCCTTTCTTTTTCTGTTTATGCTTTGTAGTGTACATACTGTATTAGTAGATGGAGTACCACATGCATATAATTTAAAAATGTATGTATATTGGAGGCGCATGCTTAAAACATGTTTACTGATGGGGTGCATGATCGTAAGAGTTTGGAGACTACTAAGAAAGTCAAAACCTGACCATGCAAGGTCCTGACAAATGGCTGAAGGCGGCAATCATCTCCAAAGGCCACTTCTGAGAGGAATTCTTCTATGAGTTCCAGAGTATTAGTCAATCAAAATACAACATTTAATGCCAAAGTTAAATGGTTTTCAGTAGATCTGAACCCAGAAAGGGGACAACAGTTTGTCTCCCAAGCTCTTAAAAGCTGTCAGATTCTTAATTCAGAATTTCAAAGTAACAGTGATAGTGCTAATCAAAGATCAAACTCTCAGACTGAAGGGTCAAACTTTGGAAGACATACCCACAGCACTGTCCATAACAGAATTACTTTATACTGGCCTTTCTTCTAAGAAAAGGAGGAAAGCTGCACTCAAGGATGACTATGAATTAAAAAGTTATACTTTTGTACTAAGCTCCCAACACACACAGGCTTTCCATTTCAGTTGGGCTGTAGATACTACTATGAAACATTTAGTGATATCTAGTAACAATGCTGGGTACAAAAAAACCCACCAAACCTAAGGAGTACTCCTTTCCTAGAGATTCACTGCTTCTGGTTATTGAGTTTGATAGAAAACGCAATCAATCGGTTTTCCCTTAACTGGAGGACTTATAAGGCCACACTCCACAGTGGTATCTCTGGCGCCTGCTGAAGGAGAAATATGTATTGCCAGCTTTTTCCTCAGTTTTTGTGATTTACAGAGTGCTGCTTCTTTACCTACCTACTTACCATCATAATACTTAGAGCAACTTAATACTCTTTCACATCCTAATTCTGTCAAATCTGGTGACCAACAGATACAAATAGATTTATTATTACACAAGAGCCTTGATTCTACACAACACGAGGATGGAAGTTTAAGCAGGGACAAAAGTGCCTAAGAAAGAAAGGGCACAGCATAAGGAACAGGCTCAATGAAATCAATAATAAATGTTTCCACACTGCATGTTGCTGTTACATGAGAAGTGATAAAAACAGGGCTACTCCGGGACTTTTTTTGTCAGTAGTGCAGTTTCATACATGCTTCAGCCTGTATCACATCACAGCTGCTAATTCAAGGTTGCCATAAGGTATATTTTCCCAGTGGGCTTGGTACAGCAGAGCAGGTGTGCATTCCACCTTCACCAGGTCCTCCTGCAGCTACGCTTCCCCAGGAACCACAGGCAAGGCTCATCCTCAGGTCCAGACAATTTCCAGTAAGAAGGAAAAGCTTTTCTGAAGAGCAGACAACACTTCCTGGGTTTTGCCAAAGATTAAGGCATGAACTTACAGAATCAGAAAGACCAAAAAAACATCACCCAATCCTAATGCATGAAATGCTTTGATTTTGCCTTCTCCAACATGAAGACAGCAGATGCACTTTAAAAATAAATATATTTCAAACAGCTGAAGTAATAAAGCCCTATTTTATTTAGATTAGACCCTCACATCTGAGTGACTCTTCTTTTCAAGAAGATGCAAGCTACTATTTAAACTTTTCCAGTGACTGAGGTGTTTGTAAGTACTCACCACATCCATTCTTTAGTGCCTACTGTGAGATAAATTTATTCTTTATTATTTCCTACAGTCCTTAAAAGATATGTCCTGCCTGCCAATTTGAGACTTGTAAAATTACTATCAGGATTCCTTCCAATCTGTCAAATCGGCCATCCAGTTCAGAAGTCATCAGATAAGAGTGGACAAATACAAGCGTCCAAGACATACAAATATGCTAAAGTGAGGAAAATTCTAGAAACAAAATACACCGATGCATCCCTAGGGTGCACAGGAAAGAACAAAGCATATGCAACAGATGTTAGTCATGTCACCTGATGCGCTACGGGAAAAAGCTTGGACACAGTGATGTAGCTGATGCAAAAATGTATTAGAATATAATTACCCAGAGATCCATAAGGTTGTAGCTGAGCTATTAAAGTTAAGAAGCATGCTGAAGAGTTTTGCGTTTAAGAATCAGAATAGAGCAGAATGATTTTAATTTTTTTCTCTATACATTTATCACAATTTCTAGTCACACAGTTTTGGATGTAGCAATTACGGTATACTAGCTTTTCTTTTTCAGTTCTGCACTAATTATTTCAATTAATATGCAATTTATTTAAAAGATGTGCTTTGTTCTTCATAAAGTATTTTTCCTGTTTTAGAAAAGTGTTTCCTGGAAAATTTGATAAAACATTCTCTAATACAGAAGTTTTATTTTTTATTAGAAGAATGGTGTTCCATGGAACATTTCTATTTCACTAATTTGACAAACTTGTTTTAAGTAAAGTGAAAATGAAATGGCTGTTCCCTTTAGTCCTGTTGTTCATAATACTAAAGTTGTAATAGACAATACAGGAAAATTATAAAAAAGTATAGTTTCATAAAGTAAATCAACAAAGTCTGACATTCACTAGAAACTATAAATCAAAATAGTTAAAAATGAAGATATGCAAAATGTTTTAATAAGCACTGGAACTCCCTATAGGAAAAAAGAATCTACAATCTCTACCATAAATATGGAAATACTTCAACTGTAGCTCTCAAGTGGTGTCACAGATACTCACTAAACACAATTCTCAAACAAGTCTGAGAAATGTGATACACATCTCTCTTCATACTATGTTACCACTGGAAGGCAAACACTAAAAGTTGGAAAATGAATGCAATACTGTTATGAAGAAAATACTAACTGATGAGCAAATGCAAGTGCACTTAAACAGCCAAAACGGTTACTGGATCCAACTCACTCCCAGTAGTTCTTGCCTGTTCTCCTCAAAGCAGGAATGGCCAAGCCACACATTGGTAAACTGTAGCATTGCAGGAGTTAAGCATATTATAGTAAATCAATACCTACTTCAGGTTACCTTCATATTCCAAGTTGTGAACCGCAATGATTTAGGAGCGGTTTCAAATGCAGTTCATGCATTCATGTTATGAGTACTATAACCTATACGAGAATGCATAGTAGACAACTGGAAACACTCCAGCTGTTCAAGTTTAATGCATTTGTATTTATGAGCCAGCAGTTTTTGAATCTGAGCCAAAGAGGCTAAGGTCTTACTAGTAGCTGATGTAGAATATTAAATTTTGAAGGTGAAGGCTACATAGAGAAGAACTAGACGCTGATAAACCAGTCATCTAGAGAGGCATAATATGGACACTTACCACCTCATCTTGTCCAGAACGACTGTTAAATGCTTGACTGTACATAACAGGACCAGCGCAACAGAGACTACCTGAAAACACCACATTCTGGTTTTAAATGTTATTGTAATTAGATTCTTAAAACACCATCCACTGTCCTTATCTGGATCAAGTACATATAACTTGAAGTTGTTGCATAAGAAGAATTCAGTACTTTCCAACTATTTGCCCCTCCCTTTTATACCTTCAAAGAAAAGAAGCCTAAACTAGTTCTGTAACTTTTAGGAAGCGATAAGTGCAACCATATCACAAATCAGAATTAATCTGTTCATTTTACTCAGAACTAATTTGACAGCGTGCATTTTAAAAATCAATGAGTAAACTGTCAGCACCTGGGTGCAATCTTATGCCTAGCCTTTAGCAGGTACATCAATCTCATTCAGTATCACACATTGTTTGGGAGCTATCCTCTGGCCTCCTTTGTCTCACAGGAACACCTTCCTTTTAGATACTCTTGGGAAGTATCCTCAAAAAGAAATGAGGAGAGTGAACTGCATAGCGTATTTTTTGCACCACTCCAATGCAATTCCACTTCATTTATGCTACGCTGATCTGAACTGTGGGGCTGTTTTGTTTTACACTCCTGTTACTCTCAAGAACTTCCTTAAACCCTGCTAGTTTTACTTTTATACCAGCTAAATTAGGTTCTTGTAAGCCTCTGCCAGAACTGGATTTCCTTCAGTTTATTTTCTGAAAATCACATGGGCTCAAAAACAACTTGGCCTTTCCCTGTTAACCATTACTCTTGCCTTCACTTCTGTTTAAGAACGTGCTTATTTTTTGAGAAAACAAGCAAATTCAATGCCAAGAATCAAGCTAGTTCTTCGTTTGTTATCAACTCCCCCTTTTTGGTAGCCATGAGTAGCAAGGGCAAATTTTCAAAATAATGTTTCATATGATTCCTTTAAGGCAAACTAAAAACATGGCTATATTTTTATTAATGTGATGCAACTGGTCAGTGAGATAAATTTATTGCAGAGACAGCTGCTGGTGTTGGAGCTACAAAGAGTGCATGATTCAAGCAGAACAAGCGGCTTTTAAAGAACTCTTATGAAAAAGCTTTTTCCTGCTCATTCTGAAAAATGAAAACTATGCTATCCAAATGCAAAATTACGTAGGATCAATAAGGCCACAAGTCTAACAGATTTTAAAATTTCCCTCCACTGATTCTCTTGGAAAACCATCACCACCAAATCCACCAAAAAAGAAGGTGTTTTGAGGCCTAACAAACACATTTGAAAGATGTTCTTTCATCAAGACTTTAAACTGCTGTTAAGTCAGTTCTGCTAAATCATAGTAGCAGCTCCCACTTGCACTCCTGCAAGCAATCGGTCAACAATACAGTGAACTGAACCGGAGGACAGATGTAGTTTAAAATTAGTCTTACAAAAATGGGTCATTTTTAACATAAAACAGTTGCCTGACCCATTTCACTTATGCAAATACACAAATGAATGCCAAGCATAGGAATAAGCAGAGAGGAACTGCTTCTTCCAGTGTCAATGCACAGCATTCATGAAGCTACCAAACACGGTAGTAAAAAAGGTCAAGAGACAGTCAACCTGGCAGGTGCTTCACTTCCCTAATATTAAACTTCGTCACAATGGTACCAAAGCAGTTACTTGCATGCCATGTAAATGAATTAAAGCGGGGTAAGTTACAGAATGGTTCGGGTTGGAAGGGACCTTAAAGATCATCCAGTTCCAACCCCCCTGCCATGGGCAGGGACACCTCCCACTAGACCAGGCTGCTCAAGGCCCCATCCAGCCTGGCCTCGAACACCTCCAGGGATGAGGCATTGACAACTTCCTTGGGCAATCTGTCCCAGTGTCTCACCACCCTCACAGTAAAGAATTTCTTCCTGATATCCAATCTAAATCTACCCTCTTTCAGTTTGAGGCCGTTACCCTATGTCCTATCATAACACTCCCTGATAAAGAGTCCCTCCCCATCTCTCCTGTAGGCCCCCTTTAGGTACTGGAAGGCCGCTATAAGGTCTCCTTGAAGCCTTCTCTTCTCCAGGCTGAACAACCCCAACTCTCTCAGCCTGTCCTCATAGCAGAGGTGCTCCAGCCCTCTGATCATCTTTGTCGCTCTCCACTGGACCTGCTCCAACAGGTCCATGTCCTTCTTGTGTTGAGGACTCCAGAGCTGCATGCAGTACTCCAGGTGGGGTTCTCACCAGAGCAGAGTAGAGGGGCAGAATCACCTCCCTCAACCTGCTGGCCACGCTTCTTTTGACGAAGCCCAGGATGGGGTTGGCTTTCTGGGCTGCAAGTGCGCATTGCCTGCTCACGTTGAGCTTCTCGTCTACCAGCACCCCCAAGTCCTTCTCTTCAGGGCTGCTCTCAAGCTAAGTCAAACAGCATGTTAAGCTGAATGCAGCTCTTGAAAACTAATGTGCTACATGTGCAAGAGTTCTCCAATGAAAGTGTCTCTGCAACTGCAGAAGGGGAAGACAGCAAAACAGGAGCAGGTTTCCCAGATGACACCAGCACGCCCTTTGCCCAAGTCCCACCCCATCCTCCAAAACTTTTAGTAAATTAAAACACCGTGAGACCAACTAGTTTGATTGCCTAATCAAGTCAGCAGGACAAAGCTGCTCTCAGCTTCCTATTTTAGATATGAAGTTGCAACACTGAATAGCTGTCAATTCATTAACAAATATAAAGCTGCAAAATCAGAAAATAATCTGTTTGGAGCTGTACTGCCATGATGTACATAATTAAAATAGGAGTACTTTTAAGATATATTACATGAATTATGGTCATTTATCCTCACCATGGAAAAGGCATCATTGAGTGGAATGTGCATGTATACTAATAATGTTATATATGGGGAATCAAGCTATTGGCAAGCCTGAAGAAATTTAAACAAATTGCATTTCAGCTGCATCTAAGACTGATCATTGTCAACAGTCACTGCTCACTCCTGCAGCTTCTTCTAGTCCTCATTTCTTCGTACTTTGTTTCAACATCTACCTTCATACTAGACTAAATGGATGAAGAAACAGTTTTCTTCAAGTGTGGTCTTCCCCATTTACATTTTTAATAGAGTCTATAGGAGGCATGGTAACTCTTGTGGCTTATGATATTTAATCTTACTGTAGAAAGTCCCCTAACAGCCTATCAATAGATATATTGAAATATTAGTGAATAGTTACAGTCATGGTTCTCTTTCATTGCCAAGACATTGCAAGTCAACAAAGTTTTTGCGTTGAACCTTCTTATCCATTCAATTTTTGCATACAGATTAGTTTTCAGCTACATGCACATTTTTTGCAGATCATTACTACTGGATTTGCTGCCACCATCTAAAACGTGTTCCTCTGTCCCAAAGTAAAACTAATCTAGTTGACATTCTGTTGCTTACATCTCAGTTTCCTTTTGTCAAATCATCTAGTAGATACAGCTCTTTTCAGTTAAAAGAACAACAAACTCTGAACAACAAAACCCTGCAGTCGGAAAACTATAAGTTAGATAAGAAAGATTAATTTTGTAATCCAAGGAGTAAGATATGGTATTGAGTATACTACACGAGCGAGAGGAAGAGACAGTAGCTTGGTGGTAGCCTATGCTTGTAGGATCTTGTATAAGTTGAGCTTGGGCTTTGTTTACCACAGACGTTGGATTTGTACATTGGGGAAACTCAATAGGATTTACAAGGAAGTATTTACACTTGTGAACCACAGGGCATTTTTACTTTATACTGCACGTAGCAGTAAAGTTCTAGGTTTAAGTCCATTTTCACCTCAAGTTATTCAAGATCAAAAGACATTAAGAACCAAGCTTCACAGATTTAAATGCAACCAATGTACAAAAAACCCAAAGCAAATTAAAAAAGAACCACCATGAAGAAGGTAAAGTTAACATTTGTGTGCCACTTATTCCTTTTCACTCCCAGTTACTTAATCAAGTTACTACCTATCCACATCTGTCACAGCATAAATCCTTTTGGATCTTGTCACTTTCCCTGCAGACAATTTCCCAGACTTTGATAGTTTTTTCAAATCATGGAGTACATTGGTTCAATTTTATAAATTTTCAGTTATGAAACAGTTTTACACTGTATTATAGCAGCCTGTATGTTGCCAGGAAGTAGAATGATTTGTTTTAGTGCTTCTAGAAAGCAAAAGACACTTATCACATCTTAGAAAGTGCCATGCTTCTCTCTTACCAATGGATGATAAAAAATGAGGTCTACTGCTTAAACTTGGATTGAAAACTTGTAGGTATTTTCATTTTTGACAACTCTTCATGCCCAAAGTAATTAAATGTATAATAAGGTAGAACATTTTCCATTGCCTATAAATGAGGAGGTTTTGCAGCATATCTTTTCAACTGTCCTAAGCGCTTCAATACAATTCTGGAAACAAAGACCCGTGGGGGAGGCGCACTACAAGCATATTCAGCACTCCTATTTACCTTCTGCAAACTGCTGTTGGGATGGTGTTTGGCACCCAAGATACTGAACTGAAAGAGAGAATACCAACGTTAACCTACGTGATGCTCTGACTGTGGAACAGTATGACCAGAAGAGGGTCCAGGCATTCTGAAAAAGCAAAAACTCACAGGGAGACAAACATATAAATTCAGTTAAGCAAACTGGTAGATACACAAGCAGGTCTGATGAGACTGACACCAAAAAATGTGGCTGCTTAGACATAAATGGGGAAAGTTTATTTGGAGCTATGAACACAAAGAGGGCAAAGTATGTCCAGGCTAACTCAAATTGAGAGATGCTGTGAAGACACCACCAATGAATGCGGTGTTAAAATTTTAATAAAGAGTTTGGAAAATGCAAGAGTATTGCAGTCCTGAGGTACTAAAACTGTAAACAGAAAAGCATTCTAAACCAATACATCCAAGAAGAGTAGTAACACAGTCCTTTACACAGCTGTGCCATCAAAACAAAGACCAACAGTTTCTGCAGCACATATCCTAACCAAAACAGATGATTAATATACTCAAGAAAGGGTGCACGACCCAGCAGGTGAGTATAAAAAGACTTCTCATTATACAAGGTAGTTCAGCATGAAAACAACAGCTAAAAATTCTATTTAATTATTGACAAAAGGGCATAGCAAGTTCTATTTCCATTTACATTTTGTTAAAATCATCTATGACAGCTTAGTAAAAAAGTCTGAAAGTTTTCACTGGTTACAGGCTCAAGAGCACATGAGCAGCTGGAACAGGACCAGACCTCTGGGGGGCAGATGGAACAACTATGACAACTTCAAAAATATTTGTTCCATCTGAAACTAAATGTAAATTAATTGGAACAATTAAAGAGGACAACCTACAGTAAACATGTAATACTATTAAGCGTTACAGACACTTTCTGAACATTCTTCTTCCCCATCAGTCCTACAAAATACCGACCCCAAGATGACAATTCAAAATATTACTGGACATAAACGAAACCACTAAATTTTACGGATAGTTTAAGAAAAAGCCTAACAGTTTTTCTACTGGCATCAAGCGAACATCAGCATTAAGGAAGCTCAAAGTTTACTGTATGTGGCAAAGGAGCCAAAAAATGGTCATTTCTGTAGCTCAGGAAACATTGGCCCCACGAGCAAAATAAACATGGTTTGTGTTTGCTGAACAAAAAAAGCAGCAGTGTACTCATTCCAAACTATTATTGCTTTTCTGAGATACAGACAGTATCTTTTAGTTAAACTAAAGAGTTGACAGTCCAAGTCAAATCTATTTTTACTAGATCTGGTCCTACAGGAAAAGCAATGGCTCATGATTCAATGTGTGCACCATAAACTGCAGCCAAGTTGAATTTTGCTACAAATTGCCTGGGAATTTCCCCAAGCCAAGTCTTAAAGAAATGGATGATAAAATATAGAAGCGTTATTGACAGATCCAACAGAGAGAATCCAATTCATATTTTAGATCAGAAATGCACCAATGAAACACGTTACCTGTAGACATTTTAGCAGAGATTGAAGTAGAAATCCTGGAACAATTAGAAGCTGGAGGTCAAAAAAAGGTACAGAGTTGCTGGATGATGGAGGAAGACAAGAATTCCTCAGGTTCCAGGAGGCACCAACAATGAACATCAATGGCTGCAGACAACAACGCTGTCCGGGAAGTAGGCCTGCAGCCTCACAAAAACTGTCTTCTCTAGCACCTGTCTATCTGGGAATGAACAAGCCTGCATTTTTGTCAGTTCCCCTCACACACCCAAAAACGCGGACTGGGCTAGGTTATAGGATTTGCCACTTTGACAGAGGTATCAATAGACAATCAGAACACCAGCACTTAACACCTTCCAAGCATTCAATATTTCTAGAGACCAACACATTTATAACAGCATACAGTATTTCAGAAGTGACCTGCCAGCAAGGTAAATTAGTGTGTTGCCTAAAAGCATTTAGAAATTAAAACCATTTAAGAGAAAGTATTGATGAAGATGAAAAACTGTACCTCTCCTGACGTCAGGCTGTAAGGGTTTTGCTTCCCAGTAAGTCCTAAGACAGAACACTGCAGTAGCATGTTCAATTAAGTAGTTAAAGTTGCAATAACAGTTATGAAGGATTTCTGAGATATCTCAAGCCAAAATGATCACCAGCACAACACTGAGTTAGCTGATGTAGGTCCAAACTCGAGTAAAATTAAATGGCCACAAGGCAAAAAATAACAAACACGAGCATCCCAAGATCCACAGGACTCACAGCCCAAAGCAAATGAGTTATTAGTCTGAATCATAATTCAAGTATCTGCAATTCCATTACATTATTGCCTATAAAAATCAAAAGCTTTTGATTTTTAAGTTCACAGCAATAGAAACTCCAACTTGAAAAAGGTAGAAATGCCACTAACAGATTGAAAGCAGATAACTTAAGTGTTGTGCGTAATGACCTGAGCCTCATGTAACTCATACACCTAGAGCTTGTCATACTGCAGAAAGGCTCAGAAGATCTCCATCTGCCCTGAAAAAACTGAGACACTCATCTAATTCTGTTTTAATATTATAATCTACTGTAGTCAGCCTGTGACTCTGCTCAAAGCAGATTGCTCTCATCCTGACCAAGTGACCTAAGCAACTGATCATTGAGTCCTGGCCTTTCTGAGGACAAGGATCTGCATCTCTCTTAACTATGGCTTCATCTGCCAAAAATCAGTGTCCAATGCTCCAATGTAACCGATTCAGCATGTCAATTTCCCCTCCCAAAGTAACCAGAAAAAAACATTATGGTGTAGTTTGCCAAAACAAGTCCCAGATTCAATCCCTCTGGGTCAAGACGACTTGCCTACATTCTGTATACACAGAGTGAATCTAGAACTAGATGCCATGTTTGAAAACTTGATCAGCACCCTTCCTGCTCCCCCATGCTTAGTAGGAACACCAGCTATTAAGAACTCTATCCAACGTGCAACATTGAGTACTATAGATACTCAGCTATTTCCAACTTTGACATACGTGCACAGCCTTCTCCCTACCTGAAGGCTTGATACTTCTCCATTCATCATGTGACTAAATTTTGTAATTATTTGGGACCATTTCCTTACAAAAAAAAAAAAAGAGGAAAAAAAAATTTAACTGATAGTACTTCCTGAATTTTAAGGACTGCTGAGTTGCTGTGATTCATACTATTTCACGACACAGAATATAAACACATCTATGGATGCAGATTCACATCATGGCTACAGTTAAATTTCTATGCTGCGTAAAACAGAAAGTTACCCATTGCCATAACAATAAAACAGCTTCTTATAAGCTCAAAGCTTAGCAGGACTGGGACCCATAGCTTCTAAGATAGAAGCTACCACGCACTGAGCAGCAAACAATTAAGAGATTTGAAGTCTTCATGATAATTTAAGACATTTATAAACAGATATGCATTTGATCAAATGCAGACTTAAATTCCAAAATCAAATAACATTTCACAGAAAGTAATTCATGACGTGAGATATTCTGGAATAACACCTGACATCCAAGGTAGCTAATAAATTTCCTTTGACAAGGTTAAAGAAATTACTAGCACATCTTGATATGCCACTCAAAGCACAATTTGCTTCTACCCAACATGTTTTCCCTCGTTTCCACTGCTTATTTTCTTTACTCTGCACAATAAAAATCGGCTGAAAAGTTTCATTTTTGCTTTTAGTTGGTTTCACTTTCTAGTTGCCTGGACGCAACAAAAAGTTTCTGTTTAGGTTAAGACCAATCTTGAGTAATACTCAGGAAAGGAGGAATCGGGCACGAGTCTAGCTTGAAAGAACGCATTTGCTAGCACTCAGCAAGAAGATTATAGTCTTTTCAGGGAAAAATTTTTTGTCTACATATAGAAACACACGCTTGATCCCTTTCGCTGCGAGTTCTGAGGGAACCTTCACGGCTTAGCAGGAGAACAACAGCAGCAGCAGCAATAAAAAGAAAAGAGGTGTTGAAAACCACCACTTCCTTCTCCTCCCCGCCTGTCGCAACCGGCTCTCAGCTGTTCGGGTCGCGCTTCGCATCTGCTTCTCTCTCCTCCCGAACAACCGGCCGCCTCCTCCTCCTCCTCCCGCGGCAGCCGCCCAGCAGCCCTGCCCCGGGGAGCCCCGCTGACAGCGGGAGGATCCCCCCACCCACGCCCAACCCCGGCCGGGAGAGGCACCTCCGAGCGGCGGAGAAGGAAGTCCGGGAAGGAAGACACAAACTTTCTCCAGCGGTTCCCCAGCCCTCCTGGGGCAGCCGCGGGTACCAACGTCTCCTCAGGGGCCCGGCACCGGGGGCAGGTAGAGGGGCTGCCCCCGTCCCCTCGCACCCCTCTCCCCGCCCTGCTGAGGGGAAGTGGGGGGCGCGGTTTGCCAGCCCACCTCTGGCAAGCCTACTCACCGCCATGGCCCCGCCGGCTCTCCCGGCTAACGGTTCGGTCTCCGCCACCGGCGGGCAGCGGCACCAGGGCGGGGAGCGGAGGGGAGTTCCCCGATGGCGCAGCTCGGGCAGGGGCGGCGCCGCGACGGCCGCTTCCCCCACCCCTTTACCCGCCCACTCGAGGTACCTGCGCTTCGGCCGCCGCCGCTCCGCCACCTTTTCCTCCCCTCCCCGCACCTGTCACTGCCTCCCTCCGCCACCGCTGCTGCTGCTGCTGCCGCCACCTTCGCCTCGCCGTCTCAGCGCTCCCCACCGCCTCGCCCGCCGCCGCGCGGCCGCCATCTTTGTGGAGGGCTGGGAGGGGCCGTGAGGGGGCAGTTGACTCCGGCGCGCAGTGCGCCTGCGCGGAGCACTCGCGCTGCGGGGGGGCAGCTGCCGGAGAGAGGGGCGGGGTCAGGGCTGTGGGCGGGGTCTGCGGGGCACTAGGGGGCGGGGCCTGCGGAGAGGGCGGGGCCTGCTGAGAGGGCGGGGCCTGCGGGGAGGGCGGGGCCAGCGGGGAGGGCGGGGCGGTGTCCATGGGGCTGAGGTGTGGGGCCGGGGCCTGGCCCTGGCCTTGGGCCTGGGCTGCGCTTTGGCCTGGGGCTGAACCTTTGCCTTGGCCCTCGGGCCTGGCCTTGGGCCTGGGCTGGACTTTGGCCTTGGCCCTGGTGGCTGGGCCCGGCCCTGGCCTTGGACCTGGGCTCGGCTTGGCTTTGGCCTGGGACTGGCCCTTGGCCTTGGCCCTGGTGCCTGGGCCTGGCCCTGGCCCTGGCCCTGGCCCTGGGCTGGTCCTGGGGCCTAGCCCAGACTGGGCCCTTGCTGGGCAGAGTGAAGGGTCAGGAAGGGCTGCCCCTTCCCTATATGCTGAGGCAGCCATTAGCACAGCAAAAGTCAAAGGGCTTTCAGCCCAACTGCCCTGAGGCTGAGCAGAGCCACAGAGTCTGTGAGCACCAGAGGTGTTCCTCACCTGGTGCCCAGGCACGCAGCATCTGATGGGAAAGAGGAAGAAATGTGCTTTTTCAGGCACTTATGCAGGGAAGAACTATCATCTCTCAACACCTGCAATGTTCAGCTGATGTCCTGAATGCTAATTTGTGATTATCCTTTGCTTAATGTTTGTCCTTTCAACCGTTATGGATTGAACTGATTTTACTACAATGTTTGGCTTAATGACCTTTTGCAGCAGTGAACTGAACAGAATGAGATGTCTTATAAAGTGATTTTGTTAATTTGCCTTAAAGTTCCCTGTTACTAAGTCAATAAGTTGCAATCTCTCTTGCATTTCAGTAGCGTTCATATCATTTTTATAGCTTAATGGCAGGCAGAAGGTAGTTCCTATCAACAAAGGATGTACCAACTGATGTTTTGCCATCTTGGTTGCTCACTGTAGGCCCCCTTTCCAAAGCTCTGGTGTTCACTTGTGAATAGCATCCTAGACTATAGTATGTCAGATCTCAAAAACTAGAGAGACTTGGGCCTGATCAATATTTGGATGAGCTACCTCGTTAGGTACTGCGGAAAGCGCTGCTGGTGATTCATTCAGTGGCATTCGTCTGTCTATGAGTCAGGGCTGAACAAATGCCACTGCACAACATTTGTGGCATTATCCAGGGGCATAAAAGCGGAGATCCGTGCCAATTGCAGCTGTTAGATCACTGATTTTCCTACCTTACTTCAGTTTCAGTATGGGTTTCCAGAATTAGCCAACGGTTTTGGTGGAATATAACAAAGGGTTTCCACAGCTGCTTTTGTCAGGCACGACTCTTTGGTGTTGGGGGGGCCAGGAACAGCAATGGCAGTGGTGGCCGTGGGCATCACTGTAGGCAGTCACAGATGCTGGCTTTGTGTCAAACCGTACAGTTTTGAATTGGTGAATGCAGCACCGATTGTATGTGCCCCGCTGCCTGAGAGCCCTGGGAGAGAGCATCCCTCATGCCTTCTCCTGGCTTTCCAAGGGTGCTGCTCCCTCATGTCCCTTGCAGGTGAAAGTAAGAAATCTGTGCACTGTTTTGAGTGTATGGGTGCAGACATACAGCTGGGACAAGGGAAAGCTGGGAGTGTTTTGTAGTCTTCTCCCCATCCAAACACTGGTCCTGGTGTTATGTAAGTTTGCATCGCATGACATAGTAATTTGTCTGCTTCCTTCCTTTTTAGGTCATAGATACACAAATATATGTATATAAAATTCCATTTTCTGCTGGAAGACCAATTAAGTCACCTGAAAATCATTCCAAGTAATATTAAAAGTGGGTGGAAGGCATGGGAGAACCAATAAAGCAACCTTCTTATCTCTTTTTAGGGACTTGTGCATAAATGGATTTTTCTAAAACAAAACTTAATTAGATTGGGATTATTTACCAGTCGAAATTGTCTATACAGATCTCAGCTACTTCTAGATGGTTGACCAAATGCTCTTGCTTTCATCTATTGCAGAACTTCCCGGAAGGACCCATGGAGACAGAATTTCTTTACAGTTTCATATCAGATATACATCCAAATGCTAATGATGAACATTTACGAAACTGATGTTGTAGCTAAAGCCAATAGAAGAGAGGAGATAAATTCATCAGGGGAATGTTTTCAAGAGTACCCTCTTAAGATACAGTCTTGACTGTATAGTAATGCCCCCCTTCTCTGGCTCTCATTTCTTCAGTCAAATAAAGGTACTGCCTCCAGGGAA
Organism: Rissa tridactyla; assembly: GCF_028500815.1. NCBI lineage: Eukaryota > Metazoa > Chordata > Aves > Charadriiformes > Laridae > Rissa > Rissa tridactyla. Next base: position 33,361,543 of record NC_071466.1, read on the forward strand.
CTGTGAAGAATTGGTGTTATAACAGTCATTATTTCATGTTTGTGTTAACTTGTGTTTACTCAGCAAAATATGTAGAAATGTAGCACCTGGGGTCAGAATTGGGCAACTCGCTAATTTTAAAATCTGTGTCACTTGATCTAGTTCTTCAATTTTCTCCATCCTTGCAGGAAAGGGGGAGAACCTCCACTTCTAAAGTTAAGATAACGTGGCTTAAATTGGAGGGTTCAGCAAGTTGTCTGCACACAGCACCCCCCTCCATAGTGAGTGAACTGTCTTTACCGCTCCAGCTGAATTTGTAGGTCACCTGTAGTACCTGTGCCAGAAGGGAGAACGGCGATCACTCTTGGTAGTGACAGCTCTTCATGCTGTCACACGGAGCTCCTTGAGCCTGTAAAGGCAGTGGTTGCTAAATGCAGATCAGCAGACCCGCAGGCAAACTATACAGCATCTTGTGTACCACCAACAAACAGGTTTATCATCCAAACTTCAGTTGAAAACTCTAATAGGAACATTTACTATGGTCTCATGGACCACAAGGGCAGGAGATTGGACTATGGACTATGAAAGCCACGAGGACAGTAGCACTGCTGTCTTCTACCGGATGAGTAGTGTGTAATACCAAACAGTTAAAGAATTACAGCCAATGTTTATTTTCTAAAACAGGTAACTAATGCATGAATATAGCCCCCCCTAAAATAAACAAGCTATAAGATGATAGCAGCTTTATAAGGTGAGTGAAGTTTCATTTTGATGTATTGGTAAAAAATTGCAGAAAACTTAATTATCACGAAATTGAGTTACTGATTCCTCTATGTCATCTTAAGTATACTGCATCTTCACCTGAGCTGCATAACGCTCATCGTATTGGTCCAGATAGCTTTCAAAGAGGCTGGTGAACAGTATAAATTATTTGCTGGTTTCTGATTTCTATGAAAGGATTTGAACTGTAAAAATCCCACTTTAATATCAGAATGCTGTATCAAAATCAAAGTTTGATGAGAACTGTTTAATGCTAGGCATGATTCATTTCAATGGTAAAATACGTGTTTGCAGGGAAAAAGGAGTCTGAGATTTAATTGATACGATCAGCTGTGTTTTTACATAATTTGGCAAACTAGTGGAATTCAAAACACATTGAGCAATGGCATATAATAAAATGTTTATCTTGTCTATAACTGTTTTTTGACATTTGTTAAAGAATAAATATTGTATGCTATATTTTACCATACTTTTGTCAAAATGATGTTGGACACCTTAAATAGACACAAATCCACGGCTCTTTGGCTTCTTTACCTGCTTTTCAGGACATGGATGATGAAGTAAGTCATTCTCTGACAAGATTAGACCAGCTGAGATTTTAGAATGATGGTACCAAAATGAATATGAGGATTAAATGGATGAAAATGCTAATCCAGTCAAAGACAACAAAATTCAAATCCTGATTTACAGAAGTAACACAGTATCAAGAATTTGGGGGAAATTGCAGTTTGTTAAATTCAGAGAATAGCTGGAATCTGCCATTTCGACGCGTACTGATTCATCTTATTTTCTGGAAGAGACTCCACCGATTTCAATGGGATTACTTACAGAATGGGGTGTTGCTTAATAAGAACAGACATGGCAGATTGTTTGCTTAAGATGTTCAGGTGCTAAATCAAACCAAACTCTATGAGAAAAAATTAATTAGTCAAAAATTTTCAAACTTCGTTCCAAGATTTAGACTTTGAAAACATTAGCTGGAGCCTGGCTGACAGAGCATTCTAATTATGTGGCATTTAGTTTCTGATATGTTTCTTTGCCAACCGGAAAGTCAGCGATTACATGCACAGGAAGAGGAACTACACAGTTTAGAACCTGAGTTCATTTAGCTCACTTTATTAAAATGGAAAAAAAAAGATATATGGCACAAAACTACTTGTTATATTATTACTTTTAAAACTTGAGTCAAAAACTCCACATACAAATTGTGAAAAATTCCAGACAATGGTGTTCACCTTGGCATTCTTGAAACAGATCATTTTGAACTTTGTAAATCTTTATTTGTGGAAATCAGCCACAAGTTGAACAGTGATTTCGCCATCATGAATTAAAGCTATGATTTCATGTTATCTACTGCCTTGAAACGGGACTTAAAGCAGTGGTTGTAGACACCAACAAAGCAGTATTTATTGACCTCATCACTTTTAAAAAACACTGATGTTTGTTTTGGCTTTGTGAGCTGAGATATTTCTGAACTCTTTAGTGATCTCCTAGTTAACAGTTGGCTTGCGATAGATAAAGCTGAATAATCAGTCAGCCCTGGTTGTAATCAAAATGTTTACCAGAAGCATACTTTGAATTTGTGCTTATGCCTGGAGTTGGTTTGAAATAATTTTGTAGCCTTCCTTTTTAAACCATGGTGAAAAGTTAAATGTTAAAAGATCAACTTTATGGAAACAGACTTATAAAATTCATGTGCGGAATGTAAGTGGCTTGGTTACCGGTCTGTATTTATTTAGAAGATTTTTCCTTCTTGAATATTCAGGAATTTCATACCCCAGTTTAGATTTTTCCAGATTTGCTCTTGGGATAAATAGCAGCTTTCATCTAATGGATCACTTGAGTGTTAAGTGTGAATTTTCTGGAAGATCGGCTTTCTTTTGGTGAAAGAGCTGTGCCTGGCAGAGTTTAGGATGGGCTGACTGTGTTTAGGACTTTTTGACCGAGATGAGTAGCAAGGAAGTTACCTTTCCCATTTGAGCAGCTCTAACTTGAGGAGTTTTGAGACACACAAGATTTCCATTATCTCATCCTGAAATGCTGGGTTTGGGGTTTCTGCTGTGACTCTTTTTTTCCAGCCCTTTGAAACACCAGGCTCATGTTGTGCTTGCAAACAAAGAAGTTGAAGAAAGTTTTCATCAACCTCTTCACATAAGGGTGTATTTCAAGCTTGTTCAGTAAAAGGCCTTGCAGTGCAAGTCCTTGTCTGGCAAGATAACAGCCTGAGTTCAATGTGCTCATGGAATACTAATTGGTCTCTTCATTCAGATTTTCCTGGTTTCTTCTTTTTTTTTTTCTTTTTTTTTTTTTTTCCAAGAAGACTGAATATTTAGCATGTCGCCAACATTCTCTGTGGTTTTCTGGAAGAATTTAACTGCTTCATGGTGGCTTGGAGAAAGCTGGTTCCCCTCATGTTTATTTCAAGCCTTTTTCTTCTAAATGAAGTATCCAGATGGTGTGAAAACATCATCTGTATGTTTAGACAAATACTGTTTGCACCTAAAAACCCCATGACATTGGAAATCAAGTATACTTCACTAGCTTCAGAATAATGGAGCCATTGAAAAATCTTCAAACCAGGATGAGCACAAAGAACAGTCTTGTTTTCTGAAGTTCTGTGCAAGGGAAAAGCTCAAGTCATGGTTGATGAGGTGTCTCAGAAATGTTAAGAGTGTCAAGCAACTGGCAATTGGTTCCTGTGGCAGGAAATAGCAAAGGCAGCTCAGTGCTACAAGCAGTAGAAGCTGGCCTTATTGTTGTTGGAATTGTAGTTTCCTCCTTTTTAATCATCATGTGTTGTAAGTGAATTTGTTTTAGCCCCTGAAGAATACATGTTTTGCTTTTGTGTGGTCGCTGCTCATTTGGTAAGAATGGCACTGGGTAATGTACACACAACTCTTGGGCAAACTGAAATATTTAGCTGGTCACTTGGTTTATGCAATCAAATTTGTTGCAGAAAAGTTTGGAACATGGCAGGATGAAGAAGGGGAATAGCCTACGCCGTGAAGGGCTATTAAAAACAAAGACACCACCTCTGGCTTAGGAGTCTGTGAGCCACAAATTGCTAAGGGCTGGAAAAATATTGGGGAGAAGTATTACTGCACAGTTGCCCATTGCATTGCTGTTGGCCATTGCTGGAGACAGGATGCCGGGCTTTTACAAAGAACTGCTCTTTGGTCTGACCCAATATGCCTGTTTTCATCTACATCTGCTTTTATATTTTGTCTGTGAAAAAAAAAAAAATGAACAAAGATTAGTCTATAAAGAAATTAAATTATGTTGTGTTAGTCTGTAAGGAAAAACTACCCCTTTGAAATCGAAGGCCCCAGCCAAGGCTTTGTCCAGTTCTGTATGTTGATACAGTTGGTGATGAGCATTAGTATACGTGAGGCATGAGCAGAAAACATAAGTACCTGCTATGGTCTTAGATCCTTGCCAGGAAAAATTGCTCAATGAAGTGAAATCCTTTTGTTTTCCTTGAAGCATCTCTTTGGTTCTAGCTGATTCTGTTTTAACACTGAAAAATATTTACTTCTGCTTTAATTTTCTCCCAAGTAACCTGTAATCTTTCCATGTACTTCAAGCAGGAACAGTAGGTAGTTAAACCTCGTGTGCGGCTGATTCTGAATACCACTGCAGATACTTCTGTGCAACCCAGGAGACTCCACTGACTATAGAAGTGAGCAGCTTCTGTTTATTGTTGGGTATTCCTACAAACAAATATACAACTGACAAGTACTCCCTAGTAGAATACTAAAAATAAGAAAGAAAAATAAAGAAAGGTAAATAGCCTGAACTTCTATTTTATATTTTTTAACTCAAAATGTTCTTTAAATCCAAGCTATGGGTACGTTCAGTGATCATAACTCAAGCAGATTTCTTGTACGCTGACCTCCCAAGTGATAGCAGCCTTGCATTTCTTGGAAGGACCTCTCTTTGGAAATGAAGGTCACACAGCTTGAAATGTTGCAGATGGCTTTAAAAGAGAAAATTGTCTTTCTTCTGCATGGTCTTTGGTCTTCTAGGAATCGCTTCCGTTTGTTCCAGGGTAGAAAAGCACCACTCCAAAGGCCCCAGAAAGTGAGAAGAATCCTGTAGTGGTTTAGGGACACAATCTACATAGTCAGCATGACCCTCTTGCCTCAGTAGACAGCCCTTAAGCTCTGTGTCACAGAGGGAAATTCCACCACTGTCTCACCCTGGATTGTACACGCAATACTTGTCCACGTTTGCAGATCAGATTCTCTTTTGGAAAGATGATGAAATCTGGGATGCAGCGGAGCTCTCTGTGGGCAAAGCTATGATTTGAAGCTTTTGGCTGAGAAATAGGCATCAAACACACAAAAAACAGTGATTATCTTTTACACATTTTCTTCACCAGTGTTTACTTTCTATGGTAAGTACTTTAATGTTCTGAGCATTTATTAAAATATGGACATAGGAACTTCAGAACTGTAGGAACTTCATCATTATTATAATGCTTCTTAAGTAATTCTCTCCCCGTCCCTCTGGTCATAATTTTTAAGTTGAAGGTTTAAGTTTTAAGTGTAAGTCTGTGTTCTTCATACCAGTAAGTGGTGTGGAGCATCAAAGTCACACTTAAAATGAAAAAAAAGATAGTTTGCTTCAGACCTCTTTTCAGGTAGTGTTTTGGGTTTTCATCTTGCTGAGGGTATTAAGGCATGGTCCTTACTACAGAAACATTATTCTGGAGTGAGCAATTAGTTTCATGCAAAATTTGAGATGTCTGGGGAAATGTTAATTTTGGGTTTCCTTGTAAAAGGCATGAGATTTATGTGGTTTTTTTCCCATTTCAGATTCTCGTCACAGCGTGGCCTGTCATCGAGGACTTGGTTAACTCTTTCTCCTCTTTTCCTCCAGGATATTGGGTCTTCAGTCTTAGATCAGTTGCAGATTCTTCCATTTTGGTATCATTTTTTGTACCTTTGGTTTAGACACTATTCTTATGTTTTATTTTCAGTGCAGTGCAGTGCAGCCCACTTCAGGTTTTTTCTTCCTATTCCATGATTTTTTCTTCCCTCTGACTTTAAATGAGAATGGATAAAGACCAAGTCTGCCAAGTTGGCTAGTGTCAGGCATAGAAGTCTCTTGCCATCTTTCTTTCCACTGGCACTTACTGGCTGAAGATATAGAATGATGCAATGTGTAAATCTCTTTTAGTCGCCTTCTGTATATCTGTAGGGATTCAGCTCCTCTGAGGCTTTTACTTGTTTCGCTCTCCAATTTAAGATTATTTTCTTGAGTTTCTTTCTGCTGCTGCCACAATGGCATGTTCATTAATCACTCCAACCCAAGGTGCTTGAAAGAAATTGTCTTTATCTGGTGACACGGTTCCAACAGCTTTTGCCTAACAGAACATGTGCTTTTACAGAGCTCCTCCCCTGGATATTTTTGTGCGTCTGGACAGAGAGCCCACTGAAAGGTATAACTGACTGCTACAGGGAGAACAGTTTGGCTGCAAGATAAGGAAAGCAGTCTAGACAGATCTGTCTCAGCACACAGGGTAAGATTATTTTGCCTATCTAAAGTTATGTTCCAATCATTTAGTGCATGTTTAGATTTTTAGTGATGACATCCTATTTCTTCAAGGATTTTTATGAGTTCTGACTTCTCCAGCCTTACAACCTCCTGCAAACCATGGTTTGTTTGGGATTTTAGGCCTTGTTTTCAGGGCTGCTGGCCTCACAAAAGATATTTTATTTCGGCGGAGGAAGAATTTCCATATTCCTGCTAAGGGATTTTAATGTGCAATAGCTGAAGAATTTGTGTTTATTCTAGTATCAGGTGTTTTGACATTTCAGGCTTCAGGGGCATTTCATGCAAGGTGTGTGTCAAAAAAATGTGGGGGTACGTCAGGAGTGCTAAAGGCTAACGTAGACCATGTTATGATACTATGTTGTTGCAGAATCAGTCGGTGCCTCTCCTGGGACAGATCTGTGCAAACCACGAGAGTAACCCCCAAGTACCCACGAGACTAGACTTGTGGGCTGTTACACAGAGAACCTGCAGTATAGTCTTACACACACAACTTAGACCACTTTTTCACTTTTCCAGGCACATTTTTGTTGCCTGCAGACAGTCTGGCAAGGAGTCTTACGTTAGTGGAAGGGTAACATGCCTAGGTTACTTCTATGTCCAGCAGTCATAGAAAACCTTGTTGGAAAGTGATATAGCTGGAGTCACCACGTTGAACTCTCTGAAAGAAGCATACAGCAGAAAAAGGTTTAGAGGAAGCAATAAAAATAGGCTGCTGTGTGAGGCAGAGACAGAAAGGTCAAGCTATTAGATGCTGTGAAGAAACAAACAAGGGATGATAGAGTAGGTATATGCAAAATTTTCCTCAGGTTCTGCAAAAGCATGAGCTCAAGGGAGTTCCCAGTGAGGTTAAAATGGCAACACACCTTAAACTGATTAAATGTGTCTCTCCAAAAAGCACACAGACTTTCAGGGCTCATTACTCAGGCAAAAGTTTTAGGAGTTGTTGAATATGAATTTCGGCTGCTACCTTAAATAGAAAATAACATGGAAGAGGTTATAAAACTTCATGTTCCAGGATGAAAGTCAGACATTTCCTATGTAGGGTCAGGAAGACACTTCCCCTGGAAGTACACTATTAAGGATTGTCCATTACAGGATTTTTTAGCTTTATATCTCAGTGCAGATCCTGTCAGTGACAGTGTTTCCCTAGATGAACCACTGTTTGGTAGCTGCTGGTCTATTCTGTTCTAAATTTAACCCCCCTTTTCAGATGTCTCAGACCATGCTGCTTTAAAATTATGATTTTTTCTTTGCCATACACGAGCATAAGAAATAAGAGGAAATAGTTTCCCTGCTGATCTGAATACATACCTATCAACTTGTTTAACTAGAGTTGTGTGTGTAGAGGAGACAGTTTTCTGGTAGTTTCTTTTCTCTAAAACACTGTAGGCTAAATTCTGTCCACCCTGGGTAACAAAAGCCAAATTGAAGCAATGGTCCCTAATTTAGTGCCAGTGTATTTGTACACTGAGAGCAATAAAACACTCCTACATTTTTGCTACGGTACTTATCGTGAGTGAGCAAGCTGCTAGTTAATGGTCATGGCATTACTGACTCACCTTCCTGTCCGCCCTGACTTGGGGAGATAGAAAGTGGATGGGCCATTGTCAGAATAGACAACTGCAAGCAAACGCCTCCTGATGACCTACTAACGGGGCATCGAGAAGTCATCAGTGCAGAAGGCGGAAAAACACAATTAATCCTCTAAATATGAGAAAATCTGCTGTCATTTTCCACAAAATAACCTCAATCGACTGAAAATTCCTTCAGCCAGTTTTTAAAGCAGTAAAATATTAAGTAAGTGCAGTCTTTCAGAGATACTAATTTCTGATGTGCTTTAAAGGGTAAATAGGAAGGCTGTGTTGTGCACCCTCCCTGAAATACTTGGAAGGAAGAGTCTTGTTTACGGAGAAAGCATCCTCTTTTCCTTGATCCTCTACACCAGATGATCTCTCTTTGCCATCACTGTGTTAGCAATGGCACGCACATTTTGGGCTGTATGGCAAAGCTCGAATCATGAAAGTTGAGGTATGTGGTATAGAAAAAGGCTTTGGTACACCAATAAAGCTGTATCTCTGGGTGGTAAAAGTATATGGGATTTTATCTCTTATTTTATTAGGTAGATTAATTACAGGGTTGTAGCTATCACCCCACAGTTAAATCGCAGGAGTCTTACTTATTTTTCACTCTCTTGCTTAGTCCTCTCCATGCTTAAATCTCACTCTCACACTGAATTTAGTTTCCACGTGGAACTATAAAATGAACTCTCCTGAACCATTATGCTACTTGGAGAAGTGACATCTATTTAAAACACAGATATATTTCTTTGGGGTTTTGTAGTCAGTAACTCAAAATAGCTTGTGTTTACCACAGCACAGCTATCGTGGATTTAGTCATTCCCACCGAGGGTCTTCGTTACATTTGAAAAACACTGATTTTGAAATCAAAGGGTCTGGTTCTTATTTACACGACTGTGCCAAGAGGCCTTATAGTGGTTGCAAATGACATTGCACAAACCTCCTGGTCCCAAGCACTGAGGCATGAGACTTTCACAGCATCGCCCTGCTCAGTCTTCCCACAACGTATGACCCTTCTTCTGGCCCAGGCACAGCAGAGCCCTGTGGTCTATTGCCCAGGGTGCCAGATGGAGCCCACCCATGGTCTGTGGGCCCTTGTGTGAAATATTTCAGCTAGTTTCTCCTGATAGTGCCGTGTGAATTTCTTTACATTCTTAATATTGTCTCACCTCCTTGTTACTATCTTGTTGATTTATTTTTTTGCCGTGTCTGGCTATGTCATGATTTCATACATGTATGCGCATTTGTATTATTTCATTACTCAAAAAGCTGAATAAAGTTACCTTTTTTTCACACTCAGAGAAGAGGTTGCTTACCTGGTTTGTATGCGTTTGGTTCCCACTCGTTTCCAAGGAATGTCCCTTCACAGTGGAGTAGCACTTCTCCAAAAGGTGTTGAGACAGGTCATTAGCTGTAACATCAATTTTCATTTCTCAGTGGGGGTGTTCACTGCTCCAGCCATAACTTAGGAGTAGAGATGCCTCTAATCTGCAGCCCCGTGGAGCATCCTTTACCTCTGATAGCTACTTAGGATTCCTTGAGCTCAGCAAGTTCTAAGAAGAGCATTAAGAAACATTTTTAGGTCATTTGTCCACATATCAACATGACATTTCTTGTGGAGTGCTGTCTGCTCCTATCCCAGCATTTGCCACCTGACTATTGGTGTATCAAGATATGCTCAAAAAATGCCTGTTTTCTCACTTACTTTAAAGGGGACGTAGAACAACTGGCTGATTTGTAGAGCAGCAGTCAGGTAAATTACAACTGAAATGGCGACAGGTGCATAACTGGACCCTGTGAAGCGTCCACACAGGGACCACAAGACCTGCCTGCACCTGGTGGTCTTCTTCCTCTTCTTTGGAGGGTGTAAACACACACAAATATTGCTGGAGACCGAAAGAAAACTTCTGATTTTGTGTATTAGGTATTCCTTGTTATAAAAATAATTAAATAAATTTCATAGAATAAATGATGTAATCTGGCTTTCAGCTTAATATCTGTTTATACGGTGACAATTTTCGTCTCCACTATATTGTCTTTCAGCTGTAATATTTTCTTCTCTTTGCAGCCAACTTATTGAAGTCATTTGCCACAGAAGGTTTTGAAACATGTTATTTATGGCTCCAGTCTGTCACTCTCAGACAATATTCTGAGATGATGTAATACAGCTGTACACAGTATTTCTGTATTTTTCTATGCTTTGTTAGATTTTTCTATACTTTGCCCTTTAAAAAAATATGGAAGATTATATTTATTTTACCTTGTGCTAGAATTGTTTAAGAAGAAACATAAAAGCTATTAGAAATTATCTTCTCTGTTCCATTTTCGAAGTTTTTAGATGAATTCCTATAGCGCGAAAGGACTAAATAAGTTCTTATCGATTCAGTTGAGTGTATAAGCAAACTCCATACTACTTTGTCTTTGTTATATCTGGATTTGGGATTTCAAAGTGCTTTGGAGACTATTTTCATTCTTAGGAAGAGAAGTGACATTTTTTTAGAATTCTTCAATGAATGAGTTCACAGTTAGCATGACATATGAGACTCATTTCCTCATTTGTTACTATTTTAAACGTATACTTATCCTCCTACTGTTCCTGAAAAAGTTCTGTTTCTTGTAGATTCTCCGCCCAAAAAAAACCCCTATGAAAACTAGTGTAGGTCCTTAACCTGGCGGACAGTGGGCAGACCCTTTGAATAATGAGTAGGAATGGTTGATGCTTGTGAAGGTCATGTCTCTGTGGACATTTTGATAGGGGTCCCTTTGGCAATGCTGTGCATGTTCTATGTACCAGCCAGGCACTCTAAGTTTCCTTATAGTCAATGGAGAGGAATGGGCACTTCTTGGGTGCGTTTCATCTGCATTGAAGACAGAAGCGTAAAAGAGGTGGATGGGTTGCACTCTAACTGTAAAAGGAAAGTCAAGAGTCCTCTGCCTGGGTGTTTCTCTCATTCCCTGGCCCTGAAGTCAATCCCAGCCTGGTTCCTGGCATAGCTCGTAAACTTCTCAGAGCTGTGGTGCCTGCTTACAGCTTTGGTGCAGCATCCAGAAGTGACTAGGGTGCAATGTCCAGACGTTCTACTCGGTGGGAATAGATGTTGGTCACTTTGCAAGGAATCGTTACAGGGCTGCATTCGCTGGTTTCATGGCTTCTTTCGTCACCCCAAGCTTTGCACCATGGGTATACTCAAATGTAGAGTAGCTTAGATGCGCTTAGACTATTTGTAAATGCTTGCATGCATTACACTGGTTGGAAGTGCAGGTTTTTTCATCCCACCTGCCTCTGCTTTTTCATGTTAGTGCTATTGCGTGAACTCCTGGACTTTGGAGATTTGCATATGTAAAAACACTTATCCTGGTTTTAGTCATTCTTATAAAACTAAGCAGTCGCAGTATATGAAGAATAAGAAGTAATGAAGAATAAGAATACCGATTTGCAGAGTGCTATTTAATGCAAACTTGCCAAGTGTATCTTCTTGTAGAGATTTAATGAAGACCAGAGTTATTTGTGATGACCATATAACTAAAAGGAAAATGTTCTCTTCTCGTGGTCACTGATGTATTGATATGGTCGGTTGTGGCAAATTAAGTTGCATCTGAAATTTTGTTTCCTTCATCATGTTTGCTGGGAGACCAGCACAGAGTGTTTTAAATGTGATTCCTCATTTTAACTTTAACTGAGTTCCTTTCACTTCTATTACTCGTGGTTTGTAAAATCATTCTGGTTAGGTTTTTTTATTTGCTTTGAATCTCTGAAATGCTCACAACCTGAATTAAATCCACAACGTTTTATTCATGTTACTTTATATGTAAATCATTGTTTTCTCCAGTTGTCCTTTTAGGAAAATATCAGGAAAATAATGCTTAACCTCTGTGGAAAACTGTCTCCTAAACAGAGACCTATTTTCTGTCTTGCAGACAAAATAGCTACTCTCCAGTTGCTTTAGAGCAGACATAGTTATACAGTCCTTCTAGCAATTTTTTTCTGACAGCATCATAGTTAAAATAGTGGGTTTAATTCCTAGGAATTTCTAAAATGGGACACTGCTATTTTCCTTTCTCCTTTGTAGCTTTTACGGAGGAGAAAAGAAATCAAAATTTCAATGCCCCTTCTACGCTTTTTCAAGCAATGCTTCCGCTCATAGTCTCCCATATTGATTTTACAGTCCAGACTCCCTCAGTGGTAAATATACTTGATAGAGCTATTTGGCTAAAATATAGCAATTAACAGGCAAAATGGTGTTCTTAAGATTTAGCAACTGGTTCATTAAATACAGCTGTCCAATACTTAAGTCATACATGATTTTACTATAAACTCTGGTTTTTCTAATTTGTCTCATCCTTGTTCTATCTGAATGTTTAATTAAACCAGTCTGTTTGGGGTATAAACGGGAGATACAGACAAGTTATGAGGAATGCATGAGTCCAAGAAAAGCTCAGCTGCAGCATGTTGATTGCATAGACCATGGTCAAGGCTCCCCAGTGACTCTCCTGTCTTACTGCAGAAGGAAAAATTTGAGGATTGATTTTCGGACCTCGTGGTTTGCCGGTCTGCAGGAGAGCTGCTAAAGGTGTCAACGGAAGCATCAATACTGACAAGATTTTTGGCTTTAACTGTAAAATAGTCTTGCCTCTTTAAAATTATTTTTCAGCCGCGGTGGTTTAGAGCAGCCAGGTTGTCAGATTATTGGTGTTGCAGAGACTTCTTCTCCAGATAAGAAATTAGAAGCAGAGGGAAGAGAGGTACAGAAGCTAAGTGTGGACATCTGAACCAGAGTTTCATCTTCCTGTACAGTTAATGGAAGAGAACACGCCTGATTACTAGTCTGAGTTGTCCTTGGGAGTAACTTTCCCCTTTCCATTGACTGCCAAGGGAGCTAAGGAGGCTGGTTTTCTAATTCAGGCACCCAAATCACGTACCGAAAATCAGTAAGATAGGAATGGTGCCACAGTAATGTTTTTTTGTGTTGTGAATTTGCCTGAGATGTGCTGGCCAGTAAATACGTACTGACGGTGGTGTTGATGAGGAATCATCAAGTGCTGAGCAGGAAATCAGAGTTGACATCCTGGTGCCATCGAATTCTTGGATGCTGAATTCATTGGAATTGGTATTTCACTCCTGGGGCAAAATGCAGCAAGATTTATAGCCATCCCATCGTGGCCTTCCTGACCAGGTGCTCTCTGCCAGCACTTTGGGTCGTGTCAGGAAAAGATGCTCCAATCCACAATTTCAATTTACCCAACTCACAGCGGGAATTCAATTATCTCCATTATTGTGGGGAAACACAGAGGTGGATGGAAGATGTTACTAAGGGTGGAAAGCAATTTGTCGTTTCCATGTCCAAATCTGTATGACAGTGGTATTCTCTTAATTGAAAGCTGTGTTTTCCTGCAAAAGAAAAAGAAAGTCTGTCTTTTCTACCCTGCAAAGTTCATTGTGGTTGCAAGAGAAAAGAGTCTTTGAAGAGACTTTAATGAATATTAAAGTCTGCTTTTACTGAGAGTTCCCCCTGAATCTCTCACAATATAATTAAATGGTGGTCTGTGTAACTGATTACTATTAGCTATTACTGGGCATATCCTTATATTTTCCTTAAGATCAGAGGTCACACACATAAATTTACCAGAATTTTCAACTCGGAGGAAGAGAGCTTGCCAAGGGGTTTGGATACATCTGAGGGCATGTCTGGGCTGTACATGGTGTTAAAAATCCCTGCCTTAGGTCTGTGTGGCTGGGTACATGCGCAGGGACCAGTATGATGCTCACTAGCTTGAGTCCCAGAAGCAGAGCACCTGCAGGGCTACCTCCGAGGTGTCTTCTTCATCTTTTGAAAGCAATGTTGGAGGTGCAACTACCCTTTTCCTGGCTCCAGATCTGGTGTTTTCAGGGTTGGTTTGGCAATCCCAACACCAGAATCCTCTGTGCACGTACCTCCACTGTGCAAAAATATTATCCCTGGGTTTTTAACGTAAAACCGTTGGGTAGGAGCTAACACAAAGCGGCTCATCAGTTTCAAAGGGATGCGCTGTTCCTTAAGAGACAGAAACAAATTTTAATGGAGTTATCCAGCAACTTAAATATTCGCACTTGGCATAAGGGAACTTGCTCACAGATCTTGCCAGAGTGGGTAAAGAAGAGTAAGACAGCTGGCATAAAAAGGTACACAGCAGATGGTCTACAAACTCCCCTGAACCTTCCCTCCTGAGTCACACTCTAATCCTACTGCAGCCACTGAACCCTGACTGCTGTGTTAAAGCAAATACACCTGAGGAAGAGGGAACAGCTGCTGAGCGAGCCTTCTTTCTCGAATTCTGCATTTGTACCTGCCAGTGCCATTTTGGCTGTCCTAGCAAGGTGAGATCAAAGAAGCACCTTCCCTATATCCATGGGAGATTAGTTGCTGGGGGAATGTGCTTTTTTTAAAGTAATTTTTTCCCTGAAGTTGACTTGTATGAGTCAGCCAGACCCAGAAAAGGGAGAGTGCGTGGGTGTGAGAGGTTTGCACAAGATTATTACACTCTCTCAATATTCTGTGTTTCTTGTCATCCATCTGTAGTTTCAGAGAATCCGAAATTTAACCTTGGACGGGAAGCAAAGCGCAGCTCTTAAATGCTTATTTTTCTGGTGTCTTTTCTTTCACATTCAGAGGTGCTTTTCTGGAAATATACTTAAGTGACTGGCTACAAAAAACATTGGAGATGTGATTTATATGGAGCAGGTGCTTTGAGCCACTCCCTTGGAGCACCGTGAGCAGAAGAGTGCTGTGTTTGGCTTGTCCTGCAGGGAAACAGAGAAACGGGTGTTTTCATCTTCTGTCTGGGGAAAACCCACCTCAAGATGCTGTTACTGTATTTTAGGGAGGGACAACTGTGTGGTTTGCTCAGGAGTCTTTGGGAAGGCTTTAAATAATTATTTAAAGGAGTCCACTAGAAACATGGTGAGCAGCAGCTTCTAAAAGGAGGAGACAGATGGAGATACCATCTTACTAGGTTATCGGGCAAGATCAGTGTAGATAGAAGGAGAAAAATAAAGTTGGAGTGGAGACACAGCAGAGTTCTCTAAAGGGGAAGGACCTCTGGGATGTCTTTGGAACTTCATTCACAATTTAGAAGTATTGTGGTGGCAGAAGAATAATGTCATAGAATCATAGAATTATTTAGGTTGGAAGGAACCTTAAATCCAACCCCCTGCCCTGGGCAGGGACACTTCCTACCAGACCAGGTTGCTCAAAGACCCATCCAGCCTGGCCTTGAACACCTCCAGGGATGGGGCATCCACAACCTGTTCCAGTGTCTCCCTACCCTCATAGTGAAAACTTTCTTCCTAATATCTAATCTAAATCTACCCTCTTCCAGTTTTCAGCCATTACCCCTTGTCCTATCACTACATGCCTTAGTATAAAGTCCCTCTCCAGCTTTCTTGTAAGGCCCCCTTCAGATACTGGACAGATGCAACAAGGTCTCCCTGGAGCCTTCTCTTCTCCAGGCTGAACAACCCCAGCTCTCTCAGCCTGTCTTCACAGGAGAGGTGCTCCAGCCCTCTGATCATCTTCATAGCTCTCCTCTGGATTCGCTCCAACAGGTCCATGTTTTTCTTGTGCTGAGTGCTCCAGAGCTGCATGCAGTACTCCAGGTGGGGTCTCACGAGAGCAGAGTAAAGGGGGAGAATCATATCCCTTGACCTGCTGGCCATGTTTCTTTCGATGCAGCCCAAGATACAGTTGGCTTTGTGAGCTGCACATGGCCAATACCAACTGGTGGGACAAAGGACAGGTTTTTTCTCTGCGTGCTTTTCCATGGAGTAGGAAAGAGGAAAAAGCTTCAAACTCTTGGGCAGTTATTTAGGGACACAGTGAATGACAGGGCAAATGAACTGGGAAGCGGTAGAGGAGAAACAGCCTGGAGTATGGAGTGATGGGGAAGCCATGTGAAAGAAAAAACGGTTTAGAGCACAAAAGGAGACAGGAGACACGGGTGAGAAAATATAAGGAGATGGGAAAGATAGGAAAAGGGACCTAAGAGAGGGTTATTTATTTTCAAAGAGGGAGAAGAGAAGAAAGAATAAGAGCAGAAATGGTAGGAGTGAAGAAAGAGGCTAAAATCAGAAACAGAGTTAGAAGAAAAGGGATTTTGTAAGAAAAGTAGGGTTAAAGAAATGTTCTTGGAGATCAAACAGTAAGTAAATTTAGTAAAGTCTTAAAAAGAAAAATGGGAGAGAAAAAGGAAAGTTGCAGAAGGAAGAATTAGTAAGTAAAGGAGAGTAAACCAGAAAAGGAGAACAAAGTCAAGAGAGAGAATTTTTATGCTCTAGAAAGCTTGATTCTGAGCTGGTTTGATATAAAATATCTCTAATACTGGACAGACAGTGCCAGAGGAACTTTGGGGGATTGGGGAAACCAATCTGCCTGGCCCTAGAAGACAGTGGTGCCTGCTGAAGCTCTGAAACGGGAAGGGGAGCTGATGTCTCTGAATTGGCAGTCCCAGCCAGTGAGCCCCGCTGACCTGTGCAAACTTCTGTTGGGCCTTTTACCAGGCCTTGTCTGCCAACAGAGGGGCCAGGTTTCAGTTTTTAAGGTAGAAAAACAGTCTCAAACCACACCGAGAAACTCGGTGAAGTCAAATCACTGCCTGGGCTATACGTCCTTATTTGCAAAAGTGGGATGAAGTCGATAAGCTTACCAGGACGATATGTATTGGCCACAGAGAAGGAAAAAGAAGGGGAAAAGGATATAATAACAAAAGAATTTAAATGAAAAGGGACATACTTCCCATACTCTGTGATTCCCAGTAACAGGACAAGGGGTAACGGGCACAAGCTGGGACATAGGAAGTTACGATCAAATATGAGAAAAGACTTCTTTACGGTGAGGGTGACAGAGCACTGGAACGGGCTGCCCAGGGAGGTTGTGGAGTCCCCTTCTCTGGAGACTTTCAAGACCCGCCTGGATGCAGTCCTGAGTAATGTGCTCTAGGCAATCCTGCTTTAGCAGGGGAGTTGGACTAGATGATCTCTAGAGGTCCCTTCCAACTCTGAAAATGCCATGAAATCTGCACACCTCCAAAACACAATGGCACTTTATCCCCAGGCACCTTGGTGGTGCTCTGCAGGACTTACACCAGTATATCAGTGTCTGTCTTGTACTGGGGAGCCTGAAATTACACACAGTACTCCACATGAGGTTTTGCAGCAGCTTTGGGGCTTATGTGTGTAAGGGTAAAAAAAGAGTAAAAAAAGAGTAAAAAAAAAAAAGGTTACGAAGACAGTGCAAATGTTCAAAAACCTCTGTAGCTTCTCTGTTATTAAACTTTCAAAAACTAAGCATTTCCATTTTAGCATAACTGTGTTCGGTGTTGTAACTCTGGTCCAAGAAAAACACTCTTCTAGTAGTCTGAAAGCACGCAGTTTAAAAATGATGCCCACTTAAGAAGTAATTTCTGTCGTTTGATATTTAACTCCTTCCTTTTTCTCGGATTCCAGAGGGCTGTTTGGAGGGAAAGGAAGTTTTGCCATATCACATGGCTGATACTGTGGAGATTGAAAATAGCAAAGTACACCAGTTAAATTTAGCATTACCTTGTGCTCAAATATGCTGCTGCTTATCTACTCATTTACTATGAAATAATACAGTTTAGTGTCATACATTTATGGTTCACCCGCTTTTGATCAAACGAAACCCTCTTACTTGAGGCAAGAGAAAGATCTATTAAACACAGACACAGACACCAGATGGCTCAGGATATTTGTCTTTTTCGAGGATAATGTTAGAGCGTGGAGCCAAAACTTGGTTCAGAGGCTGCCCTGAGGCCTCTTGGGGTTACATTTTTTTAAAAAGCAGCCAATAACCCTTGCGTCCAGAACAGCAAAACTCACTTCACTGACTCATCTTTCCAATAACGGTCGCATCATCATTTTGAAAACAAGCAAACCCAACGACCAAATCCAAACAATTTCCTTGAATGGAGTGGCAGCGAGAGGCTGAGCATTTATTTTACCTACTAGCTCGATAGTGACAGTCAGATGTGCCGGGGGGGCACCTCAGAGGGTGGGGGAATGCACGTGAAATAAAATTGTGGTAGGTGCTACCTTGTGGAACGAGTATCCCTATGCCCTTAAGCAAACCCTGCTGTTATCATAGGGAACTTTTGCACCGCGTTACCCAATTTGCATTCCAAATACCCATTACATAAATATTTGTCATCCTCGCTTGTTTTGCTACGAGCTGTGTAAGCTCTTTCGGGCTGCGCCTCGTGATCTGGACACCGGGTTCATTTAGTCATGTTCGGTTCCACTTCCCTATGACTTCTCCCGTGACTTTTGACTGTCACCGGTCACCGTACTTCAGCTCACAACTCATCAAATAGAAGCCAGGGCTCTTGCTGGCCAAAGGAAAAGCCATTAACCCTTATGAGGATCTTGCACACCCAGGTAATGAGGCTGTATCCAGAGGATTTAGGAGGACCATTAGATTAAAGAGCCGAGGTATTGTGTAAGGCCAGACACAGCCCTCTCTGACTGGGGATGTCCCTTTTGCCAGGCACGCACTTACCCACCCAGCAATGAGAAAAGGGGTCTTCAGTTGTTGCCTATGAAAATAGTTAGATGAATTTATCAGGCTCTTTCAAAAAGTTATAGAAATAGCCACTTCCTGTGTCTCCTGTGGTCAAATTAGTACATTTCTGAACACTATAAAATGCTCGCTATAGAGATATGGCAAGGTAGATATAGGGGAGGATAGCTATGAGATTGCAATGTTTTGCATAGTACGGTGTACCTAAAAGATCTTCTTTAACCAAAGAAAAAGATCAGATTTACTACAGGTAGATCAGTAGTTGTGCTGCTGGCACGTACACCAAAGGGTGAGCCGTGACATCACAGGAAAGATTTAAGACTCTTTGTAATCTGGTCACGTGAGTATGATTCGCTCTTGGCCTTGTAGGAACTGGATAATAACCTGTCTTACAGAAAGGATGCTGTGAAGACACACTGTTTTTAACCGCATTCACTAACGCCTATAAAAGATAAGATGGTATCTCACACCATCAGTGTAGCAGAAATCAATAAGTTTACATTTCTTCACTGTGAAATCTGCTAACACCAAAACACAGGACACAACTGCTACCTTCTTCTTCTGAGTTGACATCAGTGTGGCCATTTTCACAGTGGCGTTCCTTGAGGAGCAGAGCGATGATTCTCAGGGTATTGAGGTCTTTGTCATAATTTTTCTTTTCTTCCTGATTTTTCTTTGAATTTGGAGTTCACAAAGTGAGGGACAAGAAGCACCACCGGCACGTGGTGAGAGCAAAGGCATTACTTTTTCAGTGTCAGGGTCTTTCTGAAGATATTTTAAGATCAAGATATTTTCAACACGTGGCAAAGTAATTGGAGGTGACGTTTTTCCTTTTTAGAAATTTTCAGTGGGGCCTGGTTATTTCCATAACGCTTACTTTAGAACCGAGCCAATTCCGCACAGAAGGAAATTTAAAAGAGAAGTTTGTCTCTTTTCTCGTTGCCTATCCTTTCCTAGGCTTCAGGAGGGGTTGCTTGGAACACAACGATTTTGCAGACAGCGTGAGCGTTATGTAAGTGTCGACAACAAGGTATGATATCATTATTCCTTGGAAGGTGTTTTTTTTAGGCTGTTTGTGTTCCCTTGCGGTGCACCTTCGGTCCCCACCCACACCTGCTGCTGTGTCTGCTCTGAGGGGTGGAAAGATTGATTTTGTCTAATTTTACCACCCACTCTGAAGTTGGTTCACAACCTCTGCTGAGACTCTTCACGCCAGATTTTGTGAATGGAAAAGCTGCCTAAAAGCCAGCTTCTTAAATGTTGAGCCCCTTCTTTATAGAAAATTTCTTACAGAAAAGTAAACTGATCAGCCTCTGAACTCACTGTACATATGGTGGAGGCCTGTATGGTTTATCTAATTTTCCTCGCGTTTTCTATCCCTACACGCACATTTGCACACACGCACACACTCACAGTTTGAGGACTAGCAGAGCAATTGAATGTTATAATTCTTATCCCTTCTGTGAGCTGTGAAATTGTTAACAACGCTGACAAATTGATATCACAGGTGTGTGCTTGGGAACCCGCTGAAACTAAAAGTCAAAAAAAGTAGTTCCAGGTGCTTTGCAAAATCTAACTCTCTCTGCATCAGGCATCCACATTTCATATTTTGAGGTCGTTCCAAAGCCACCACAAAGAGAGACTTTGCTTTTTAGAAAAGAAACTAATACAAGAGGGTTTGGGTTTTTTTGTTTTGGTTTTTTTGTTGTTGTTGTTTTTTTTTTTTAAATACTAAGTTTATTTGCTAATGAAATAAGAAGGCAGAGCCTGGAGAATGTCTGTAGGATTTATCTGCATCCAGGTCCTGTTCTGTTTCTCTTGGGAAACAGAAGTCCTGGTGTATTTCCCTAGAGGCATGCTCCACACTGAGCAAAATAACGTTTCAGCCTGGTAGGAGCTGCCTGCGTGCATCTGTGCAGCCCAGAGAGATTCACAACTAGAGCAGCCCGGCTCCCTGTGCCTTGGCTTGTAGGA
Source organism: Rissa tridactyla (assembly GCF_028500815.1). Classification (NCBI taxonomy): domain Eukaryota; kingdom Metazoa; phylum Chordata; class Aves; order Charadriiformes; family Laridae; genus Rissa; species Rissa tridactyla. The sequence goes on from NC_071466.1 coordinate 33,381,980, forward strand.
CCCCAGGGTAGGCTGCCTCTGGCTCCCTGCTGTTATCCTACTGACGGCACCGCAGGAATCCCCGCTCCGTCAGTTTTTGGGAGCTGGCAGACCTAAATAACCCTAGAATTGAACGAGAAGGGAACCAAACAAGTACTCAAGAGCTTTATGATGTGAGGGCTGTTCAGGCTTGCCTTTCCCAAACTGAATTTGCTTGGTACCAGACAAGTTTGTTAGAAGTGTCACAGGATGTTTAAAGGGCAAGCGTTAGTCACGCTGGTGCAGAGCATTGTGGTGAGACTAATACGAGGCTTGATTCATAACCTGGACTAACAGAGGATACTTTTCAATGAGAAGGTGAAAGGGGCAGCTCTAACATGAAAGAGTACGCAACACTTAACAACTGTTCCCCTCCTGCAAAGAAATTGATTTGTGGTAAATGAAACTGAATTAAGATGACAGTGCCCATCATCATGTGAAATAACATGTGACTCAGTGTTGGCAGTTATCTCCATCATGGACAGAGTCTTCATACAGACGTTTTCTGCTTTATGGAAATCTTAAAGCACATGAAGTTGGGAAAGACGAATAAAAGGCTCTACAGCTCGATTTGCTTTGCGGAGGAAGACTTCATACTAAAACTGCTGGCCTGAACGGGAGATGAAAAATAAAAATGGCTTGTTTCAAAGCTCTAGTGTGAAAAATGCAGCAGCTTTGCCCCGTGCTTTGACCAGTTCTACAATGAATGGTGACATTTGACTGGCTTCTCACTGTGAAGGGAAATGTAACACAACTGTGCTGGCGTCCTAAAGGTCAACTGTCCCTCTCTGACATTCTCTTCTTTAGTAAGAGAGCTGGCATCACTGCATGTGGGAGCAGGCAGGGTCTTCTCGGGGTCTGCCCCTAAAAGCCCTCGGTATTGTGCACAGCTGCACGAGTCCATTAATACATCCCTCTCAGATGCCCATAATTTTCATTTAAAGATCATTTAAAAATCAAGTATACTTTTGTCCCATGCAAATCTGCATGCCGTCCTCTCATTTCTGGTGTGGAAAATTCTTTGCATCAGAAATACACTGAGGCTGCAGGAAGACCTCACAGGATCATAGAAATGTTAGTTGCAAAGGGCTCTAATCCCACTTAAACAGGAATATTGTCAATACTGAGTCACATCGGACGTAGCTTTGTACAGCCAAGTCTTGGAAAACTTCAAGGCTGGAGATGCCACTGTGTCTCTGGGTCCTTGTTCCAGTGCTGCACTAGCCTCACAAGGAAGAAGCTCTTTATGCCAGAGGCAAGAAATCCCGAGTCAATAGAAGTTTCCTGTGTTAATGGGATTTTTTTCTTTGTCAGGTGTCTGGACTCCTCCATTTGGGCCACACTCAGCCGACTGGTACGAGTTGGTGTTGCCTTTCAACAGCGTAAATTACAAACCTGGTGTGGACTTAGACGGCAAATGTAAAGCCTGCAAGGATTTGTAGCAAACAAATTAGCTGTGCAATGACATCATTAAACCGTAGCGAGAACTTGTGTTTGCTTTTCATTGCATAAATAGGTGGGAGTCCTTGAAAGGGAGCACTGAATGACTCATTAAGTCACTTTGTGCAGTGTGGAAAGCTAGGGCTGTTCCAGTTTCTGTTGCAGGGGAGAGAGAAGCATCTTGACTCCCTGCCTCTTTCTCAGACCTTTCACTGGGCCACTCTTTCCCTGCAGAGCAGAAAGGTGGTTCTTCAAACAGGTATCTAACCAGGACCCTGAATCTAAGCTCCCCCGATGGCTTCATTAGTTACCACATGTCAGCTGAGCAGGCGTCATCTACATGCATGGCTATATGCATGATCTTGTGGTCTTCAACCATGAGGTGATGTGACCTAGGTGATGTAGCTAATGCTGTGTGGCATTACTTGCCGTGGGGGTGGTCTAGGACCACGTGGTGGTCTCACAGCTCTCCTGCTGTGGGGAAGTGCTGGTAGCTCTCCTGGAGATGCTGGTAGCTCTACTGGCGGATTTACAGAAATGCATTTCATTTATTATCCAAGGTCATGGTGAAATGTTACACAGAATGATAGGGGTTGGAAGGGACCTCTGGAGATCATCTAGCCCAACCCCCCTGCCAGAGCAGGGTCACCTAGAGCAGGTTGCACAGGAACGTGTCCAGGCGGGTTTTGAATGTCTCCAGAGAAGGAGACTCCACCACCTCTCTGGGCAGCCTGTTCCAGTGCTCTGCCACCCTCAAGAATTTCCTCGTCATGTTGAGATGGAACTTCCTATGTTCAAGTTTGTGCCTGTTACCCCTTGTCCTGTCCCTGGGCACCTCTGAAAAGAGCCTGGTCCCATCCTTCTGACACCCACCCTTTAAGTATTTATAAGCATTGATAAGATCCCCTCTCAGTCTTCTTTTTTCCAGACTGAAAAGACCCAAGTGAAAGTGTCTCTTTGTGCTGTGGAGTTTGTCACAACGCATGACCGCTACCTAATGCAGACCAGCCACTCAGCATAGACCATCGGTGTTCAAATCAAAAGTTCCATAAATACTTCACCTGGTCTGGCAAAAAAAAAAAAAAGAAAAGAAACGAAACTGCGTAAAGCAACACAGATCACTACATGAAGTATAAACCTTCCCTGTTTGAGATGCAAAAATGTCAGCAAGCTTTATTTATTGTTTGCTTGCATCTACATAGCTGCTTCTGCTTCTCCATTAGGGGAGGAAGTGCCAAACTGCTTCCTCCGCCAGGGACTGCCTGTGGGGCGTCTGCTGCACCTCTCTACATAGGAAATGGTGCAAAATTTCTCTTCCGAGATGTCAGACTTGAGTTTTTGCACACATAAGATCTGCAGGTCTTACTGTTTGTAAAAAGCAGTGAGGCCTGTGATTATTTAGCCATCGTAGAGTTCAAACCTTTCAATTTTCTCCATAGCTTGTGCTTTAATGCTCTGTGGATGGGCTGTGCCTGCTCCTGGAACCACGTGTGCAATTCCTGTTGACTTTAATAAAAACTGCACAGGGTATCTGAGACAGAAGTAATTTCATTATATCGTTTTCCTTTCTGCCCCATATTGCTGTGTTCTGTAGCATCTGTTTAATAAGCTTCTTTTTCCCACTGGAAAATCTCCTCAATCCACAGTGGACTGATGACTGCAAGCCAACTAACTTTCTTCATTTGAAACATTTCAGTTGAATATTTGGGTCACAAACAGTGAGATCCCAGCCATAACTTTGCTTTATAGATGTCCACCTGCCTCAAGTGAATTCTTCACAGGACCCAGCTTGCAGTGGTCACCTGGAAAGTTCATGCAATCCTTTTTCTTTTTGTTTTCCTTTTCTTTTAATGTCAGAAGACACAGTTCAATTCCACTTAAAGCTGAACCTTAGATGCCTCTGGAGCAAAAGCTGCTGATCAGAAGAAATTCCTTCGTGGTCCACACCATGATTGTTAATGTGGGCTACAAACATGGACTGTGCGGAAGCCATCAATTTGCTTCCCCATGGAGCATGAGTTGGGATCACACCGCTGTGGGAGTTGCTGTGACATAGAGGTGCTCAGAGATAGAAATGACAGCCCTTGTGCTATGATCTCTGTGTTAGGCAGGCTGCAGTGGGGGTGTTGAAATGGCAGGGGGCTCATGGCTGGGTGGACGTGCTTGCTGGAGGTTAGTGCCTCATCACGCCATGTGGCCCCTGCTCTGCAGCCCCCTTTGGGTAGGGTTTGTGCCCAAGGCATGCAAGGAGCAATTATTCCAGAACTGAGTGGACAGCCAAGACTTCATCTGGAACTTCTTGGTTGTTGGGGTTTTTTTTATTTCCTCTGTTTTTAAGCACAGTGGTGCAGATGTCCATTTTTAGTCATGCATCAACTGGGCACCAAGGTTTAAGGGTGTTTGTTTGCATAGTAGGCTCTTTTCTGTTTCCCTTCAGTCCTACTGTTCCTCCAAAAAACCTGCTGTTCTTGGGAACCCCAGTGGGTTTTGCTGGGCTTCCACTAGAGGGAATGGGTGTGTCAAATTTGATGGCCTGACAAATTCGGTGGCCTTCTACAATAGTGTTACAGCGTTGGTGGTAGGGGAACTGAGATCATCTGCCTGGGCTTGTGCAAAGCATTTGACACTGTCCCATACGACATCCTCGTCTCTGAATTGGAGAGACATGGATTTGTTGGATGGACCACTTGGTGGAGAAGCAATTGGCTGGATGGCCGCACTCAAAGACTTGCAGTCAATGGCTCAATGTCCAATTGGTGAGCAGCGATGAGTAGCATTCCTCAGGGGTCAGTACTGGGACAGGTGCTGTTTAACATCTTTGTCAGCGACATGGACAGTGGGATTGAGTGCACCCTCAGCAAGTTTGCCAATGACACCAAGCTGTGTGGGGCGGCTGACACGCTGGAGGGAAGGGATGCCATCCAGAGGGACCTGGACAGGCTTGAGAGGTGGGCCTGTGCAAACCTCAGGAGGTTCAACAAGGCCTAATGCAAGGTCCTGTACCTGGGTCATGGCAATCCCAAGAACAAATACAGGCTGGGTGGAGAATGGCTTGAGAGCAGGCCTGAGGAGAAGGACTTGGGGGTGTTGGTTGATGAGAAGCTCAACATGAGCCAGCAATGTGCGCTTGCAGTGCAGAAGGCCGACTGTATCCTGGGCTGCATCAAAAGAATCATGGCCAGCAGGTTGAGGGACATGATTCTGCCCCTCGTGAGAGACACAACTCTGCTCTGGTGAGGCCCCACCTGGAGTACTGCGTCCAGCTCTGGAGTCCCCAACAGAAGAAGGACATGGACCTGCTGGAATGGATCCAGAGGAGGGCCATGAAGATGATCAGAGGGCTGTAGCACCTATGCTATGAGGACAGGCTGAGAGAGCTGGGGTTATTCAGCCTGGAGAAGAGAAGGCTCCGGGGAGACCTTGTAGCAGCCTTCCAGTACTTGAAGGAGGCCTATAGGAGAGATGGGGAGGGACTCTTTATCAGGAAGTGTAATGATAGGACATGGGGTAACGGTTTCAAACTGGAAGAGGGTAGATTTAGATTGGATATCAGGAAGAAATTCTTCACTGTGAGGGTGGTGAGGCACTGGAACAGGTTGCCAAGAGAAGTTGTAGATGCCCCATCCCTGGGAGTGTTTAAGATCAGGTTGGATGGGGCTGTGAGTAACCTGCTCCAGTGGGAGGTGTCCCTGGGCATGGCATCTAGTTGGAACTAGATGATCTTTAAGGTTCCTTCCAACCCTAACCATTCTATGATTCTATGATAAAATCATTCCTTGGATCTGACTTCTGCCAGCTCAGCTGTCTCTTCCCTCAGATGGCAGCTCTTTCTGGGTTACTGTCAGGGAACTAAGCATTTCCTTCTTTTTGGCCTCTCCTGTGCAGACCCACTGGAAGCAGAAGATGACCACAGGGTATCAGAAACCTTCTCAAAGACAGATTCTTGCTGCCCTGGACACGAAGCAGGCCATTTTTCAGTGAGAGCTTCACTAATGCTCACAATGAACAAAAGTTCAGTTAGAAGGCAGCTTTCCTTCCTATGTAAGAAATCGATTGCTTTTTAAATTTAATTTATTTTGTATGGAAATGTCATGTCTAAGGGTGAGTGGCTGACAAAGCCTTTTCACCCTATGTGACTAATCCAGACTCTGCCTACATCTGTTGTGACTGAACATTTTACCAAACCATGTTTGCTCAGTTACTTATGTTAAAAGAGTGTAGGTGATTCAGTTGAAATGCTAGTGACCTCGTGGTGAAAGGGAGTGCCACAGCTGGCCTTGCTGAAGTAAAATACAGTAGGGGTGGATGTATCTTCTGGAATAAGACCTTCAATTGAGGACTGCACGTAGCCTGCCAGGGCAAGCCAAGGGAACTTGTGCTGCCCATATTAACGCAAGATCACCCGTGTAGTCCAGGAGATGGTGGTAATTCAGTGCCTTCTGTGTGCATTGCGTTCAGGCAAAATGATGAGAAAAAAGAGCTGCTTATGAATGGCTTATGCTGGGCAGCACAAGGCCAGGGATCGCACAGGGATGAGTCTGTGTCCTCCTTCAGCCCTGTTTGAGCTCAAGGCGGCTGCTTACGCAGGCTGTTTGCACTCTTCCATCAATGGTGTGGAGCCGCGGGAAACACAGACCTTTCTCAGCTTCTGTACCAGCTGTGTGCCAGGTAACTCAGAATACAGAAGGATTGACTTTTCTGTGTAAGTTTGGAGTTTGTCTTTGTTCAGAAAAATAATCAATTCCAAAAAGATATATTTTGTTTTAACCTATGGGACAGCTGAGGTCTTCGTTGAATGCTCCATGATTTGCTCTACTTTGCCATGGATGCTTCTTCAGGTGCTTCACAGAGGCTCTGTTCAAAGCAAGTAGTTTCCAGAGCTTCATCTAGTCTTAACTCATCTCCTTAACTCTCAGAATGTTTCGATGCTGAGAAGCATTACTCAGTAGTTCTCCTGAACCTCTTTCTTAAAGGTATTTCAGCCCTAGGGTAGATTACTCTGGATTGTTTATGTGCTTTTATTCTGTGTGCACAGCAAAGGTGTGATCATGCAGCTGAGCGTGTGTGACCCTGTATGTGAGCAAGGAGAGAAAGGAGTTAGGGTTTCCTGGGTTTTCTACACAGCAAGGAAAGGCAATCCCATGCATCAGGAGTGTCCGGAGTTCCTGGGATTACACATGGAGTCTCGTGTCCTCTGTTGCACTAGTTTTCTGCTAGTTTAAGTACTCTGGTAGTCACACATGCACTTGTGCAGACCTGTCCCAGGAAGAGTCAAAGGAGGCAGTGGCCATGTCTAAGCTGCATCACCTCCTCTCTCTATTCCCAGTATTTTCCTCCAGCTTTGATACAGTATGAGGTGATTTTAACTCACAGTTTAAACTCTCATAGAGTGGAGAAAACCTTGTATTCCAATGTAATCAATATGTACTGAGGAAGTAGGACAATTTCTAGAACCATTTAATCCCAAAGAGAGGGCAGGAGCCAGAGACAACCACCAAGGCTTCCCTGTTGCTATGAGTGTAGACAAAAATAGATGCTAGCAGAGTCCTACTACAGAAGGGAGAAGGGAAGGTTTGTTGCAGATACATTCTTGTGGTATATTAGCAGTTGAAATCAAAGTGAGGAGGAGGATAGGATGTACTGCTGCTTTGCCACCACCATGCCATGACACCCAAAAAAACCACCCCATGGAGTCCCTGGCCTGGTAAATCCAGAACATGCATGTGCTGCTGAAGGTCAATGTCTATGGGCAGGACTGAACTGTGCCTCAGCCTAAAAAATTGTCAACGCCCACATTCAACTCTGTAGATGACTATGAGCATTTTGGAAGTTAATGGCATCTTTCTGTCAAGACCACCTGGCTTAAGATCTAGGCCAATCCTAGCTACAGCCCTGTATTGGGGTGCTTATGGCAAGGGTGCATGGACCCAATTGAAGTCCCTAATGTGTTTGGTCGTAATATTTTAGTGATGAAATAATGACTATAGGACTTGTCTTGACAAATCTTGTCTAAGGTTTGATGTTGCTGAGGAGCATGCTTATCTAATCGCTGTCAGGCGAGCTCTTGGTATGAAAGGGCAGTGGACTGAAACATCCCTCTGATGGCACCCCAACTGTTTAGCTCTTACTCTGTTATTTTTAAAATTTGCTTTGTAACCAAAGCAAAGGCACTGATTTTCTTAAATCATTTTCCTGACTAAGCAAGGGGCTCTGTTATCTCTGAGCCAGGGAAGCATTCAGTCGGTATTCATTCTGGACGGCGCAATGATTCATAGATGTTAAAAAAAAGAAAAAAAGCTCAAAGTAAGCAAATTAAGTTAAATTCACAAGAATCAGGCTGAGCTAGCTGCTTCAGATCACTAAGATATTGATGTGTTCCTCTGTGTTACTGAATTGATGGA